>NC_086102.1:104570704-104889454 GCF_963921235.1 Mobula hypostoma | reverse complement strand
TTCAGGGAAACAATGCGTGATTAAAAGTTGAGACAAAACAAGGGACCAGTCCCACAAACTCTAGCGTCTCCCTGGTCCTCCAGTTTTGATCTTTTATAGAGTCCTGAGCTGGTAAGTTGATAAATTGTTTTATAAGCACATGAGATTCTGTAGATGTTGTAAATCTTGAACAACACAAGTGCTGGAGGAACTCAGCAGGTGAGGCAGCATCTTTGGTTCCTCCAGCACTTTGTGGTTAAATTGGTTTATGATTATTATATGCATCAAGATATGTGAAACTTGTGTCTTAATACTGTTCATACAAATCAAATCATTACACAGTGCATTGAGGTCGTACAAGGTAAACAAAAACAGAATGCAGAATAAAGTGTAACAGCTACAGAGAAAGTGCAGTGCAGGCAGACAATAAGGTGCAAGGCCATAATGATTGTGAGGTTCATGCATTCTCCCTACGTCCACGTGGATGTCTTCCAGGTGCTTTGATTTCCCTCCACATTCCGACAGGTTAGGGTCAGTAAGTTTAGCTCACTATGTATTGGTTAGTAGGTTAATTAGTCACATGGGAGCAATTCCTGCATGGGTTCATTGGGCTGAAGAGCCTGTATCTCTCCAAATAAAAAGTGAAGTCAATAACAATGAACCTTAAGGTTGTACGGAATGAAAGTGACCTGAGCACTGGTTGACAAATGTGCTGAAAAAGGGGGTTTGCCTTCCAAATGTATTGATAGAGTTTAAAACAGAAATGTTGTACTCAACCTAGTTAGCTATCCTCTGGAACATTGAGGCATAACACTTCACCAATGAAATGAAGGATTTGGAGAGGGTGCAGAGCAGAATTATCAGAATAATTCCAAGGGTAATGGATATTGGATAAACAAGGAAACTTAAGAAGGTAGGGTTAGAACATAGAACATAGAGCAGCACAACACAGCACAGTACAGGCCCTTTGGCCCATGATGTTGTGCCAACTTATTAACCCACTCTGTCAAACTAATTCGTCCCTCCTACATAGCCCCCAAGGTTCCTTTCATCCATGTGTCTATCTAAGAACTTTTTAAATGCCCAGAATGTATCTGCCTCTACCACTTCTCTTGGCAGGGTATTCAATGAACCCACCACTCTCTGTGTATATATACTATACTTTCCTCTAATCATCTTAAAATTATGCCTATTTGTATTAGCCAATTTTGTCCTGGGAACCTGTCTGGCTATCCACTTGATCTACGCTTCTCATCAACTAATGTACTTCTATCAAAGCCCTTCTCATCCTATTTCACTACAAAGAGAAAAAACATAGTTTGCTCAAACTATCTTCATAAGACATGCCCTCTCTAGTCCAGGCAGCATCCTGGTAAAACTTCTCTGTGCCCTCTCTAAAGCTTCTATGTCCTTCCTATAATGAGGTGGTCAGAACTGAACACAATATTCCAGGTGTGGTCTAACCAGGGCTTTATAGAAATGCTGCATTACCTCACTGCTCTGCTTTATTGCAGAGAAGTTTAAGGAAATATTCATAAAAATATATAACATCGGAGGGCGTGTTTTTATAAAGTGAATCAGATCAAGGTATTTCCAGAGATAGGAGACTGAATGACCAGAGGCCAAAGTAACTATAGGGGTAAAGCGGAGAAAGGTTTAGTTATCCAGTAAGCTGTTGGCACCAAGAACACACAGCCTGACAGAAGGTTGATGATATTCAATAACAGTCTTACAAAGAGAATCAATGGAGTTGGATAAAGGAAAGGAGAAAGTAAACTCTGCCAGCTCCATCATCAACACTAGCCTCTCCAGCATCAAGGACAGTTTCAAAAGGCGATGCTGTAAAAAGGTGGTACCCATCAGTACAGATCCTCAGCACTTGGGACATGTCCTCTACCATCAGAGAGGAGGTCCAGGAGCCTGAAGGCACACACTCAATATTTTAGGAGCAGCTTCTTCCCCTGCACCATTAGATTTCTGAATGGACAATAAACCCAGTCAACACTACCTCACTATTTTTGCTCTCTCTCTCTATGCATATATATATATAATGTATACTGTATCTGTGCATAATGTAAAACATATCTTATAGTTTATAATATATTTTATGTGCTGTACTGTAGTGCTGCCGCAAAGCAAGACATTTTACAACTTATGTTAGTGATAATAAACCTGATTCTGATTCTGAGTTTCTGAATCTAAGTTGTAGTTCTCGGAGATTCATTCAAAGCTCCAGGACAGGATAGACTGAAGATCTCTCTGTGCTGTGAGATGCTGTATGAAAACTATAAGATGATAAGACACAGAATTAGGCTATTTGTTTCATTGAGCCTGCTCTGCCATTCCATCATGGCTGATTTATTTTCCAATATTCCACTGGGAGTAAGTCCATGCCTTTTAATTTTAATTTTAATTAGTGCCTTTGTAAGCACTATTATGGTTTATTACTTTTAAGGAATGCTACAGATGTTGAAAACATCTGTATCAAAATCAGGAAGATGCTGTCAGTCAAGTTTGAGGTCTATAAATTAAAATGTTATGGGGCTGAAATGTTAACATTGTGACCCTCTCATAAATGTTCCCTGATCTGTACAGTTTGTCCAAAATGTTTTTTTTTTTAATTTTAAATCCTGTTTAAAGTGATGTCTCAACACCTAATAACTCAGAGAGCTATTTAATCTATATGAAAGCTTATTCTACTTGGGTGCTGACAGTACAGATCCTAGTTTCAAAGTGTAATGAAGAAAAGTGTATTGGATTATTATTTGCTCACAACTGACTGTATGCACTGAGGATTTATAAGGCATTGGTCAGAATGCACTTGGAGTAATTGTGAGAAGCTTTGGTCCCCTTATCTAAAAAAGGATGTGCTGGTATTGGAGAGGGTCCAGAGGAGATTCAGGAGAATGATCCCAGGAATGAAAGGCTTAACGTATGAAGAGTGTTTGTTGGCTCTGGGCCTGTACTCACTATTTAGAAGAATGAGGAGGATCTCATTGAAACCTATAGATTATTGAAAGGTCTAGATAGGGTGGATGTGCAGAAGATGTTTCCTATAGTAGGGGAGTCTAGAACCAGAGGATGCAGCCTCAGAATAGGATATCCCTTTAGAACAGAGATAAGGGTGAATTTCTTTAGCCAGAGGGTGGTGAATCTGTGGAATTTGTTGGCACAGATGGCTGAGGAGGCCAAGTCATTGAGTATAATAAAGTCATGTGCAGGTATTCTCCATTAAGGGAACCTATCCTAACATCCCTGATTATGTGGATCCTGGATCAGCCTCTGCAGTCACTGGAGTTCACACCAATAGAGAACCCCTTAGGAGAACATCATACTCAACTCAAGTGTCAGGACATATATTCAGAAAGGTGCCAGAAAAGGTCTAGTTGCATCATAAAGGATCCCACCCACCCTGCTCATGGACTGATTCTCCCACTCCTGTCAAGGAGGAGGCTACTAAGCATCCACGCCAGGACCACCAGACTGAAAAGCAATTACTTTCCCGAAGCAGCAAGGCTGATCAACACCTCCACCCACTAACACACCCCAGCACCACTACTCTATCATTTCCTGTCAGTCATCTTACGTAGGGACACTCCCATGTCTAGTGTCACAATGGACATACAATCAATCTGTGTATATAAGCTAACTTACGTATTTATATTTATTGTGTGTTTTTATTATTTTCTTTATCTTATTGTGTGTGTGTTTTTTTTTGTGCTGCATTAGATCCAGAGTAACAGTTATTGTGTTCTCCTATACGCTTGTGTACTGATAATGACATTAAACAATCTTGAATCTTGAATCAAATACATCCTACATTGAAAACTTTATCTGTTGTGCTATTTGCTCCTCATAATGCAAAATCCTCGCACTGAAGTATTATTAGATAGGCTAAAAGTTTGGATTTCCCAGTATAACATGATAGTGTTGAAAATAAACTTTGAATTGAAAGACAGATCATATAGAGTTGGGATCTGCAACTCCTTAACTTGGGAGATTCTTTAACCATCTCGGGCAACCCTAATCTCAAGGTTGTTGTCTGGTAGCACAGTGCTAAATCGCAGAACTCCAGGTCAAGGTATATTGTCGGTGAAGGCAGGACTGTATGATTACTCTGGTCAGTTCGTCTGCAAATTGACCAGTACGGGGATGTCACTGCAACGCTGACCATTTTGAGGCTGAGGATCTCAGGATCGAGGCGCTGCCTGTCACCTTATGGCCAGTATCACTCTGACTGGTCACCACTGCAGACTGGTCCGTTATGGACAATGGTCAGTGCCTGACAACCCAATACTGGTCTGTGACACTCCAGCACTTACTGGTCAGTGTCAGAATCTAATTCTCCAGTACAGGTTAATCTGCAGACTGACTGGTCGGGGTCTGACACCCTTTCTGCATTCTGCAGACTGCGGGAGTCTTTCACCGCCCCGACCCACAGAATGTTCAAATGAGCAGTGACAAGTAACATCGCGCCGGACACAGCGGCTCCCAAAAACCGTAGCACCTTTCAGCGCGACCGCAGGCGACGGTCTCCAGGACAGTACACTCTCTGCACACGGAGGGAGCAGTCAACAGGGTCCCAGTGCCGACGGGACGGTCTTCAGCGCTGTGTGAAACGATTCCGGGATTGGACGCAGCGCTTCGGAAAAGTGATGCTGGCGCTGAGGGCTGGGCGTGGAACAGTCGTATGCCCTAGGATGGAAAGACGGCTCTGGTGTGAAAACACACAGACACACACAGACACACACACACACACACACACACACACACACACATACACCAGGCGCCTGTTAGGCATGGTTCGAGTCGAAGTGAGGGATTGGCAAGTTTACCTGCGGCGCACACCTCGGTTCCAGGAGCGGGATATAGATATGTGGGGAGGGGGTGGCTTTAAATGGGAGGGAGGGGGTATATGTATGTGTCAGCCCTGCCCTCGGCGTGTGTGTGTATGTGTGTTTATGTACCAGGGCAGGGGCACTGAATTAGTGGTCAGGAGCGCGGTTACAGGGAGGGTGCGGTCTCGGCGGAGGCAATCTCAGCCAGTTACACTTCGGCGCTGCAGTGTTCAAAGAGGCTCCAGGTCTCTCCAGCTCGGTCCGCCTTCTTCCCCCGATCTGCCGGCTCAGCAGCTCCGGCACCGTCCGCAGCTGCCCCGCCGCCTTCCGAAGCACCCGCTTTTGACTCCCCTGCCTCGGACGCTTTCCCATCTCACTTTCCCGTCACTTTATCACCTGTGAAATTCTCTCCGCCTGCTCGCCGGGTCCCCGCGGGCTCTGGTTGCTCGCCTATCAGTGGATCGCACAGACTTTTAGGTGGCCCGTTCTCACTCACACACACACTCTCTCTCTCTCTCTTTCGTTGCCTGATCCGCCGTTCTCTGCGGTTCCCGACACACTCCCGCTATCCTGACGTACTCTACCCTCCTGCCTTTCTCCATCTCTCTATTCCCCGATCCCCCTGCACCCTCCACCTTAGCACCTCGTTGCCTCTCTTTCTATCCCGTTTCTCTCCCACTACCAATACATCTCCCCACTCTTTCCCCGCCGTCTTCCTTTTACCCCTTCCCTTTATCTCATATCTTTACAATTATATTCTTAACTATTTCTGACGGTCTTTCCCCCCTCGCTCTCTAGTTCTCTCTCACGGTCCTTGGCATCGCTTCGCAGCGGGATCACCCTCACATCCCCTCCCTCACGGGACTTCCCATGCACCGTCCGGAGAGAGGTCGGTGGCGGCCGGGGCAGTGAACGCCGGGGTGGGTCGGTGCGCTCCCAGGGACGCGGAGTGGAGAGCCAGCGTGCGCCCTGGATGGGGGTCTTGGTCGCAACCGGGCGCCTAGGCTGATCGCCACTCTTGGAGAGGGTTAGGGGTGGGAGGGTGGGGAAAGGAGGGAGGGGTGTGTGTTTGTGTGTGCTGATAACATATACCCCCTGCGTGAGGGGGTATAGGCTGGAAAGGGTGAGGGTGAAGAGGTGTGCCGGGGGAGGCTTTCAGTACTGCCCTGCCCGCCAGTTGACTGTGGGGACTCTGGCGATGAGACCGTGGACGGTACTGCTGCTGGTGTCCGCTTGGGTTCCGCTCCTCTGCCCCGGCGCCTTGGGCTGCGGCCCGGGGAGAGGTTACGGCAGCCGGCGGAGACACAACCGAAAGCTGACGCCGCTCGCCTACAAGCAGTTCATCCCCAACGTGGCCGAGAAAACCCTGGGAGCCAGCGGCAAGTCGGAGAGTAAGATAAACAGGAACGCGTCCCGCTTCAAGGACCTGATTCCGAATTACAACCCCGACATCATCTTCAAAGACGAGGAGAAATCCGGCGCGGACAGGCTCATGACACAGGTAGGAGAATAATGTGGGGGACATCTGTTAGCAGTCACTCAGCCCGCTCTGCCCGTGCCAAACCCGGGCACTATCCAAAAAAAAATCCCCGCAGCCTTTTTCATCCAAATCCCTCTGTGAGAGTTACCTCCGTATTCACGTCGCGAATGGCAGCAAAAAAACAAAAAAAAAATGTTCTTCTCTTCTCCCCTCTGGATCCTTTGCCAGTCCCGTAAACATGCCTTAAAGTGTAAGATCAACAGAGTTTTGAGAGGGAGTCTTGGGCAGGTGCCCGGCACTGTGTCAAAACCTTGGCCAAGGCAGGTTGAACCTTTAAAAAAAATTCTCCAAGCCTCTTTATACAAGGTTCACCAACCTTACAGGAGAGAGAGAGAGAGAGAGAGAGAGAGAGAGAGAGAGAAGGAGAGAGAGAGAGAGAGAGAGAGAGAGAGAGAGAGGGAGAGGAGGGAGGGAGGGAGAGAGAGAGAGAGAGAGAGAGAGGGGGGAAGAGACAGGGGTAGGGGAGAGAGAGAGAGAACGGTCCAATGCTCCCTGTACCTCTCCACCACCCACCACCCTTCACTTCCTTGTAACTCGCCTCTCAAACTATCCCTGATCCACTTGTTACTGAAAGTGGCCGCGAGTTCCCCTCTCCCCCGGACAACGAGCTTGTTTTCTTAAATTATTATTATTATTATTATTATTATTATTATTGCCAAACATATTAGAACGCTAATCAATTCTCGGGAACAGTCTTAGGCGCCCCGTGTTTACCTAGTCCCTTGCAAACACTAAATGCCCTTTGCCCCGACAATCCTCTCTGAACCCTTCCCGATCAGTTAGAGAGTGAGTGTATGTGAGAGAGAGAGAGAGAGAGAGAAAGGCGGTGGTGGTGGTGGTAGCTGGGGCTCTCCAACAACACTAGAGTTTCCATAGCTTTCAGGGGAAGAAAGAAATATCATTCATGTATGTATTAAACTCAAACAATTTCTTTTAGACCAACAAAATGATTCCAATTATCCAATATTTCCACTCCAGTGCAGTGTGTATTTTTTTAAAAGAAAATATGTTATTTATATCACAGGATATTTGTTTAAGCGAGCGTTAGGTTATTCCAAAACAAAAACGGCGCTGTCCTTTTTTTTATTTTCCCTGTAATGAAGCGGAAACGACGGGTCTGTGCGCTGTTTTTAAGGGCAGGGTCTATTTCCAGTCAGTGTGATAAACTGACAATAACCTTTGTAACACTGAGCCTGAATCTGTCGTCAAGAGAGAATCGGCCGCGAGTTCAGGGCTAGTCGGTTAAAGTAGGATTTTGTCTATCAGGCAGCGGAGTCGGGGTGACAGTCTCCCTGCCCTGCCCTCCCGCAGAAAGCGCTGGGAGAAAGATAGGGTTCACTGTTTATTTAAATGTAATCTGAAATTAAGCCGAGCGTCAATTATGTGTTGCTGTTCCATGTGTGTGCGTGCGCGCGAATCGGATTGTGTAGATAATATAACTGTAGATGTGTGTCTATAGGTGTGTTTATGTCTGAATGTGTTTGTGTAGGCAAGGGTTCGTGCACTGGTGTGGATGTGAACATACTTTCACGGATATGTTTAGTTAAGTGTGTTTATGTAAATTTGTCTGTTAGTGTTGTGTCTGATTGCAGGTGTGTGTGTGTGTGTGTGTGTGTGTGTGTGCCTGAATATGTGTTTGTGTGTATATTTTTCAATTTGTGTGTGCGTGTGCATGTGCGCATGTGCCTGAATGTGTGCCTGTTTGTCTATTTATGTGCGTCTGAGAGACTGTCTTTAATTTATATGTGTGTCTATGTATGCCCTTGAATGTGTGTCTGCATGTAAGTGCTTATCTATATGAATGTGTGATAGTGAATATAATATCTATATGTTCGTGTGAATGTGTATCTGTGTGCATGTGGATATGCATATGTGCCTCTGTGCATATACATATATGTATTTGTATGTGTTCATGTATGTGTATGTGTATATATTAAGACAGAAGACTTGTGTTGAGAGGAATAATAAACCAGTCATGATGGAATGGCAGAACAGACTTGATGGGCCAAATGGCCCAAACCTACTGTATTTCTACATCATATGGACGTATGGTCTTACATTTGTATCTGTGTCTGTGTGTCCCTGTGTACAGTAAGTGTGTCTGTTTGTTTCTTTATAAAGGGTTTGTGCACAGCCTGTGCCCAGAAAAAGATTGTCCTTCACGGAAAATCATTATTGGCTCAAATTTCACTTGAGAATATTGCTCAGTTAGTTCAAGATTACAGTTACACTTCTGAATACCGGCTCTATTATATAATACGTACTGTACCATGTACTATAGTGTTCTTTGTTATAAAGCTCTGCATCCTCCGGCTCACCCAAAGGCCACTCACAAGTTTTTTTTTAAATCATTCCTGAGGTGTGAGTGTTGCTGTCAAACTGATGTGATGTAGCTGCTCTGACAGGGTGGCTAGTTTGGGTACACTGGAATTTGAAGGGTATTTAAAGATGGACAACTAAGTGTCTGCCTGTCACCGATGCCCCCATGTCATATACTCCACTGTATGTAAGTTTTTTGTAACCGTGAAGGAAGAGGCATAGAAATCTGTATTATGACAGAATCAAAATCAGGTTTAATATCACTAGCACATGTCATGAAATGTGTTGTTTTGTGACAGCAGCACAGTGTAATACATAATAAGACTATAAATTGCAATGAGAAATATATTAAATTAAATAAGTACAAAAAGACAGCAAAACGGTGAGGGGTTATAATGTATTCAGAAATCTGATGGTGGAAGGGAAGAAGTTGTTGTGTGTGTGTCTTCAGACTCCTGTACCTCCTCCTTGATGGTGGCATAAGAAGAGGGCATGTCTTGGGCAATGGGGATTCTTAATGGATATCACTTTTTGAAGATCTCCTCACTAAACACGAGATTCTGTGGATGCTAGAAATCCAGAACAATGCACGAAAGATACTGGAGGAACTCAGCAGGCCAGGCAGCATCTATGCAGAGGAATGAACAGTCAATGTTTTGGCTCAAAACCCTTCTTTAGGACTGATGCTGCCTGACCTGCTGAGTTCCTCCAGCATTTCGTGTCTTATTCTGAATTAGAATCAGGCTTATTATCATTGACATACAGTGTATTGTGAACTTTGTTGTATGGTGGCAGCAGTATAGTGGGATGCATAAAAAATTACTATAAGTTACAATAAATAAATAGGTAAAGATCTGACAGCCAGAGATACTTTCCCGAGGTGTGTTGTGGGACCTAAGGTTCCTGTATTTCCTTCCTGATGCAACGGGGAGAAGAGAGCATGGCTTGGATGGTGGGGTCCTTGATGATGGATGCTGCTTTCTTGTGGCAGCACTCCTTGCGAATACCCTATAGCTGCAACTTAAATCCCTCGCTAGAGGAGGAGGTTATAATTAGGAATGTGCGTATTTGCACAGGAGGTACAGGAGGTGCCGAATGAAGTGGCCACTCTTTGTGATCTTCTGCTGCTGTAGCCCATCCACTTCAAGGTTCAATGTGTTGTGCATTCAGAGATGCTCTTCTGCACACCACTGTTGTAACACATGGTTATTTGAGTTACTGTCGCCTTCCTGTCAGCTTGAACCAATCTGACCATTCTCCTCTGACCTCTCTCATTAACAGGATGCACTGTTTCTGAGTTTCTGAGATACACTGTACTCAAACCACACCATCTGACACCAACAATCACTTAGATCACATCTCTTCCCCATTCTGATGTTTGGTCTGAAGAACAAATGGACCTCCTGACCATGTCTGCGTGCTTTTATGCATTGAGTTACTACCAAATGATTGGTTGATTAGGTATTAACAGAAAGGAGCAGGTGTACAGGTGTACCTAATAAAGTGGCCACTGAGTCACTGAAGCATTAATACATTAGTTGTAATGTTTGTCCTCATAGTAGGAGAAATAAAGCCTTCCTCCTCAAAACACACGTACACCGTGAAAACCTGGTGGAGCACTAAATGTCTCATCCTGACAACTATTCCAACCTGCTGCCTGTCAAACGGAGTAAAACAGCCCAAGTTATCCGTGACTACCAAACTAGTTCCATTTCAAAGTGCAAAGTAAATTTGCTACCAAAATGAGATTCATTTACTTGCGGCAGGATTGATATATAAGTATTTGAAACACTTGCCTGTGTTTAGCCCACATCCCTCTAAGTAGAAATGTTTATCACACAGAGCGTTGTATGCGTGTGGAACACCCTGCCAGGGGCCATGGTAGAGGCAGGTACATTAGGGACATTTAAAAACTCTTAGATAGGCACATGGGTGATTGAAAATTGAAGGGCTACGTGGGAGGGAGGGTTAGAATGATCTTAGAGTATGGTCAGTATTGTGCTGTATTGCTCTATGTTCTATAAATCTTTCCTATTCATTTACTTATCCTACTCATAGTTATCCATATACTAACATACAAGATTGTTTAATGTCATTTCCTGTACACAAGTGTAAAGGAGAATGAAATAATTTTTACTCCAGATCTGACGTAGCACAAAAATCACACCGTAAAGTAAAGAACACAGTAATAATTAAAAACACAATAAATATAAATACATAATTTAGCTTATATACATAGATTGATGGCTCTCCATAAAGTGAAGCTAGGCACAGGAGTGTCTATACATAAGGTGACTGACAGGAAATGATAAAGTAGGGATGGTGGGGAGAGGAGGGGTGGGTTAGTGGTTGGAGGTTTCGATCAGCCTTATTGCTAATGGTTTGGTCAGTCTGGTGGTCCTGACATGGATGCTACGTAGCCTCCTCCCTGATGGGAGTGGGACAATCAGTCCATGAGCAGGGTGGGTAAGATCCTTCATGATGTTACTGGCCCTTTTCCAGCACATTTCTGTATATATGTCCCTGATGGTGGGTAGGCTGGTACCAGTGATGCACTGTGCAGTTTTGATTACCCGTTGTAGAGACTTCCTGTCCACTGCAGGGCAGTTTCCATTCCATGCAGTGATGCAGCATGTTAGGATGCTCTCTACTGTGCATTTGTAGAATGAGTATAGATATGACATACTAATTAGGTAGTGAACTTACTCCCAACTCTGAAGGCTGTAGATCCATTCCTATTCAAGTGAATTGATGACACAAGTCGAGGCTGAGAGCCTATTACCCATGATCACAACCTGGTATTTCATCTCTGCACTATTGGTATTGATATTAGTTTATTACTGTTACATGTACCAAGATACAGTTTAAACCTTGTCCTGCATGCTATTTACACAGATCAAATCATTACACAGTGCATTGAGCTAGAATAAGATAAAACAATAATTTATAATAGCTTATATGACTTGCCGTAACACGATAAGTCAGATGAGCAGAATTAGGCCATTTGGCTCATTGAGCCTGTCACAAAATAACATGTGATACAAATATGCATCAGAGATAATAAACTTGATTCTGATTCACTGTTGTATGGCGGGGCACTCCTTTGTTAGAGTGCTGTTTTACAGATATAATGTTATAAACTAAACAGGCCCTCTAGCCTAACTGGTCCATACTGACCACGATTCCAGACTAAGCCAGTCCTATTTGCCTGTGTTGCACCCCTATCCCTCTAAACAATTCCTATCTGTGAACTTGTCCATGTACCTTTGAAAGTCTGTTAATATACCTGCCTCAACCACTTCCTCTCTTCCTCTGGCATCTCATTCCATATACTGGCCACTCTCTGGGTAAAAAGGTTGCTCCTCAGGATCTAGCGGCTCACTTGTTCTCGATATTTATTACTTATTTATCACTATTATTATTTTCTTTTTGTATTTGCACAATTTGTTGTCTATTGCACATTGATTGTTTGTTCATATTGTTGTGTGTGGTTTTCCTTTGGTTTTATTGTGCTGCTCTGTATTTACTGTGAATGCCCACACACAAACAAATTTCAGGGTTGTATATGCTGACATACATATACTTTGATAATAAATTTACTTTGGACTTTGAATTAAACCCCTCCCCGTAAACCTATGTACTTTAGTTCTTGAATACTCCTCGGTAGTCTTTCAAGCATAAGAGAATCTTAACTACAGCAAGATTAGAGCTTAAGTCCATAAGACAGGAGCAGAATTAGGCCATTCTGCCCCAAAGTCAGCTCTGCTATTTGATCATAATTGACCTATTATCCCTCTCAACCCTATTCTCCTGCCTTCCCTCCATCACCTTTGACACTCTTACTAATCAAGAACCTATCAACCTCTGCTCTAACTATACCCAATGACTTGGCCTCCACACCCACCTGTGGAAATTAATTCCACAAATTCACCATCCTCTGGCTAAAGACATTCGTCCTTATCACTGGTGTAAAGAGATGTCCTTGTATTCTGAGGCTGTGCCTTCTGGTCTTGGACTCCACCACTATAGGAAACATTCTTTCCGTGTCCACTCTCTCTAGGCCTTTCAATATTCAATCTCTCTCAATGTGATCCCTCCACCCCTCGTCCTTCTAAACTCCAACATGTACAGGTCCAGCTCCCAATATCTTAACCCTTTCATCCCTGGGATCATTCTCGTAAACCTCCTCTGGACCTTCTCCAATGCCAGTGCATCCTTTCCTATATAAGGGGCCCTAAACTACTCACAATGCACCAAGTGCAGTACGACCAATGTCTTATAAAGCTTCAGCATTACACCCTTGCTTTATATTCTTGAAATGAGTACTAAAATTGCATTTGACTTCCTTACCACTGACTCAACTTGCAAGTTAACCTTCAGTGAATCCTGCACAAGGACTCCCAAGTCCCTTTGCTCCTCTGATTCCTGAATTTGCCCTCTGGTTAGAAAATAGTCTGTGCCTTTATTCCTTCTACCAAAGTGCATGACCATCACTCTGACTGGCTTCTCACAGTATCCAAAGGCTGTGTTGATGTCCTTCAGTCTGCTAAGTCAATGTTTATCCTTGTTCAGCATACTGGTCATTTTTTCATTGTTACTTATCAGAGCTTGTGGTAAGTGGGTTGGGATCCATGCAGCCACAACAGTCTCCACTTCATTGGCTGACATGTAAAGGGTGGAGGATGCTATAAAAATGCAAGTGTCACTTCCATCATTGAACGTGCCAGCTAATTTATTTTTTGAACGTATCTACAGAAGGGTGCCAGAAGAGGGTCAGTAACATCATGAAGGATCCTTCCTACCCTGCTCATGGACTATTTGTCCCACTCCCTCCTGGGGGGAGGCTACGTAGCATCCACAGCAGGACCACCGGACTCAAAAGCAGTTATTTTCCTCAAGCAGTGAGGCTGATCAACACAGTCACCACTAACCTACTAACCCACCCCTCCCCATCCCCAACCACCTCGACTTTATCATTTCCTGTCAGTCACTTTATGTACAGACACTCCTGTGCCTAGTGTCACTTTGTGGTCATAAATCAATCTATGTATACATGCTATCTTATGTATTTATATTTATTGTGTTTTTCTTTATTATTGTGTTCTTTATGTTATTGTTTTTTTGTGCTGCATCGGATCCGGAGTAACGAATATTTCATTCTCCTTTACACTTGTGTTCTGGAAATGACATTAAACAATCTTGAATCTTGAAGACCTCAGCGGCTCTGATGAAGTAACAAAGGGTAGAATTCAATATAAAAGGTTCTGTTGGAAATGCAGCAGCCAATACTTCAACAGTTCATACACAGACTGTGTTACTCTCTAATCATTCAATGCCCCATAAACTTCACAGATTTGACAAGGCAGCCCACCACAAATTACTCAGCGTAGTTAGGGATGGTCAATATATACTGGCAATGCAAAGATTCCGTGTATGAAATTAAAGAAAGCAGGCAGCCTTCATTTAACATAGAACATAGATCAATGCAGCATACTACAGGCCCTTCAGCCCACGATGTTGTGCCTTCCTTTTAATCAAAGACCAATCTAAACCTTCTCTCCCACATTTTTTTCATCCATGTGCCAATCTAAGAGTTTCCAAAATGTCTCTAATGTATCTGCCTCTATGACCAACTGTAGCAACGCATTCCACGCACCCACCACTCTCTGTGTAGAAAACACATTGCTAACATCCCCCCTATACTTTCCTACGATCACCTTAGGAAGGGTCTCAGCCCTAAATATCAACTGTTTATTTCTCTCCATAGATACTGTCTGACCTGCCGAGTTCCTCATCCATTTTCTGTTTGTTGTTCTGAATTTCCAGCATCTGCAGAATCTCTTGTGTTTGAAGTACATGCTCTCCGATTAGCCATTTCTGCCCTGGGAAAAGGTCTCTGGGTATCCATCCTATGTATTCCTCTTATCATCTTATACACCTCTATCCAATCACCTCTCATCCTCCTTCGCTCCAAAGAGACGATCACTAGCCTGCTCAACCTATGCTCATGAAACATACTCATAAGACATACAATATTTACATAAGAGTTCTGTCAATTATTCAAAAGGGATTCACTGGAGGAATTGTTGAATGAAATCTGACACAAGGCCAGCTCGGTGGGTTCTGATGTGTGGCTCATGAAGTCAGTGTGGGAGCTTGTTAGCGTGGCCACAAGTATGGCAGGACATTCTTGACATGGGGGTGGTTTGGGAGCTGGTCAGTTCCTTCCCATATTTGCACTGTGCGTGGCTTCTGTATGCCCAGGCTGAGGAACATAGAACATAGAGCAGTACAGCACAGTACAGGCCCCTTTGTCCATGATGTTGTGCTGACCATTTAACATACTCCAAGATCAATCTAATCCTTCCCTCTCATAAGCCCTCCATTTTTCTATCATCCGTGTGCCCATCTAAGAGTTTGTAATGTATCTGTCTGTTTCACCACACCTGGTAGAGTATTCCATGCACCCACCACTCTCTGTGCAAAGAACCTACCTCTGACAACCCCTGTACTTTCCTATTGTATTAGCCATCTGCACGCTGGGAAAATGTCTCTGGCTGTCCATTTGATCTATGCCTCTTATCATCCCTCGCACCCCTGTCAAGTCACCTCTCAGAAACACACACAAAATGCTGGAGAAATTCAGCTTAAAATTAATATAAATTACTAAACAAATAGAGCAATTAAAGAAATGATGAGGTAGTTGTTCAGACATCTGATGGCAGAGGGGAGGATGCTTATCCTAAGTTATTGAGTGTGTGTCTTCAGGCTCCTGTGCCTGCTCTTTGATGGTAATAACGAAAACAGGGCATGCCCTGGGTGTTGGGGGTCCTTAAAGGTGGATGCCATATTTTTGCAGTATCACCTTTTGAAGATGCCCTCAATAACGGGGAGGCCCATGGTGGACCTGGCTGAGTTTATATCCCTTTGTAGCTTTTCCCGATCCTGTGCATTGGCGCCTCCTTACCAGACGGTGAATCAACCAGTTAGAATGCTCTCCACTGTACACTCGTAGAAATTTGGAAGAGTCTTTGGTGACATACCATATCTCCTCAAACTCCTAATCAAGTATAGCTGCTGGCTTTCCTTCTTCATGAGTGCATCAGAATAGGGTCTCTGAGATGTTGGCACCCAGGAACCTGAAGCTGCTCACCCTCTCCACCACTGACTCGACAATAAGGATTGGTACGTGTTCCCCTGACTTCCCTTACCTGAAGTCCACAATCAATTCTTTGGTCTTGCTGCCGTTGACTGTGAGGTTCTTGCTACAATATCACTCAACCAGCTGATCTATCGTCATGTGCATCTCTTCAGCACCATCAGAGATCCTCTCAACAACAGTTGTGTAATGGGCCAATCTAAAGATGGCTTTTGTGCTGTGCCTAGCCACCACAGTCATAGGTGTAGAGAGAGTAGAGCAGTGGACCAAGCTCGCATCTTTGAGATGTGCCTGTGTTGACTGTCAGTGAGGAGGAGATGTTAACACTGATCCACACTGAGTGTGGCCTCTTAGTGAGGAAGATGCAGAGATACAGAAGCCCAGGTGTAGAGTTACTCTGCAAGAGAAATTACTTGAGGAATAAGCAACTTTAAAGGTAAAATGAATCAGTATTAGAAGCTGTGAAAGTTAGAGGTTTATATACAAATAGCAGGCTAGTGGTTTGTATTAAGTTGTTGGGAGACTGGTGATGGCAAGAATGTGGAATTAAATATGGATGGTTCAGTGCAGAGTAAATTTAGGTGGTCTGATAAAGTGAACTGATATTGATATTGATTTATTATTGCCACAGCACAAAGATTATCTTCCATACTCGTCATACAGACAATTCATTACACGGCGCATTGAGGTAGTTCAGGATAAACAGTGAAAATGCAGAATGAAGTGTAACAGCTATGGGAAAGTGCAATGCAGGCAGGAAAAACAGTGCAAAAACCTAACAAGATAGATTATGAGGTCAAATGACTCAAAAAGGCACCCATCATTAAGGAACCCCACCTCTCAGGACAGGCAGTCTTCTCACTATTACCATCAGAGAGAAGCTACAGGAGTCTGGAGGCACACACTTGCAATACAACAAATTTCACAAATTATGTAAGTGATAATAAAGCTGATTCTGATTCTGAATCTGGAACAAATAACCTTACTGTAGAATGATACAGCATGGGATCAGGCCCTTCTGCACCAACGTCTCTGTTGACCAAGGAGCCCATCCAACCCTGTCCCACCTGCTCACATTTGGCCTGTATCCCTCTAAACCTTTCCTACCTATATACCTGTCCAAGAGTCTTTTCATATCAGGTATTTGCATTTATCTTATTCTCTCTGTAACTCCTCTAAGACTCTACCACTTAACCACTCCCTGGTAATTTGCAGTGGCCAGTAAATTCACAGACCTACACATCTTTAGGATTGTGTTCAGTTCCAGTCACCTTATTATAGGAAGGGTGTGGAAGCTTTAGAGAGAGTGTATAGGAGAATTACCAGGATAGTAACCTACCCTAAAATCAATCTACTCTCCCACATAGGTTTCCATTTTTCTATAATTCATGTCACTAGCTCAGAGTCTCTTAAATGCTCCTAATGTATCTGCCTCTACCACCACCCCTGGCAATGCATTCCACGCACCCACTACTCCCTATGAAAAGAACTTTCCTCTGACATCCCCCTTTACTTTTTCCTAATCACCTTAAAAACATGCCACCTTGTATTAGCAATTTCCACCCTGGGATAAAGCCTCTGGCTACCCACTCAATTTATGCCTCTTCTCACCTTATACACCTCTATCAAGTCACCTCTCATCCTCCTTTGCTCCAAAGAGAAAAGTCCAAGCTCTCTCAGCCTATTTTCATCAGACATGCTGTCTAATCCAGACACCATCCTGCTAAATTTCCTCTGCACCTTCCCTAAAGCTTCTGCATCGTTCCCATAATGAGGGATGAGGGTACCAGAACTGAACACTATATTCCAAGTGTGGCCTAAAGCAGATTTTATAGAGCTGCAACAATACCTTGTGGTTCTTGAACTCAGTCCCCCAACTAATGAAAGCCAACACACCATACACCTTCTTAACAGCCCTACCAACTTGTGTGGCAACTTTGAGGGATCTGTGGATGTGGACCCCAAGATCCCTCTGTTCCTCCATACTGCAAAAAATCCAGCCATTAAGTCTGTATTCTGCCTTCAAATTCAACCTTTAAAGTATCACTTTATACTTCACCAGTCTGAAACTGTTTTGTTTGTTCGAATTGTCTTATTATTGTCTTGAGATTTACCATAGAACCATAGAACCGTAGAACCATAGAACATTACAGCACAGAAACAGGCCTTTTGGCCCTTCTTGGCTGTGCTGAACCATTTTTCTGCCTAGTCCCACTGACCTGCACCTGGACCATATCCCTCCACACTCCTCTCATCCATGTACCTGTTCAAATCTTTCTTAAATGTTAAAAGTGAGCCCGCATTTACCACTTCATCTGGCAGCTCATTCCACACTCCCACCACTCTCTATATGAAGAAGCCCCCCCCCCGCAATGTTCCCTTTAAATTTTTCCCCCTTCACCCTTAACCCATGTCCTTTGGTTTTTCTCTCCCCTAGCCTGTGGCATTTTCATTATCTATTTCTTGGGAGATGAAGGTAATAACTTAAATAGTGAGTTGCTTTGTTCTGGAATACTTGAAGCAGACAACAGGGGCATTCAGAAGGAAATTGGATAAACATTTAATGAGGAATAGGTCAAGGAAGTGGTGAATAAGGATTTGGATTGAAGAAATTTATCCAAGCATGTATGGACCAAATGGCCTCATTCAAGTCAAGACAGGTTTATTGTCAGTGGTGTACGGAACAATGAAATACTTGCTTGCAGCAGCATCACAGTATGTAGGTACAGACAATAAATTGTAAATAAAATTAAACCATACAGTGAAAAGACTGCAAAAGGACGACCATAGTGCCAGAAAAGAGACACAATCAGAAACATCCATGGTAATGCAAGATGTGATCCATTGCGTTCTATTGTTGCGGGTTAGGTTTGTGTGGTCGTTACAACTACCTGAGAGTGTTTCCATTAGTATGAGAATGTAGGACCAGAGGGCACAGCCTCTGAATACAAGGACATCCCTTTAGAACAGAGCTGAGGAGGGGTTTCTTTAGCCATATGGTGGGGAATCTGTGGAATTCATGGCCACAGAAAGCTGTGGAGGCCAAACCATTAGGTATATTTAAAGTGGAAGTTAATAGATTCCTGATTAGTAAGGGTATCAAAAGTTACGGGGAGAAGGCAGGAGAATGGGGTTGAGAGGAGAATGTTACAGCACAGAAGTACTTGTGTTCATGTGCATTGGAAATGCTGTACTAGGCCATGATGCCTCTGGTCCGGATACTTTCAACAGTGTATCTTTTAGAGTATTTGGTGACAATTCAGAGTACTTCTGTGCTGTAACATTCGATGACTAGATGGGCCTTGAACTTTCAAAATGAAAAGGGAGATATACAAAGATACACTCTTAGTTCATTGTCGTTGATGTGTTTAGTGTCAGCAGAAAGGAAAGTTATCTTGTTTGATGTATGTCTTATAAAGTACTTCAAAACACATTTGCATGTGTGGTGCCTTTTTCTATTTAATGGGCAGTGCCATTAGAAGGTAGAAGAATGGAGTTGAGAGGGAGAATAAATCAGCCATGATCAAAATGGTGGAGAAGACTTGATGAGCTGAATGGCCTAATTCTGCTCTTAAATCTTACGGACTTATGGCCAAGGCAAAGAGAGTGTGAGCAATATTTGAACATCTCTCCCCCTGGTCCTCATCCCCACAGCCCCACCACCACCTACCCTAAGGTTTATTGAAACAGACCCTTCCTTTCTTTCAAGATTCAGGTTTAATTATCACACATACGTCATAACATACAGTGAAATGCGTTCTTTCAAGTCAATTTGGGTTTATTGTCATATGCTAGAGCAGGTTCCATTAATCATTTACTTCAATT
Source organism: Mobula hypostoma (assembly GCF_963921235.1). Taxonomy (NCBI): domain Eukaryota; kingdom Metazoa; phylum Chordata; class Chondrichthyes; order Myliobatiformes; family Myliobatidae; genus Mobula; species Mobula hypostoma. The sequence continues at coordinate 104,869,794 of NC_086102.1, read as the reverse complement.
CGCAAAAAGCTGGAGGAACTCAGTGAGTCAGGTGGCACCTATGGAGGGAAATGGACAGTCAATGTGTCAGGTCAAGACATCTTCTTTGTCAAGACTAGAGAGAAAGAGGGGAGATAACTGATATAAATAGATGGGGAGAAACAGTGATGAAAGGCACTGTGGTGTAAAGGTTAGCACAAAGCTTTATATCATCCATGATCAACGACTGGGGTTCAATTGCTCTGTAGAGGTGTTTGCACGTTCTCCCTGTTACTGCATGAATTTCTTCAAGGTGCTGCAGTTTCCTCCCACATTCAAAAGGGTTAGTGTTAGTAAGTTGTTGGCATGCTATGTTGCGCCAGAATATGGCAACATTTGTGGGCTGCTCTAGCACATCCCTAATGCAAACGATGCATCTCACTGTATGCTTCCAAGTACACGTGACAAATAATGCTGATTGTTAGCTTTTCATCTTTATGAAGAGCAGGTTGGTGACTGGTGGATCCAGGTGAAGGGGGATGCAGAGTCATCAGTAGAAGGGGAAGGAGGAGAGTAGGAATGATGTAAGAAACTGGGAGGTGATAGATGGAAATATAAATATCAGAAGAAGACGAAATCAGGTTGATAGGTTCTTCATTAGTAAGGTGTAAAAGATTGCAGGAGGATGGGGTTTTGAGTGATAATAAATGAGCCATGATGGAATGGTGGAGCAGATTCAACGGCCCAAATGCCCTCATGTGGCTCCCATGTCTTATGGTCTGGAGACATATATCTGCCAGATCAGTTTTATAGAAGACTGCTTTCCTTACTTGAAGGAAATTTCTGAGGGAATTTAGTTTTTAATGACAAGTAACAATGCTGTATCTCTAAATAGATAAAATTTAACCCTTCCCTCCTACATAGCCCTCCATTTTTCTATCATCTACACTCAGTGGCCACTTTATTAGGTACGCCTGTACACTTGCTCGTTAAAGTAAATATCTAATCAACTAAACATGTGGCAGCATCTCAATGCATAAAAGCATGCAGACATTGTCAAGAGGTTCAATTGTTGTTCAGACAAAACATCAGAATGGGGAAGAGATGAGATCTAAGTGACTTTGACCGTGGAATAATTGTTGGTGCCAGACAGAGAGGTTTGAGTATCTCAGAAACTGCTGATCTCCTGGGATTTTCAAGCACAACAGTCTCTAGAGTTTACAGAGAATGAGTCAAAACACAAAATGACATCCAGTAAGTGTAGTTCTGTGGATGAAAAGGCCTTGTTAATGGAAGAGGCCAGAGGAGAATGGACAGATTGGTTCAGGCTGACAGTAACTCAAATAACCACATGTTACAAGAGTGGTGTGCAGAACAGCATCCCTGAATGCACAACGCATTGAACCTTGAAGTGGGTGGGCTACAGCAGCAGAAGCTCACAATCATACATCAGTGGCCACTTTATTAGGTACAGGAGGTATATAACGTCTGTATTATCCTGGATTTCCAGCATCTTCAGAATCTCTTCTGTTTATATAGCAGGGAATTCTGGAAACTGTCAACAGGTTGCTCACCAGCTCTTGCTGCCCTCACCTCTTTATAATGGTCAACTCCCATCTATCATTCAGTCCGAATCACCCAGAATGTCATTCGTCCATTTCCTTCCATAGATGCTGTCCTTCAGTTCCTCCAACATCTTTTTTGATGCAACACTCCCACAAAACTGGAAGTACTCAGCAGGTCATGCAGCATCTATGGAGAGGAATAAACAGTCTGAGACCCTTCATCGGGACATCCATTAGGTCTCAGCTGAACTCCTGCAGCATTTTGTGTGTGTTGCTCCAGATTTCCAGCATCTGCAGAATCTCTTGTGTTTATGATTTTTCATTACTGAAGAAATGAAAAGTTAACTGTGTTTCACTCCCTGTTGACACTGTACTTCCTGTTTATTGTTTCTTGCAATAATCCAGCATCTGCAGAACTTTGCTATTGGATTCTAAAACAAATATATTGCCTTCAAACAAATATGTTCCTTCCAGATTCTAGTGGATGAGAGACTGTGAGGACAAATTTGGTGTTGGTATTGGATTATTATTGTCACGTGTACAATGGCACAATGAATGTATACTGTATGCTTTGTCCACTGATCTACTCTCACTACATTCATGACTATGTGGCTAGGCACAACTCAAAAAGCCATTTATAAATTCACCGAAGACACCACTATTGTTGGCAGAATTTTAGTTGGTGACAAAGTGGCACACAGGAGTGAGATAGATCAGCTGGTTGAGTGGTGTCACAACAACGACCTTGCACTCAACGTCAGTAAGACCATGGAATTGATTGAGTGCCTCAGGAAGGGGAAGTTGAAAGGGCATACACCGGTCCTTATTGAGGGATCGGCTGTGAAAAGGGTGAGCAGTTTGAAGTTGCTGGTTGTCAACATCCCTGAAGGTCAATCCTGGGCCCAACATTGATGTAATTAGGTAGAAGGAATGCCAGTAGATATACTTCATTTGGAGTTTGAGGGGATTTGGTATTTATTTATCCGTTTAGAGATACAGTGTGGAGTAGACCCTCCCGGCCCTTTGAGCCCCACTGTCCAGCAACTCCAGATTTAACCCTAGTCTAATCAGGGACAATTTACGATGACCAATTAACCTATTAAACGGTATGTCTTTGGAAACTGGAGCACCCAGAGATAACCTGCACATTCCACGGAAAGGACGTACAAACCCTGGGATTGAACCAAAGACTTTAGCAAATTTTTATAGATATACCACGGAGAGCTTTCTGACCAGCATTACTTTCGAGTATGGAGGCTCCAATGCACAGGATTGGCAAAAATTGCTGAGAATTGTAAATTCAGCCAGCATTATCATAGGCAATTGCCTCCCCACCATTGAGGACATCTTCAAAAGGTGGCATCTGCCTTTAAGACCCCTCACCATCCAGGATATTCCCTCTTCTTATTGCTACAATCAGTAAGGAGGTCCAGGAGCCTGAAGACACACACTCAATATTTTAGGAACAGCTTCTTCCCCTCCACCATCAGATTTTTGAATGGTCACGGACCCATGAACACAGCTTCATTTTTAGTTCTCTTTTGGCACTACTTATTTTTATATAACTTAACCTCCACCCCTGGCAGGGTATTCCATGCACCAACCACCCTCAGTGCAAAGAACTTACCTCTGACATCCCCCTTATACATTCCTCCAATCACTTTACAATTATGCCCCCTTGTGTAAGCCATTTCTGCCCTGGCAAAAGTCTCTGGGTATCCACTCGATCTAAGCCTCGTAATATTTAGTACACCTCCATCAAGTTATCATTCATCCTTCTTCGCTCCAAAGAGAAAAGCTCTAGCTCACTCAACCTATCCTCATAAGACCTCATAAATCTCCTCTGCACCCTCTCTAAAGCTTCTTCATCCTTCTTACAAAGAGGCGACCAAAACTGAACACAATATTCAGTAGGATATTGTGTTCACTTAGGCAAAACAAAGTAAAACAACAAAAATGTGGAATAAATTGTAAAAGCTACAGTGCAGGTAAGCAATAAAGCACAAGGTCACAACGAGGAAGATAAAATTGTAAGTGAGTTACGGGTAGCAGTCTCTGGAGCAAGGATTGATTTCAACAAACTGAGTGATGACAAACAGGTTAGAGGGTAGTCATGAATGATGGAGGGAAGTTCACATTACAATCAATTCAGATTAAGAAGAAGCGTGAAGGCAAGCTATAATGTGGGGAAAAGACAACAGGGTCACCTGAAGGGCAGGAGGACTTCCTCTTGCCTTTTATCCAGGACTGAATCCAAGAATCCATCCTTAAAGGGGGTTGTCGCTAGTCTGTGGGCAGCTTTGGACAGAGTTGGACAACCTACTTTTCAAAGGTTTTAATTAAGATCTCAGACAGAATAAGGAAGATAGAAGTAAAGATAAGAGAGTGCCATGTGGCTAAGTAATTCTCGGTGAGAACATATATATAGATTTTCAGACATTTGGCAGAAGCTCCACGCTAGTAACTTGATCATAATTTCAATGATATTGTGGACCACAAAATTCAGCTTGTCTGGCTCTTAAACATTAGCAGAAACTTCAAGATTCAATTACTGGCCTACACTTACTGCCAGATATTTATTATTATTTATATATTACAGTATATAGATTATTTTTCTTCTAGGTTCCCATAACTTATTAACTGATGAGGCAATTCTAGGGATCATGTGACACAGGTACAAAGCAATACAAGACACTAATTATTGTTCATTTGTCACGGTGATGTGTGTCGACTGGAGTGGTGTCAGTAGCACGCCTGTCTCTGTATAAAGGGACTGTGGATTCAAGTTTTGCTCCAGACCTACACAGTATAGAATAGGCCCATTGGCCCACTACCCACTGGAATGCTTAACCACTCATTTACTCTAACCTTAGACCTATTTCTATTCTTCTTGTATTCCCATAAAAATCCTACCAGTTTAGAATCAGATTCAGGATTATTATCACTGACAGATCTCATTGGCTGCTCACACAACCTTGGAACATCTGGAGGGCAAAGATACATACATCAGGATGCACTTTATCAATTACAGTTCAGCATTTAATACTATCATCCCCTCAAAACTAATCAGTAAACTTCAAGAACTAGTCCTCACTACCTCATGCAATTGGATCCTGGATTTCCTCACTTGTAGACCCCAGTCAGTTCAGATTGACAAAAACATCTCCTCCACGATCTCCACCAGCACAGGAACACCACAGTTTAGAGGGAATGTCGGAAATACTTTACTGTCGCCAAACAATTGGTACTAGAACGTACAATCATCACAGCGTTATTTGATTCTGCGCTTCCCACTCCCTGGATTACAAATATTAAATATTAAAAATAGTAAATATTAGTAAATATTAAAAATCTAAATTATAAATCATAAATAGAAAATAGAAAAATGGAAAGTAAGGTAGTGCAAAAAAACCGAGAGGCAGGCCCGGGTATTTGGAGGGTACGGCCCAGATCCGGGTCAGGATCCATTCAGCAGTCTTATCACAGTTGGAAAGAAGCTGTTCCCAAATCTGGCCGTACGAGTCTTCAAGCTCCTGAGCCTTCTCCCGGAGGGAAGAGGGATGAAAAGTATGTTGGCTGGGTGGGTCATGTCCTTGATTATCCTGGTAGCACTGCTCCGACAGTGTGCGGTGTAAAGTGAGTCCACGGACGGAAGATTGGTTTGTGTGATGTGCTGCGCCGTGTTCACAATCTTATAGGCAATAGACAATAGGTGAAGGAGTAGGCCATTCGGCCCTTTGAGCCAGCACCACCATTCACTGTGATCATGGCTAATCGTCCACTATCAGTATCCAGTTCCTGCTTTATCACCATAACCTTTGATTCCGCTATCTTTAAGAGCTCTATCCATCTCTTTTTTGAAAGCATCCAGAGACTTGGCCTCCACACCCTTCCATATATCCACCACTCTCTTGGTGAAAAAGTTTTTCCTCAACTCCGTTCTAAATGGCCTCTCCCTAATTCTTAAACTGTGGCCTCTGGTCCTGGACTCACCCATCAGCGGGAACATGCTGCCTGCCTGCAGCGTGTCCAATCCCTTAATAATCTTATATGTTTCAATCAGATCCCCTCTCATCCTTCTAAATTCCAGTGTATACAAGCCCAGTCACTCCAATCTTTCAACATATGACAGTCCTGCCATCCCAGGAATTAACCTTGTGAACCTACGCTGCACTCCCTCAATAGCAAGAATGTCCTTCCTCAAATTTGGAGACCAAAACTGCACACAGTACTCCAGGTGTGGTCTCACCAGGGCCCTGTACAGCTGCAGAAGGACCTCTTTGCTCTTATACTCAATTCCCCTTGTTATGAAGGCCAGCATGCCATTAGCTTTCTTCACTGCCTGCTGTGAATCTTCTGCAGCTTCTTCCGGTCTTGGACAGGTCAACTTCCATACCAGGCTGTGATGCACCCTAGAAGAATGCTTTCGACAGTGCATCTATAAAAATTAGTGAGGGTTTTAGCCAAATTTCTTTAGTTTTCTCAAGAAGTAAAGGCGCTGGTGGGCCTTGTTTACACAGATACACAGAAATAGGTTCTTTACCCAGATGCAGGATCCTGGAATGCATTGCCAGGGGTGGCAGTAGAGGCAGATTCATGAGGGGCATTGAATAGACTCTTAAATGGTCACATGGGTGAAAGGAAATAGAGGGTTATAAACTATGTAGGAGGATAGGGTTAGATTGTTCGTGGAGTAGGATTATATAGATTGGCACAGCATTGCGGGCCAAAGGGCCTGTACTGGACTGTACTATTCTATGTTCTATCAGCGTTGATGAGGATATGGGGAGAATAAGGGAAGAGTCGAGGCATCAAAGGTTACAGGACAAAGGCAAAAGAAAGGGGTTGAGAAGTATAATAAATCAGTCATAATGGAGCCATGGAGCAAACTCGATTGACCAAATAGCCTAATTCTTCTCCTATGTCCTATGGTCTTAATAAAGTGGGATCAGTGTATTGGTCAACATGAATTCAGTGGGGTAAAGGGCCTGTTTCTCTCTGGTATTAGCCTATGAGTCTATGACTATGCAATTCCCGTATGCAGGCCTGAGTGGATTCCGCTTCCTCCTCCTCGACAGGAAGTAAGTTCCAGATCACAACTCCCCTAATGAATAAAAAGGCTTTGCCCTGACATCTCTCCTTCCCAGAAGCAGACCCAAAGGCCAGAGTGCAGCCCTACCAAGCCACAATAGATGCCTGCAAGGCAGTATACCTGAGGAACAAGAGGGTATAGAAAAGGGGAACATTGACCATCCCCACATCAACAAAACAGAATATCATTAAGACCATAGACCATAAGACACAGGAACAGAATTAGGCCATTTGGTCCATCAAGTCTGCTCTGCGATGGCTGATATATCCCCATTCTTCTGCCTTCTTCCTGTAATCTTTCATGCTCTTACTAATCAATAACTTATCAGCCTTCCCTTTATATATACCTAATGACTTGACTCCACAGCCCTCTGTGGCAATGACTTCCACAGATTCATCACCCGCCGACTAAAGAAACTCCTCCTCATTTTTGTTCTAAAGGGATGTCCTTCTAATTTGAGACTGTGCTTCCTGGTCCTAGACTTTCCCACTATAGGAAACACGCTTTCCATGTCCACTCAATCTAGTCCTTTCAATATTTGATGGGTTTCAGTGAGACCCCCCCCCCATTCCTCTAAACTCCAGCGAGTTCAGGCCCAGAGCCATCTACCACTCCTGGTACGTTAACCTGCACACGTGTGCAGCTTACTGTCGTTTGCACACATACACACGTGCACAGTGCAATGAAAAACCTGCTTGCAACAGCGCAGCAAGCACAGAGCATCGCAGAAGCAATGCTCAGAAACAGAAGTATAAGTTGAACATTGTACATAATTTTGACAAGAAAGAACACAATTTGAACAAAGTCTATTTTAATGCAAAGTGATATAGAAAATAGAACAGTACAGCACAGTACAGGCCCTGTTGCCCACAATATCGTGCTGACCCTTTAACCTACTCCGAGATCAGTCTAAACCTTCCCTCCTACGTAGCTCTCCATTTCTCTATCATCCATGAGCCTACCTAACAGTCTCTTAAATGCCCCAATGTATCTGCCTCTCCCACCACCCCTGACAGAGCATTCATTGCATCCACCAGTTTCTGTGTAAAAACCCTGCCTCTAGCATCCTTGTTATACCTTCCTCCCAACTCCTTAAAGTTATACCCCCTCCTATTAGCCATTACTGCCTCGGGAAAATGTCTCTGGCTGTCCACTCAATCAATGCCTCTTATCATCTTGTACACCTTTTGCTAAACCATAGTGACTAAGCTTGTGCCACAGTTGGTTCAAGGACCAAATGATTGAAGTGAAGAAAGTGTCCTTAAACCTGTGGTGTGGGACTTGAGGCTTCAGTACCTCTTGCCTAATGGTAGCTGCGAGAAAGATGGCATGGCCCAGGGGTGCAGGAGCTATGAAGAAGAGCATTCCTACTGACATCTACCCAGTGGGAGGAGCACATAATAGTCTGCGGCACTGCCAGAACTTTCAACCTCGCTTCTTCTGAATCCCAGTAAGCATTTGCCAAAAATCACAGAACTGAAGTTAGGATTTTCCATGAATTTCAACTAATTTGTGCTTCTGTTTTCTTTAATTTGATTGATTTCAAGACATCAGCCTAAACAAAAACAGGCCCAGAGCATTTCAGCAAAGAAATGTCTTTAAAGCATGATTACTTAGATTCAAAGACAAATTTGTGACCCTCACGGGAAGGATGGTAACTTTGAATGCTGAAAGCTAAACAACTTTAGCCTGCCAATTAGAATGATCAACTTATTCAGAATCAGAATGTTTGCTTGGCTTTACTGAGTTATTAATGCAGAGTCTCTCCTTGTTTACGGTACTTCATTGCCCAACTTTTGGTCCTCTGTCCTTTTGTCAGGCAAACCTTTTGCTGAGATTGTTTCTGTGAGCACCTTTCATATGTAAAGATTCTATTTCATTGAAAATTTAATTTTGGCATAATAGAACATGGAACATAGAGAAATTACAGCACAGTACAGGCCCTTTGGCCCACAATGACATGTTGACCTTTTAACCTACTCTAACATCAATCTAACACTTCCCTCCTCTATAGCACTTCATTTTTCTATCATCTAATCTATCTGCTTCTACTACCCACCGTCTCTGTGTATAAATCCTACATCTGACAGCTCCCTATACTTTACTCCAAAGGAGAGGTTAAAAGCTTGCCAATGTCTCCTCAGAGCTGTTGAGACAATTCGGCTTGAGGCCCATTGTGATCAGATCAATTCATACTAAGTCATTGAATCTGATTAGTTTTATAATAAATGAAAAAAATCAAAACAGGAAAACATTGTTCTTTCCTAAAGGTACAAAGGACATGATAGCAACTATGGAGGGTAAATAGCTAAACTGGTAAATTGGTTGATTATTTTATTTTTATTTTTTATTTAGAGATACAGCATGCAACAGGGTCTTCCTGCCCACCAAACTGTGCCTCCCAGCAACTCTCCTATTTAACCCTCGCCTAATCACAGGACAATTTACAATGACCATTGAACCTACTAACCGTACGTCTTTGGACTGTGGGAGGAAACCCATGCACACACGAGAAGGACGTCCAAACTCCTTACAGAGGATGCCGGAATTGAACTCAGAACTCCAATAACAGCGTGGCACTAACCACTATGCTACCATGACACCCCCAGGTGTGCAAAGGACACGTTAGCTCTGTGGACGGTGCATAGGTAAACTGGTAAATAGGGTTATTATTGTCACATGTACCAAGGGACAGCAAAACCCTTGTCTTGCATACTGTTCATACAGCTCAGCTCAGTAGAAGAATGCGTGTGGTAGTACAAGGGAAATCAATGACAGAATGTAGGATAAAGCTTTACAGTTACACAGAAAGTGCAGAGTTGGCACTTTGCAAGGTCATAACGAGGTGGACTGTGAAGTCAGGAGTCCATGTTATTGTACTAGGTGACCATGGAAGAGTCTGCTTTCAAGCTTTTGTATCTTCTGCCACATGGGAGAGAGGAGAAGAGAGAATGCCCATCGTCGGGGGGACTCTTTGCTTTACTGAGACAGTGAGAAGTGCAGACAGAGTCTACGGAGGGAAGGCTGGTTCATGTGATGTGCTGAGCTGTGTCCACAGCTCTGCAGTTTCTTGTCGTCACAGGCAGAGCAGTTACCATAACAAGCCATCATAGGATGCCTTCCATGGTGCTTAGATAAAAATTGGTGAGGGTCGATGGGGGACATGCCAAATTTCTTTTGATCTCACAATCTACCTCGTTCTGATCTTGCACCTTATTGTCTAACAGCTCTGCACTTTCTCTGTAATTGTAACACTTTATTCTGCACTCTGATATTGCTTTCCCTTGCACTACCTCAATGCATTGTTATAATCAACTGAAATAAATTTATGGCACAGAATTTTTAAAAATTAGATGGTAAACCAATTGACCAATGTTATTCATTGCCCAAGAGAGTACTGGAAACAGAATCATTAACAGCACTTAACAAGTGTCTGTCTCAAAAACAGTTACTTCCCCTCGGCTGTCAGACTGATTAACACCTCGACCCAATAACCCAGCTCACCAGCACTACATCCACATCAGCCAGTCCTCTCTACGGTCCCTCAGCGCCCTTCATCCCCCGTGCACTGCCACTTTACTCATACCTACACTGACAGTCACTGCCCTCCAGTGGCTTATGCATAAACCCTACGGATACCCAGACGGGTTCCTCTCGGCACGAGTCACTTTGTCACCATATCTTTTCCTGTCAGAGTCGCCTCATGTACAGATTTTCCTGTACCTTGTGTCACTTTGTGGACGTACATACAATCTGTCTATGAACATAAGGAAATCTTTTGTATAAGCAGGGGCACACTCAACAGTTACTGGTACACTGTATTTTATAGGATTGCTTTTATATTTATATTTTTTGTGTTTTTGTGCTATGTTCAGGCAGTGCCCACACTTGGTGAATTGGTTTACATTTAAATTTTTAAATTTTTAAATTTACTGTATGCCATCATTTAATTACAACAGTGCACTGAGGTAGAACAACAGAAAGAAGTAACAGAATGATCTGGAGAAACAATCATTTTGTTCTCTTTTACACTTGTCATTGAAGGATGACAGTAAACAATCCAAAATCTTCAATGTGCTCTTGACTCACCAAGGCGAAGAGGTGAGATGCTGGGAGATGGTATTAATACAGGTGAGTGACCAGAGGTAATGTGGTTGATGGGCCAAATGGCCTGTTTCCAAGCTGTATCACTCTCTGCCTCCTCAACTGTGAGGACATGTTCAAAAGGCGATGCCTCAAAAAGGAGGCATCTGTCATTAAGGACCCCCATAATCCAGAACATGCCCTCGTCTCATTGCTACTATCAAAGAGCAGTACAGAAGCCTGAAGACGCACACTCAGCATTTCAGGAAAAGCTTCTAACCGCCCTGACGTCAGATTTCTGAATGGACAATGAACCTGTGTACACTACCTCACCATATTTTTTTCTTACTTTGCTCTCTTTTTACACTACTTATCTAATTTATATATATATATTGCTTATTGTAATTTTTAGCTTTTTTAATTATGTATTGCATGGCTCTGCTACTTCAAAAAAAACATATTTCACAGCATATACCTGTGATATTGAACCTGATTCTAATTCTGATTCTGAGTAACCCCTTGATTTTATTATTCAAAAAAGCCATGTCTAAACTTTTATTTCAGTGTCTCTTTCCTGCACTGATCCATACCATGCAAGGTGGTATAGTGGTTAGTGCAACAATATTACAGCACCAGTAATCTGCAATCAGAGTTCAATTCCCACCGCTGTCTGTAAAGAGTTTGTACATTCCCCATGTGACTGCGTGGGTTTCTTCCGGGTGCTCTGGTTTCCTCCCACATTCCAAAGATGTACGGGTTAGGGTTAGTAAACCTTGGGCATGCTATGTTGACGCTGGAAGCATGGCGACTTTTCCAGGCTGCCCAAACACATCCTTAGGAGTGTGTTGGTCATTGACACAAATGACGCAGTTCACTGTATGTTTCAATGTCTCGATGTACATGTGACAAATAAAGCTAATCTTTGATCTTCGATCTTTGAAACCCATTGACCTCTTGAATAAACAATGACTTAGCCTCCACAACTCTTGTTGGTAGAGAAGGCCAAAGATTCACTACTCTAGGGGTGAAGAAATATTCTTCTCATCTTTGGCTAAGTCTTTGTTCTGAGATTGTGACTCCTGGTCTGATACACTTTAGCCAGAGAAAACATCACACACTGTTTACTGTATTAAGCCATGTTTCGGACAATCTGCTTACTTTATCCTTGCAGGACAATCTCCCAACCCAGGAACCAATCAGGTGAAACTCCTTTACATATTACATGGAGACGAGGCATTGTATAAGATATGGTCATACCAGAAATGAGCAAAGTGGTTAGCATAACACTAAACAGCGCTAGCTGTAAGGTCAGAGTTCAATTCCTGCCACTGGAGTTTGTACGTTCTCCCCGTGACTGCACACAGTACTGTACTAAGTCTTAAGGCACATATAAAAATTTCTGTAAAGCTCAGATGATTTCTGAGATTATAAATTGAAAAGTTTCTAAATATCAAAAAAAATCAAATCAATATTTGGTGTGACCTCCTTCGCCTTTAAAACTGCATCAATTCTCTTAGGTACACTGTCGTGCAGTTTTGTAAGACAATTGGCTGCCTCTCAATTTTTTTTTTGCACTACCTTACTTTCCATTTTTCTATTTTGTATTTATGATTTATAATTTAAATTTTTAATATTTACTATCGATTTGTAATCCAGGGAGCGGGAAGCGCAGAATCAAATATCGCTGTGATGATTGTACATTCTAGTATCAATTGTTTGGCGACAATAAAGTATAAAGTATATATATCATCACATATTGACACACACATTGTTACGTTGTGCCCCGGTGTATGTGACAATATATAATGTAGAATGAAATTCTTTGCTTGTGTGAAACTCAAGAATAAACAGTGTACCTGGTCATAATAAGTACAGCAGTCAATACTGTACATTAAAGAGCAACAGTTCACCCTGTTACCAAAATAAACATGGTTAAGCTGAAAAGAGTACAGAAAAGATTTATGAAGATATAGCACACTGGCCTTCATCAGTCAGGGCACTAAGTACAGGAGATGAGATATTACTTAGCAGTTGTGTAAGTTACTGATGAGGCTGCACTTGGAGTACTGTTTTAAGAAATAAACAGTAGGCGTTTCGGGTTAACACCCATCATTCGTGCAACATCGACTGTTTATTCATTTCTATAGATGCTGCCCGACCTCCTGAGTTCCTCCAGCATTCTCTGTGTGTGTACGTTGCTCCAGATTTCCAGCATCTGCAGTCTCTCTTGTGTCTCCATTACACTGCTCTCTCTTCTGTTGTAAGACACAAATGCTCCATTGATGGTAAGCAGCCACCTGTCTTTTCTACGGCCAAGAGCAGTCAGAGTATCATGTATGTATTGAGCATGAGCGGTTGCAGCCTCGATTGGAACATCTGAAGCGACTGCTTGTCGAGATCTGGTCACACTTAGCCCCGTGCTCCTGACCTACCGTCACTCAGTACAGGAGTGGGGGGAGTGGGGAGAGTGTGGGTTGCTCAGGAGTTTTCCTGGTGGGCTTGCCCCTGAGCCTGACCAAGCTGAGGCCATTCATGGGTCCAGGTGGCTGATGGTGAGCAGGGTTACGTCCATGCCCAAGCGTCTTTGGAGAAGGAGCACGGGGTCAAGATACAAAAGCTTGAGTTTTCCCCCATTTAGAAAATAGGATATGCTTTTACTCCTTCTGCAAAAGTGCATGACCTTACACTTCCCGTCACTGTATTCCATTTGCCACTTCTCTGCCCAATCTATCCAAGTCCTTCTGCAGACTCCCTGCTTCCTCAACACCAGCTGCACCTCTGCCCATCTTCGTATCATCCACAATTATAGACAATAGTAATCATATCTTAGTTTGAAATTCGGAATAGTTTTGTGAATCCCTGATTATTGCATGTATCGCTGTTAGCAAATAAACTTTTGTAAGGAATTTGTACTTTCTCCCCGTGAGCCTCATGGGTTTCCTCCAGGTGCTTTGGCTTCATGCCATGATCCAGAGTCATGCCAGTTAGTAGGTTAACTCGTCATTGTAAATTGTCCTATGAGTAGGCTAGGGCCAGAAGGGTCTGTTTGGCACCCTATCTCTAAATAAAATAAAATAAACAGCTAAGGTCCAATTTCCTCACCTTGAGGAGAGGCTTTGACCTGAATGGATTTTGTTCTTCAGTCAACGTGGCTGGTTGTGCTCCACATTGGCCCTGGCTAAAGTACAAGAGGCATATTGGCCATGCAAGTTCCTTATCAGCTCCCACCCCTAACAGGGTCAGTGCCAGTGCTGAGAGCAAAAGCCCAGCTATAAATGCACAGCCTATTGTCAGACATCATCAAGAAATCTTTACACCTCCAATTTGAAATAGTTTCTATTGCCATTGGTGTTAACTCTTTCATTGCCACAGATGCATCTTCTTGTCCAAACTCATCTGAGGCGATGCTTCGAGGAAAGGAGTGTTTTCTCAGGAAAAGGCAGTCAGTGTTACAACTAGTAGATCTACTGCCTCATATCTCCTGGATGTTGATGGTGGGGATCTCAGAATCTGGGTTATTATCGCTGACATATGATGTGAAACTTGTGTTGCAGCTGCAGTGTAGTGCAAACACATACAAATCTTTAAATAATGCAAATAAGTAAATAGTGCCAAAAAAAAGGAGTAATGGGGTAGTGTTCATGGATTCATGGACTGTTCAAAAATCAGATGTTGGAGGGGAAGGGGCTGTTTCTGAATCATTGAGTGAGGGTCTTCAGGCATCCCTTCCTGAGGGATTTGGTGGTAATGAAAGATGGCTTGACCCGTTGGTTGGGGCCCTTAATGATGGATGCTGCCATCTTGAGGCACTACTTCTTGAAGATGTCCTCAGTGGTGGTGAGGGTTGTGCCTGTGAGGGAGGTGGCTGCGTCTGCAACCCTTAGCATCCTCTTGCGATCCTGCGCACTGGAGACTCCATTCAAGGCTGTAATGCCATTAGTCAGACCGCACATCTGTAGAAATTGTAATAGTCTTTGGTGACATACTGAACTCCTAACAAAGTACAGCTGCTGGCATGTCTTCCTTATGATTGCATCAATATGTTAGGCCGAGGTTAGATCTTTAGTGATGTTGATACTTGAGGTTCCACCGCTGACCCCTCAATGGGGACTGGTGAATGTTCTCTCCGTGATGGGAATACTATGGCACATGGGCGATTCAAATATTTGTACAGGTACATGCACTCTGTGGCCACTTTATTAGGTAACTTCTGGGAATAAGAAAGTGGCCACTGGGTGCCTGTTTGTGGTCTTCTGCTGCTACAGCCCATCCACTTCAAGGTGTGACACGTTGTACATTCAGTAATGTGTGGTTATTTGAATTACTGTCGCCTTTCTGTCAGCTTGAACCAGTCATTAACAAGGCCTTTTTGCCCACAGAATTGGCACTCACTGGATGTTTTTTGTTTGTCACACCATTCTCTGCAAACTCTAGAGACAGTTGTGCGTGAAAATCCTGGGACATCACCAGTTTCTGAGATTCTCAAACCACCTCACCTGCCACCAACAGTTATTCCACAGTCAAAGTCACTTCGATCACGTTTCTTCCCCGTTCTGTTTTGGGTCCGAAAAACAACTGAACCTCTTGTCCATGTCTGCATGTTTTTATGCATTGAATTGCAGGTGATTGGCTGATTAGATATTTGCATTGAGCAGGGGTAGAGGGGTACCTAATAAAGTGGCCACAGAGTGTCTATCCCAGTGAAAGGAATTTCAATGCAAGCTTCTCTCTGATTGGACATTAGTTTATTATTGACATATGTAACAAGACACAGTGAGAACATTTTGTTTGCACGCCTTCCACACAGATCATGCTATACATGCACTAACGCATACAAGAGCTACTGGTGCTTCATAAGTGATGAGACCTGGGTGGTGCCAGGGAGTTCAGTTATTTCATAGCCTGTGGAAAGAAGCAGTTACCCATCCTAACAGTCCTTGATCTACTGTTATGTTACCTCCTACCTGATAGTGGGGAGGGGGGGTCAAAGAGATTGTTGGACAAATAGGAGAGAGGGCCCTGCGCTCCTGATAAATATTTTAGATGGATGGAACTGAGACTCTGATTGTCCTCTCATCGGTACTCACAACTCTTTCTAGGGCTTTCAAAGAAAAATGAATAAATAGTGCAAAAATAGTGAGGAAACTTTCATGGATTCTTTGCCTGTTCACAGTCCACAACTGTTTTGAGCAGAAATTCTTCGATTAAAGTCTGCCCAAGATAATAGATCTCTGATCAAATACTTCAGGCATCTATTAATAGACCAGTGAGTATGAAGTCTGATCCCTAGATTGCAAGTTCCCAAGAAAGTGTGGGAAATAACATTGTACAGTAAAAGACGGGGGAGGTGGAAAAGGGTTGGGTCTGAAACAGGAAGCACTAAATTCCAGGCTGATGCCATGTTTTACCTGCTCTGACAGGTTGTTGCAAAGGGTACTTGGTTTGGTTTTATGGAAATGGAATTGAAGTTGCTTTGTTACTGTAACATGCCCATTTAGAAGAAAGCAGCATTCATCATCAAGGACTTCCACCATTCAGACCTTCTCACTACCACCGTAAGATGTAAGTTACAGGATCCTTAGGTCCCACACCACCAGATTAAGGAACAGTTATTATCCTTTAACCATCAGGCTCTTGAACCAGGGCAGATAACTTCACTCACCTCAACACTGAACTGATTCTAAGAACTACAGACTCTACAACTCATGTTCTCAGTGTTATTAATTTATATTTTCACAATTTATCTTCTTTTGCATATTGGTAGTTTGTCAGTCTTTGTTTATCTATAGTTTTTTCATAAATTCTAGTCTATTTATTTTTCTGTAAATGTAAGAAAATGAAATTCAGGGTAATATATGTTAGCAGGTACGCACTTCGATAATAATCTTGACTTTGATTTCGACGCAGTGCAAAGGCTTTGCCTGCATGCCATGCAGATAGGTCATTCCTTACGTAAGGAAAACAGAATGCATAAAGAAGTGTTAGCATTTACAGAGAAAGCGCAGTGCAGGGAGACAAATAAAGTACAAGCGCCATGATGAAGTAAATTAGGAAATCGAGTGTTGATCTTTATTTTATAATAGGTCCAATCAAGAGTCTGGTGGAGGCTGTGTGTTCCTGATAACAGTGGGATAAAAGTTGTCCATGAGTGTGGTGGTCCATGTTCTCAGGCCTTTGTATCTCCTGCCCACTGAGAGGGAGGAGAAGACTTTCCTGATGTCACTGAACATCACAGGTCATCATGTTCCAAGGGCAGTCTGACCAAAGCCTTAGAAAGCCTCAGCATTACATCCTTGCTTTTATATTCTAGTCCTCTCAAAATGAATGCTAACCCTACATTTGCCTTCCTTACAGCCAACCCAATCTGCAAGTTAACCTTTATGGAATGCTGCGCAAGGAATCACATAGGGTTAGGATTACCATAAGATTACCAGAGAGTCATACACCATGGAGACAGGCTTTTCAGCTTAACTGGTCCATGTCGACCAACATTTCCAACTAAACGTGTTATAGTTGCTTGCATCTGGCCCATATCCTTCAGAACCTTTCCGATCCATGTATCTGACCAATGGTCTTATAAAAGGTGTTATTGTGTCGGCCTCAAGCACTTCCTCTGGCAACCTCTTCCATATATGGAACACCCTCTGTGTAAAGAAGTTCAAAGTTCAAAGTAAATTATTATCAAAGTATGTATATGTTACCATAAACTACCCTGAGATTCTTTTCTTGCAGGCATTCACATCAGAACAAAGGAATACAATATAATCAGTGAAAAACTTCACACAGATAAAAAAAAAGACAACTTGTGCAAATAAATAAATAAACAATACTGAGAACATACTTCTGTTTCCACCTCCGCAGAGGCTGCCTGGTGTTCTGAGTAATTCCAGCATTTTCTGTGTTTGTATGGAATAGTGGACTTTCTAGGTGGAATAGTAACTGGATAATGTGAATGATTCTTAATAGGTACATACTATAAAAAAGAATTAGTGAGATAACATTCATGGGCCATTCAGAAATCTGATGGTGGAGGGGAAGAAACTCTACTTAAAGTGTTGAGTGTGGGTCATCAGGTTTCTGCACTTTCTGTCTGATGGTAGTAACGAGGAAGGGGTGTGTCTCGATGCTGAGGGTCCCTAATGAAGTATGCTGCCTTATTGAGGCATCCTCAGTGAGGTATCAGTGAAAAAAGGCACACAGATAAAAACAATACAGTGCCTTATCCTCACTGGTGAGGAGGGTTGTGCCTGTGATGGAGCTGGCTAAGTATACAATCCTTTACATTATCTTGCATTTGCCTTCTCTGACTCCAAGACATCTCACGTTTGATTGGTCCGATTTAATTTAGTGGCTCACAAAGAAACAAATCACAAACAAAAATGCACAATAGAACAGCCTATAGCCAATAGAGGTAAGACTTCATTATGAGACTAATTATGATGGGGAATCTTTCATCAGGTCATTAACTAACAGTATTCTTGTTTACACTACTAACTGCTACATGTTCCTAGAAAAAGAGAAAAAGTTTGCATTGCAATAACATTCAACCTCAGAGTATCACAAAAATTTCACAGCCAAACAATTTTTTGAGGTATCAACAGAATCAGAATCAATTTGATTTTCACCGACATATCCATTGAGATCCATTGGCCTAAGATGTCGTACTGACCTTTTAACATACTCCAAGGTCAATATAACAATACTCCAATTTAACCTGTTCCAAGATCAATATAACACTTCCCTCCCACATAGCCTCCATTTTTCTTTCATCCATGTGTGTATCTAAGAGTTCCTTATATGCCGCTGGTGTGTTTGCTTCGAGCACCACCCCGGCAGTGCATTCTATGCACCCATCACTCTTTGTGGAAGGCACTTGGAACATAAACTAGGAGTGAACAATATGATAGAAAACAACCCAAGTTTGTCCAACCTCTCATTATAGCACTTGTCTTCTAATCCAGGCAGCATCCTGGTAAACCTCTTCTGCTCCCTCTCCAAAGCATCAACATCCGTCCTATAATGGGGAGACCAGAACTGTAAGCAATACTCCAGATGTGACCTAACTAGAGTTTTATAAAGCTGCATCATAACTTCCTGTCCTTGAACTCAATGCCTTATAATATAATTTTGTAATTGTTCAGAGTTGTCTCTTGTTGCATTTTGGATCCTGGCAAACACACCACAGCAAAATCCTAATACAGTGGATTTTAGTTAATTGGTCTATTGGTTAATCAGGGCAGCCACTTATTTGGGACAATTCTTCAAGAACAGAAACAAATCAAGAAAATTACTGGGATTCCCTTCATAAGTGGGACAGGAGACTGTGGCCCGTCACTTTCTAGTTAGTGCCAGTCGCGTACACTATGCTCGGGCAAACAGTTGTTAAATAGCACCAGGTTCTCGTGTTTGTGTTCAACAATGCAATGACTTATGTCATTGTTAGTTGGTAAGAAATAAGCAGTAAGACAATTCAGAACTGTTTTGCACCCTCGATTTTAAGCATTCAGGTTTGGAGTTGCCAGAAATGGCTGGGAGTGAAAATGAACTATCACCAATACTCCAACAAATTTGGAAATGTGAAGGCATCGACAATCATCTTGAATGTTACAATGAAAATGAAGGTTTAGAGGATGCAATTGTTGAAAGCATTGTATGAAAGCAGACCATTATCTGCAATAGGTGTCTGTGCTGGTTTTGTTAATTTACTATCAATCAAAAGAATATGGCAGCATATTGCATGTCCATCATATCCAGCGATGACAGTGAACCTGTATGGGAGTGTTTTTAAAGTGGAAAAGCCATTATAATGGGACAGTCCTACTCTCTCAACCTCAGAAGTCTAGGTCCAGTGGCACGAGTGGTCATCTCAAACTGGGGTCTTCCTTGATTGGAGTGGAGAGCCATGACTTCTTCTGTGCTTGTCACGCCCTTTGCTCTCCATGGAGTGTTGCTATTGGATCTCACTGTTAATCTCATCCACCCATTCCACCGGACCTGACGTTGCATGCTAGGATAAGCATGTCCCTATTTTACCAGGGTATGAGGTCCATTGGCTGCCGTCATCTGATTTTGCACCTTGTTGAAGAAGTGTACTAGGATATGGCTGCTGTCACATGCAAACAGCTACTTGGAGCCACTGGTGCGAGTTGAGTGTCCGCTGGGGACCAAATGTGAGTGAGCTGCCCCAGAGTGGGAACGAAAAGCCCCTTCACCAAAGGCGCTACCCCTCCCTGGACGCCCTACACACAGCAGTGTACATGAGATGAATTTCTCCCATGATAACTATTAGGAACTAATATATAGTTTCATAGTACTGTAGTAGTAGTGATAGTGTTCTAATTTGTTCTGTATTTCATTTAAATACATAATTTAAACAATAGTTTGTCTTTTTTGTATCTTTTTAACTATTTCCATGAAACTTCGGCTAATTGGGGCAGCCACTTAATTGGATGAAAGTGTACTGGTCCCAATTTGTCCCAATTAACCGCTGTACATGGAAATTGAATGGCCAATAAAAATGATGCTTGATTCTTGATCCTCTCTGCCGATGATGTTGTGCCAACCTCTTAACTTTCTCCAACATCGCCTTTCATTTTTCTAGTCTAACAATCTTTTAAATATCCCTAATGTATCTGCATCTACCAGTGCTTTGGCAGGTCATCCCATGTACCCACCACTCTCTGTGCAAAGAACCTACCTCTAACATGCCCTCTATACTTTCCTCCAAACACTTCAGTGTTATACCCATCATTTCAGCCACTTCTGTCCTGGGAAAAGTCTCTGGTGTCCATTCCATCTGTGTCTTTTGTCATCTTCTTGTACAGCCCTAACAAGGAACCCTTTATCCTCCTTCACTTCAAAGGAATTGGGGTGAATATAAAGATGAAAGTTTAGCTTTATTTGTCACATGTACATCGAAACATACAGTGAAATGTGTTGTTTATCATATTGCGTCAGGAGGTACCTAATTAAGTGATTTCTGAGTGTTCTGAGTGTGAGTGACAGTATATGTGTGTGTGTGTGTGTGTGTGTGTGTGTGTGCGTGTGTGTGCATGTGTGTATGTGTGTGTGTGTGAGAGTGAGTGAGTGAGTGTATGTGTGTGCGTGCATGTTGAGGTGGGATTGTACATAGCAAAGTGGTTAGCGAGATGCTATTACAAGAGTTGTGAGTTCAATCCTGACATCAACTGTAAGGAGTTTGTATGCTTTCCCATGAATGCATGGGTTTCCCCTGGGTGCTCTTGTTTCCTCCCACAGTCCAAAGCTGTATTGGTTTGTAGATCATTGTAAATTATTCTGTGAACAGGCGGGTGTTAAATAGGTGGATTGCTGGGCAGTGTGGCTCCTTTGGTCAGAGGGTTGGGGTTGTGCTGTAACTCTAAATAAAATAAAAAATAAATTTTAAATATATGTATATACACACATACATGTGTATATGTGTGTATGTGTGTGTGAAGGAATTTATTTAGCCAGAGGGTGGTGAATCTGTGAAATTCATTGCCACAGACAGCTGTGGAGGCCAAGTTACTGAGTCTATTTAAAGTGGAGTTCTTGACTCAGTGGGTCAAATGGCCTAATTCTGCTCCTATGGTCTTATGGTCTTATGGGCTCTATGTTATCTCTAAGCTAGATATATAATATCAAATGGCATTCTTTATAATCAGAGTAGAGGAGTTCTCAATATTTACATCCATCACTCTGGTCACCACATGGCAACTTGCACTTTAGAATCAGAATCAGGTTTAATATCATTTACATATGTCATGAAATTTGTTGTTTTGCAACAGCAGTACAGTGCAATACAGATGTACTTCTATAGATGTACCAGGGACAGCATTCTGACAGGCTGCGAAACTGTCTGGTATGGGGGGGGGGGGGGGGGTGCTACTGCACAGGACCGAAAGAAGCTGCAGAGGGTTGTAAATCTAGTCAGCTCCATCTTGGGTACTAGCCTACAAAGTACATAGAAACATAGAAAATAGGTGCAGGAGTAGGCCATTCGACCCTTCGAGCCTGCACCGCCATTCAGTATGATCATGGCTGATCATTCAACTCAGAACGCTGCACCAGCCTTCCCTCCATACCCCCTGATCCCTTTAGCCACAAGGGCCATATCTAACTCCCTCTTAAATATAGCCAATGAACTGACCTCAACTGTTTCCTGTGGCAGAGAATTCCACAGATTCACCACTCTCTGTGTGAAGAAGTTTTTCCCAATCTCGGTCCTAAAAGGCTTCCCCTTTATCCTCAAACTGTGACCCCTCGTTCTGGACTTCCCCAACATCGGGAACAATCTTCCTGCATCTAGCCTGTCCAATCCCTTTAGGATTTTATATGTTTCAATAAGATCCCCCCTCAATCTTCTAAATTCCAACGAGTATAAGCCTAGTTTATCAAGTCTTTCATCATATGAAAGTCCTGCCATCCCAGGAATCAATCTGGTGAACCTTCCTTGTACTCCCTCTATGGCAAGGATGTCTTTCTTCAGATTAGGGGACCAAAACTGCACACAATACTCCAGGTGTGGTCTCACCAAGGCCTTGTACAACTGCAGTAGTACCTCCCTGCTCCTGTACTCAAATCCTCTTGCTATGAAAGCTAGCATACCATTCGCCTTTTTCACCGCCTGCTGTACCTGCATGCCCACTTTCAATGACTGGTGTATAATGACACACAGGTCTCGTTGCACCTCCCCTTTTGCTAATCGGCCATCATCAGATAATAATCTGTTTTCCTGTTTTTGCCACCAAAGTGGATAACCTCACATTTATCCACATTAAATTGCATCTGCCATGAATTTGCCCACTCACCTAACCTATCCAAGTCACCCTGCATCCTCTTAGCATCCTCCTCACAGCTAACACTGCCGCCCAGCTTCGTGTCATCCGCAAACTTGGAGATGCTGCATTTAATTCCCTCATCTAAGTCATTAATATGTATTGTAAACAACTGGGGTCCCAGCACTGAGCCTTGCGGTACCTCACTAGGCCTGCCATTCTGAAAAGGTCCCGTTTATTCCCACTCTTTGCTTCCTGTCTGCCAACCAATTCTCTATCCACATCAATACCTTACCCCCAATACCGTGTGCTTTAAGTTTGCACACTAATCTCCTGTGTGGGACCTTGTCAAAAGCCTTTTGAAAATCCAAATATACCACATCCACTGGTTCTCCCCTATCCACTCTACTAGTTACATCCTCAAAAAATTCTATGAGATTCGTCAGACATGATTTTCCTTTCACAAAGCCATGCTGACTTTGTCCGATGATTTCACCACTTTCCAAATGTGCTGTTATCACATCTTTGATAGCTGACTCCAGCAGTTTCCCCACCACCGACGTTAGGCTAACCGGTCTATAATTCCCTGGTTTCTCTCTCCCTCCTTTTTTAAAAAGTGGGATTACATTAGCCACTTTCCAATCCTCAGGATCTGGGAACCAGGACATCTTCAAGGAGCGGTGTCTCAGAAAGGTAGCGTCCATTATTAAGGACCTCCAGCACCCAGGGCACGCCCTTTTCTCATTGTTACCATCAGGTAGGAGGTACAGAAGCCTGAAGACATATACTCAGTGATTCAGGAACAGCTTCCTCCCATCTGTTATCCGATTCCTAAACGGACATTGAACCCGTGAACACTACCTCACTTTTTTCATGTACATTATTTCTGTTTTTGCACGGTTTTTAATCTATTTAATATACGTATACTGCAATTGATTGATTGATTGATTAGTATTAACTTTTTCTTCTCTATTATGTATTGCACTGAGCTGCTGCTGCTAAGTTAACAAATTTCACGACATATGCCGGTGATAATAAACCTGATTCTGATTCTGAGAAAAACCTATAAATTACAATAAAGAATCTATATAAAAATTAAATTAAATTAGTTTAAATTAAATAAGAGCCAAAAAAAGAGCAAAATCTCCACATGCTTCCTGTAGTGGGGTATCCAGGACTGTGTGCAGCACTCCAAATGCAGCCTAAGCAAAACTTTATGCAGTTGCAATGTGCTTGTTACTGTTTTATGTTCTATGTTCCATGTAACATGAAGTACCCTACAAACAGGACTCTTCAATGTAATGCTGTCTAAGTCCCTTAGATAAAGAAATCTGGTACTTGTTAGGAACTGACCCTGCATATCGGAATGAAAGCTGCTGGGCTTTCTACATTACAGCAGTTGCAGTAATTATAAGATGCATTGGGCTGACCCAAGGGAATGAAAGTCACTGAAGCAATGCAGTTTATTTCCACTCTACTTCCACTTTGTAGCATCGCTGCTTTGCTGAAACAGGAGAGAACATTATAATCCGAACTTAGCTGCTTTCAGCATTCCCGTTAATGTTGCAGACGGAGGTATCTAGATTGCCCAGTGACTCTCGTACTCTGGAGCTAATCCTGTTCCAGAAAATGCAACATAAACTCATCTGGCAGAAAACATCTTGTACTTTTCAAATCAAATATTTATAACATTATACATATTTTATAAAGGCAGTAAATTACAGGTCAGGACAAGTCTCGCAAAAGATGTAGCAAGCAGTAATGGGTTTTTCGAAACTCCAGCCAGGTTCTCTTAGTTTCTCTAACGTTTGCATAAATATCTCCGGTACGTGTCTGTCCGGTGGTGGTGTGATGGTGGGTTGGGTTGGGGAGTGAAAATGGTAGATATTGTTGGACATGTGCCTCTAAAGGGCACCTTCCATCATGAAAGACTCTCACTGTCCAGACCATGCCATGGCAGAGCAAAATTGATGGGCTGAGTGGCCTAATTCTGTTCCTAAGTCTTCTGCCCTCATCTCATTACTACCATCGAGGAGGAGGTACAGGAGCCTGAAGACGCACACTCAACATTTTAGGAACAGTGTCTTCTCCAGTGTCATCAGATTTCTGAATGGTCCATGAACACTGCCTCACTATTCTGCTTTCTTTTATACTATTTTATTATATTATTATGTTTTATATTTCTTATTGTAAATTGCAGTAATATTTTTGGTCCATGAACCCATGAACTCTTTTGTTCTCTTTTTGCTCTACCTACTTAAATTTTTTTATATTTTTTTCATAACTTAATTTTTTTAATATATATTGCATGCTACTACTGCTGCAAAACAACAAATTTCATGACATACTGTATGTTAGTGATAATAAACCAGATTCTGAATCAGAAATGCAGGGTTAGTTCGTAATAAGCCCTGGATTTCCTTATTTAAGGGTCTCAGGCACGGTTACATTGAAGAAGTCCTGTTTGTAGGGCACTTCATGTAACATAGAGCATAGAACATAAAACAGTCACAAGTACTTTACAACTGTATAAAGCTTTGTTCAGGCATTTGGAGTATTGCACAGAGTTCTAGATGCCCAATGATGTGAGGATGAGAGGATTTGGAGGCTCTGGAGAGGGTGCAAAGAAGGTTAACCAGAATGCTGTCTGGATTAGAGGGTATTAGGTATAAAAGGGGTTGGACATGCCTGGACTGTTTTCTTTGACACATTGGAGAGGTACAATATGATTGTGGGGGTCATAAACAGGGTAGGTAGTCAGAGTCGTTTTTCCAGGATAGGTATGTCAAATATCGAAAAACATGTATCTAAGGTGAGAAGGAGAAAATCTAAAGGAAGAGTGCGGGGTATGAATGAGACAGAGAGTAGTGGGTGTCTAGAACAGGCTGCAGGAGTTAATGGTGAAACAGACCTTTATCACTCTGTGTTCAGGCTCCTGTACCAGTGTGGACATCTTCACCCACCACAACACTGAACTGGTCATTGAATACAACCAATGGATTCACTTTCAAGGACTCTGCAACACATTATTTATTATTTGTTGCTTTTTTTGTATTTGCATAATTTGTCTTCTTTTGCCTATTGGTTGCTTGTCAGTCCTATTTGCGTGCAGTTTTTTATTAACTCTATTGTATTTTTTTGTTTTACTGTGAATGCCTGCAATAAAATGAAAAGGGTAGTACTTGATGACATATACGTACTTTGGTAATAAATTTACTTGGAACTGTGTAATCAACCTACTTCTGTCATCTCCCCTGAACGTTCCACCACTCACCTTAAAGCTCTGGTATTGGCCACTGCTGCCCTGGGATAAAGGTCAAGCAGCATACATGGAAAGGAATAAAGAGTCAAAGTTTCAGGCCGAGACCCTTCACCTTCCTGCTGAAGAGATTTGGGCTGAAATGATGGCTCTTTATGCATTTCCATAGATGCTGCTTGACCTGCTGAGTTCCTCCAGCATTCTGTGTGTGAACAACTACCTTCTGGTTACTAGCTCCTGCAACAGGCACCTGAGTAACCCTGTGACTCAGTGGCGTAGCGGTTAGTGTACCGCTTTACTGATCAGGATTCAGTTCCTGCTGCTGTCTCTAAGAACTTTGTACCTTCTCTCCATGACCATAGGGGTTTCCTCCAGGTGCTCCTGTTTCCTCCTGCATTCCAAAGATGCATGGTTAGCATCAATGAGTTGCATGCATGCTATATTGGCACCAGCTACAGGATGCACAGCGCAATACTTGGCAATTTCATTTGATCCTACAATGCATTTAATTGGGCACTGACTGGCTTCATTGGTTGCCTCTCTGACTGCAGGCCTGTGATTAGTGGAGTGCTGCAGGGATCAGTGCTGGGTCCATTGTTGTTTGTCATACATATCAATGACCTGGACGATAATGTGGTTAACTGGATCAGGAAATTTGTGGATGGTGGTTCAGTGGACAGCGAGGAAGGCTATCAAAGCTTGCAGCAAGATCTGCATCAGCTGGAAAAATGGGCTGAAAAATAACGGATAGAATTTAATATAGACAAGTATGAGGTTTGCACTTTGGTAGGACCATCCAGGGTAGGTCTTACATAGTGAATGGTAGGGCATTGAGGAGTGTGGAAAACAAAAGGATCTGGGAATGCAGGTCCTTAATTCATTGAAAGTAGTGTCACCAGTGGATAAGGTTGTAAAGAAAGCTTTCGGCACATTGGTCTTCATAAATCAATGTATTGAGTATGGAAGATGGGATATTAAGTTGTATAAAACATTGGTGAAGCCTAATTTAGATTATTGTGTGCAGATGTGTACCTACCTACAGGAAGGACGTAAACAAGGTTGAAAGAGTGCAGAGAAAATTTACAAGGATGTTGCTGGGTCTGGAGGACCTGAGTTATAAGGAAATATTGAATAAGTTAGGACTGTATTAGAACTTGTGGAATTTCCCAGGGTGTAAATGGCTAATATCGGTGGTCATAAGTTCAAAGTGATTGGAGGAAAGTATAGGTGGGATGTCAGAGGTAAGATTTTTCACAGAGACTGGTGGGTGTGTCAGGGGTGGTGGTAGAGGTGGATACATTAGGGACGTTTAAAAAACTCTTAGATAGACACATGGATAATAGAAAAATTGTGGGCTATGTGGATTGGAAGGGTTGGATTGCTCTTTGAGTAGGTTAAAGAGTTGGGAAACATCTTTGACTGAAGGACCTGTAGTGTGCTGTAGTGTTATATGTTCTATGTTCTATACTCCTACTTTCAAAATCAATATAAATTTATTATCTAAGTATGTATATGTCACCATATACTAAAATAAGATTCATTTTCAGGAAAATAAAGAAGTACAATAGAATTTAAGAAAAACCATAAATAAACAAAAACTGACAAACTCAGAACATGAGTTGTAGAGCCCTTGAGAGTGAGTCCGTGGGTTGTGGAGTCATTTCAGAGGTGAGATTTATCCACACCAGTTCAGGAGACTGATGGTTGTAGTATAATAGTTGTTCCTGAAGCTGGTAGTGTAAGGCTCTAGGCTCATGCCCAATGGTCGTAGTGAGAGAGAACATGGCCTACACAGTGGGTAAGTAACCGAGTGGATACAGTTAAGTGTGGGTAGTTAAGACTACTGGGAAATTAAGTGGTAGAATTAGAGATGTTTGGGAAATTGATGAGAATGTTGGGAGAATAAGCTGCAGAGAAATTAGCGGGATACAGGATGGCTCTGGAAGCTAGCATAGGTTTTATGGGCTGAACTGCTATGCTATAAGGAAGTATGAAGATATCCTGACATGCGAGTAAACAGGTATACCATTACTCAACTCAGAAAGAATTTATTATGCATTGTGCCATATGCAGGTGAGTAGCAATTAGACCTCTCTCCGAGGTGTCATCGTACATGAGATAAGGCAAATTTGATTGTAAAACCCCAGAGATTATTTGGGTTTCGGGTAAATCTAAGGCTGTTGACTTTAAAAAAGAAAGGTGTTAATGATTCAGATGACATCGGTCAAAGTTTGAAACAAAATATTTCAAGGAACTGTTTTACAATGCTAATTCAATCAGTGCTATGTGAAACAAGAGTGATAACAGAAACAGGTGTCTGATTGAACTTGCCAAGTTGAAGTAAGTCTTGGACAGGCAGAAACTGGCTAACTTGTGTCAACAGCAAATACAAAATACATTGACAATCTCTTTATCCAGCTTTGTCATCACCTTGCTTAGGTAGAGCACAGTGCTAAACCAGGAGAGCATCCAATGACTTCCATGTTTTGTGCTCACTATTACTTTCTTTTATAGAGTCACGGAGCACTACCGCACAGAAGCAGGCCTTTCAGCCCATCTAGTCTGTGCCAAAGTGTTAATCTGCCTAGTCCCATTGACCAGCACCTAGACCATAGCCCTCCTTACCCCTCCCATCCAAGTCCCAAGCTCTTCTTAAAGGTTGCGGTTGAAACCATTCCCTCAGGCAGCTCATTCCACACCGAGAGTGGAACCTGAGTCAAGAAAATCCCCCTCAGGTTTGACTCAATATTTCACATTTCACTCTAAAATGATGGTTAGTTCTAGTCTCACCCACCTCAATGGAAAAACCATGCTTTCTTGCTTTCTTTTTTTCCACTGTTTATTTACTTTCGTAACACACGGTACATTTATGCCTGTGCACTATACTGCTGCCACAAAATCAGAAATTTCACATCAGAAATGTCATTGAACCGTATCGAATATTGAAAGGCCTAGACAAAGCGGACATAACGTGAATGTTTCCTACAGTGGGGGAATCTAGGACCAGAGGGAACAGTCTCAGAATAAAAGGATGTCCCTTTAAAATAGAGATGAGTAGCAGCAAGAGGGTGGTGGATCTATGGAATCCGTTGCCACAGACAGCTGTGGAGGTCAAATTACTGATTATATTTAAAGAAGAGTTTGATAGGTAAGGGTGTCAAAGGTTATAAGGAGAAGGCAGAAGAATGGGATTGAGGGAGGTAATAAATCAATAATCATGGAATAGCAGAGCAGACTCAATGGGCCAAATAGCTTAATTCTGTTCCAATATTTTATGGTCTTATAACAAAGAATAATTTCTAATTATTCTTCATGAAGACACTGATAGGGTGAGAACCTCTCAGTTCAGAGTTTCACCATGTCAATAATAAATGTCAGAATAAATATCTTGATTTATTTTATCACTGACCTGACCTGAAATGTGTTATTTTGTGGCAGTGTGAAAATCTATAAATTATAAAAATAAATTAGTGCAAAGGAAAGGAATAGTGAGGTAGTGAATGGACCATTCAGAAATGTGTTGGTGGAGGGGAAGAAGCTCTTCCTGAATCACAGGGGTGATGTGGTAGTGTGGCAGTCCGTGTAACACTTCACAGCACCACTTGCAAAACTGGGATTCAGTTCCTGCTGTTGTCTGTAAGGAGTCTGTCAGTTCTTCCCGTGACCGTGTGGTTTGATTGTTTTAGCCAGGGTTGGTAATAGGGGACACATATTAAATGCTCCCAATGGTGTGCATCTCAAATAGCCTCAGACAACCAAGTCCAGCTCCTGGCCTTCATGCGTGGCTTAGCTACTAAGCCTGGTGGAACCGTTTCTACTGACAGGAGAAGGAACAAGGGTGGGTTACTGGCGCCTTAAAACCAGTCACTTCAGTCAGATGGGGCTCATCAGCTGTACTTGACAGCTCATCTATGAGAAAGAAAACTCTGATTTCAAACCTCTTCTGCCTTGTGGCTATACCCACTGATGAGGAAAGCCTCAGGTGTAAGTCCAGAGGGAAAATCCAGAGCTGTCTTAAGGCAGTGCTACATTAAGTTCAATGCTAATCGGCAACACTGCTGATACCAAACTGTATCAGTCTCTGCTGTTCCTTAAGATTCATCAGCTGTGTGGAGAAGGGGAGCCTGCACATGGGCACCAGCTTACTCTTCATATCATACTGCCCTGGTCTGCATATCACATAGGCAGCTGGGACATAACATCCATGGTTAGAGCATTGGCTGATTGGTAGGAGGCAGCGAGTGGGAATAAAAGGATCCTTTTCTGGTTGGCTGCCAGTGCCTAGTGGTGTCCGCAGGGGTCAGTGATGGGACTGATTCTTTTTATACTTTGTTGCCAAGTTTGCAGATGATATGAAGATTGGTGGAGGGGCAGGTAGTGTTGAGGAAACAGGTAGGCTGCAGAAGGACTTAGACAGATTAAGAGAATGGACAAGAAAGTGGCAAATGAAATGCAATTGTTGGACAATGCATGGTCATGCTCTTTGGTAGTAGAAATAAATGTGCAACTATTTTCTAAGTAGGGAGGAATTCCAAATATCTGAGATGCAAAGGGACTTGGGAGTCCTTGTGCAGAACACCCTGAAGGTTAACTTGCAAATTGAGTCAGTGGTGAGGAAGGCAAATGCAATGTTAGCATTAATTGCCAGAGGTCTAGAACAGTGGTCCCCAACCTCTGGTCCGTGGCCCAATACTGGGCCGCGAAGCTTAGCCCGGAGGTTGGGGGCCACTGGTCTAGAATACAAGAGCAGGGAGGTGATGTTGGGGCTTTATAAGGCACTGGTGAGGCCTCACCTTGAGTATTGTGAACGGTTTTGGGCTCCTCGTCTAAGAAAAGATGTGCTGGCATTGGAGAGGGTTCAGAGGAGGTTCACAAGGATGATTCTAGGAATGAAAGGCTTATCATATGAAGAACGTTTGATAGATCTGGGTCTGTACTCATTGGAATTTAGAAGAATGGGGGGATCTCAATGAAACCTTTTGAATGTTAAAAGGCCTAGACAGAGTAGATGTGGAAAGGATGTTTCCCATGATGGGGGAGTCTAGGACAAGAGGGCACAGCCTCAGGATAGAGGGGCATCCATTTAAAACAAAGATGCAGAGAAATTTCTTTAGCCGGAGGGTGGTGAATTTGTGGAATTTGTTACCACAGGCAGCTGTGGAGGCCAGATCACTGGGTGTATTTAAGACAGAGCTTGCTAGGTTCTTGATTGGACATGGTATCAAAGGTTACAGGAAAAAGGCCAGGGAGTGGCTGAGGAGCAGAAAAAAGGATCAACCATGATTGAATGACGGAGCAGATTCGATGGGCCAAATGGCCTAATTCTGCTCTTATGTCTTATGATCTTATGGTCCCTAACCAGCGGCGGGCCTTAAGATAGAGTAGATGTGGAGAGGATGTTTCCTATAGTCAGGGAGTCTAGGACAAGAGAGCACAGCCTCAGAATAGAACAAATTCTCTTTAGAACAGAGGTGAGGAGGAATTTCTTTATCCAGCAGGTGGTGATTATCTTTTTACTGGCCCTCTAAACGAATCTAATCTCTTCTGTCATGAAATTTGTTGTTTTGCAGCAGCAGTACCTTGTAAAACATAATAACAAAACTATAAATTGCAATAAGTATACAGTATATAAAAATTAAATTAAATAAGTAGTGCAAAAAAGAAAATTATATAGTGAGGTAGTGTTCATGGATTCATCATCCATTTGGAAATCTGATGGTGGAGGGGAAGAAGCTGTTCCTGAATTGTTGAATGTGTGTCTTCAGACTCCTGTACCTCCTTCTGGATGGTAGAAATGAGAAGAGGGCATGCCCTGGGCGATGGGGGTCCTCAATGATGGATGCTGCCCTTCTGAGGCAATCTCTTTTGAAGGTGTCTCCGATGCTGAGAGGCTAGTGTCCATGATGGCACTGGCTGAGTTTACAACTTCCTGCAGCTTTTCCCGATCCTGTGCAGTGGCCCCTCCATATCAGACAGTGATGCAACCAGTTAGAATGCTCTTCATGACACATCTATAGAAATTTGCCACTCTTTTTGCTGATGTATCAAGACTCCTCAAATTCCTAATGAAATATAGCCACTAACTTTTCCTCCCTCTGTTCACTCTTCTTCCATTCTCCTCTCTGGCTTCCATCTTACCTCTTCTCTTCTCCTCACTTGTCTATCACCTTCCTCCTTTTTTTCCCATTGTCCACTCTCCTCTCCCATCAGATCCCTTCTTCCCCAGTCCTTTACCTTTTCCATCAATCATCTCCCAGCTTCTCATTTCACCTGCCCCTCCCCCACTTGCCCAACCACCTGGCTTCACCTATCATCTTCTAGCTTGCACCCCTTCCCTTCCCTTCCCCTCACCTACTTATTCTGGCTTCTTGCCCCTTCTTTCCAGTTCTGATGAAGAATCTCAGCTGTTTATTCCCCTCCACAGATACTGCCCAACTTGCTGAATTCCTCCAGCATTTTGTATGTGTTACTTCCTATATGCAGTGCTGATCTGTGAGAGTGGCAGAGATTGGAAAGGTCAGAAATCGTAATGTGTGCTTTGGCTTGACTGAGTAAAGGGGCCTGTTCTTGTATTGAGTGGGTCTTTTGATCAGCTAATCTGTGACAACGGGAATTATCAGGGCAATGTAGAAAATAGTATGAATTGGATTGACATCATTTGGGTGGGAAGGGTCTAATTGGCTTATAGCAGTATTGAGATCCATAAACGCATATTTGCTCTTTAAAATGTAACTGCCCCAGTAACCTATTAGCAATTGTGAACTCAAAGGTATGCAGCCTTATCTGGAAATTGGCACAGGCTCATTACTACTCAATTAAACACACCATTTGGCAGTTTGGTCCAAAGGCAAGTGAGCTATCAATAAGTACAAGAACTTGAGGCCTTTCTTCCTGCTAATAGACGCCTTTGTTTAATCAAGGCTGATGCACAACATTCAACCAATGTGAAAAATAAGTCAAATTGTGCAAATAATAATGGGAAAATAAATCATACCGAGAGCACGAGTTACAGAGTCCTTGAAAGTGATTCTGTAGATTGTGGAGTTGTGGTGAGTTAACAATACTGGTTCAGGAGCCAGAAGCTTGGTAGTTGGAGAATAATAACTGTTTCTGATCCTGGTGGT
This sequence comes from Mobula hypostoma, assembly GCF_963921235.1. NCBI lineage: Eukaryota > Metazoa > Chordata > Chondrichthyes > Myliobatiformes > Myliobatidae > Mobula > Mobula hypostoma. The sequence goes on along the minus strand of NC_086102.1, from coordinate 104,836,936 downwards.
GTGAGACCTGATGCTCTTGTGCCTCCTTATGGATGGCATTAGCAAGAAGAGAGGTGGCCTCGATGTTAGAAGTCCTTGTTGATGGATACTGCTTTCTTGTGGCAGTGCAATTTGTAGATGCGCTGAATGGTGAAGGGTTAGGGAACCATAATGGCGATCTGACAATGATGGGATTTTTCAGAGGGAACTTCTCAGTGTGCATCAAAATCAAAGTAGTCAAAGTAAATTTATTATCAAAGTACACATGTGTTACTATACAAAACTGACTGGCAGGAGGCAAAGAGTGGAAATAAAGGGGAGCTTTTCTGGTTGGCTGTCAGTGACTAGTGGTGTTCCATAGGGATAGAAGGAAAAAATAGGTAGACTTTTTTCTAAACGGAGAGGAAATACAAAAATCCGAGGTGCAAAGGGACTTTAGGGTCCCCGTACAGGACTCCCTAAGAGTTAGCTTGCAGGTTGAGTCCGTTGTGAGGAAGGCAAATGTAATGTTAGCATTCATTTCAAGGGGACTAAAATATAAAAGCAAGAATGTGATACTGAGGTTTTATGAGGTACTTGTGAGGCCTCACTTGGAGTATTGTGAGCAGTTTTAATGGAGGTCATTGATAACGGATTCTGCTTTCTTGTTGCAGTTCTCCTTGCAGAGGTACTCAATGGTGGGGAGGGATTTTCCTGTGATCGACTGGAGCACTTTGTGTCAACTTTTCTCTTCCTGGTGTTTCCATACCAGGCTACAATGTAACTTGTCAGGATATGGCATTCATTTTATACTCCCTGGCTCTTGACCCTACCCACCAAAGGGAAGCTTCCGTCCATCCACACTGTCTATACCAGAATGCAAGACAAGCTTTTCACTCTATCGTGGTACATGTGACAAGACCAATACCAATATAAGCTTCAAGCTTGAAATGCCTTGATTCTATCCCCCTTAAAACTTCCTCTAATCCTGCTAGATTACCCTACCTGCTCCACACTATTCACGTCACAGAAGTCCCTCATCTCTGGAATCACATGATTAAGTCTCTTCTGCACCTTCTCTAAAACTTTTATTTATTTGGCAGATTGGTACAGAAACTGGTAAATTGGTTTATTATTGTCACATGTGCCAAGGTACAGTGAAGAAAAACTTTGTTTTGCATGCCATCCATACAGGTCATTTGATTACAAGACTACATTGAATTAGTACAAGGAAAAACAATAACAAATTGCAGAATAAAGTATATTGCCATGCTGACGTGTATTGTGAGGTCAAGAGTCCATCTTATCATACAAAAGGTCATTTCAATAGTCTTACAACTTTGGGATAGAATCTGTCCTTGTGCTCGTCCCTGGCGATATGTGCTCCTGCCTGATGGACGAGAGTGAAGAGAGGATGCTCAGGATGGATTCAGAGTGGAGGGAAGGGATGGGGCAGGAGATAGCAGATGTCACCTTCCTATCAGCTGACTTGCTGAGTTGGTGTGCAGCTCCAGATTCTAGTATCTGCCGTCCCCTGTGTCTCCACAAACAACTGTAGACTAGGTGGAGGGAAGGATACAGGGGTTGTGGTGGTATCAGGGAACTTGGCCCCATCTAATAATTCTCTTCTGTCTTATTCCAGCGTTGCAAAGATAAGCTGAATGCCCTTGCAATCTCGGTGATGAACCAGTGGCCTGGCGTGAGGCTGCGAGTGACCGAAGGTTGGGATGAAGATGGTCACCATTCTGTGCAGTCCTTGCACTATGAGGGACGGGCAGTGGACATCACCACCTCAGACAGAGACCGTTCCAAGTATGGGATGCTGGCGCGGCTGGCGGTCGAGGCAGGCTTTGACTGGGTCTACTATGAATCAAAGGCTCACATTCATTGTTCAGTCAAATCAGGTAAAAGATTCCACTCAATTTACATAGTGGCAAGCTTTTCTGAATCACAACCTATAATTAGTCAAGTTATTTATTTATCACAAGTGAAATGTGTCATTTACACTAACAACCGTGGTAACACAACACAATGGTGAGCAAGTGTCTCCACACATTCTGGCGATCACTATGTTTGGTAGAACAACACAAGCTACAACAACACAACAACACAACAACAACAGCAAAACAAGCCTCCCACTTACACACACAGGCAGAATTAGAACCTTTCTGTGAAAAATATCTGTTAGCATACAGAACGGTACAACACAGGAACAGGGTCTTTGGCACATGAGGTTCTGCCTGCATATGGTCCTGACGCCTCCTTTCTCTGCATATTCTTGCGTCTATCCAAGAGATTCTTAAAAACCTCTATTGTGTCTGTCTCCACCACCATCTCTGTCAGTGCATTCCAGGCACCCACAGCACACTGTGTTCAAACGAACCTGTCCCTCACATTACTAGAGATCGTTGACGATGGACGTTGCCTTCCTGGGGAAGTGCCACCTGTATATACTACTGATGGTGGCAGCAATGTGCCTCAGATGTATTGGGCGGAGCTCATTCCTCTCTGCAGCTTGTTACATTCCTGCGCATTTGAATTACCCTACCAGACCATGATACAACCAGTTAGTACATCTAGAACATAGAACAGTACAGGCCATTCAGCCCACAATGTTGTGCCAATCTATATAAACCTACTCCACGATCAATCTACCCTTCTCTCCTACACAGCCCATAGTCCTCCATTTTTCTTACATCTATGTGCCCATCTAACAGCCTTTTAAATGTCTCTAATGTATCAGCCACTAGCACAGGGGGTCCCAACCTTCTTTATGCCATGGACCAATACCATTTAGCAAGAGATCCATTGACCCCAGGTTAGGAACCCCCTGCTCTAGCACAATTGTCAGCAGTGCAACCCAGGAACCCACCTCTCTGTGTAAACCCACCCCTGACATCTCCCCTAAACTCACCTTCACTCACATTAAATGATGTCCTCTGGAATTGGCCATTGCCACCCTGGGAATAAAGGTGCCGGCTGGAAATTTGCTGGGGTGTTCGGTGGAAAGCCAAACCTCCTTAATCTCCTAACAAAGTAAAGATACTGGTGCCTGTTCCTTGTGATTGCATTTCTGTTCCGGACCCAGCACAAGTCGTCCAATATGTTAGCCCCAGGATTTTAATACTGCTGATTCTCTCCCCTGCCATCATATGAGATGGTGCAGGAGAACATAGAACATAGAAAACCTACAGCACAATACAGGCCCTTCAGCCCACAATGCTGTGCCAAACATGCACTTACTTTAGAAATAACTTACCCATAGCCACCTATTTTCTAAGTTCCATGTACCTATCCAGGTTGAGAGATGTATGAGGGGTGTGGGGGGGGGGGGGAAGGATGTCTAAAGTAAGTGTTTTACACAGGTGGTGGTGGGTATGTGGAGTGCCCTGCCAGAGATGGTAATAGAAGCAAATACATTAGACACTCTTGAATAGACACATGGATGAAAGGCTTAAGGTTTATATGGGAGAGATTGATCTTAGGGTAAGTTAACATTGTGGGCTGTAGGCCAGCACTGTGCTATACTGTTCTATGTTCTGTGTCCTGGTTCCTTGCGGATAATAAACAAATCTACCACCTATACACAAGGGGATAATTTACACAACTTTGAGATGTGGGTAGAAACCAGAGCACCCAGATAAAATCAATGCAGCCGCAGGGGTATTGTGCAAGTTTCTTTGGAAGCGTTATCTGACGTTAGCATTGAGCCTGGCTCACTGAAAACAGTGTGGCCACAGCTCTACTAGCAGTACCACTGTGCCAACCCTATGGACACAAGGACTCATATTCTGTAAATATAAACAAGAACTGATGACCCTTGTGGTATTCACAGTGATTGTTATTCACTGTAACACATACTAGAACTGTCATCCCTGTACAGGCAGAGGCAGGAATCGAACCTGGTTGGGTTGTAAAACAATTGTGCTAACCACTATACTACTATGCCACCTAACAAGTTAGAGAAAGAGTGATAAATAATGGATAAATAAGGCAAAGTGGCCATTCTGTACAGATAGGATAGGTTCTAGATTAGTAAAGGCATCCAGGGTTATAGGGAGAAGCCAGGAGAATGGGGTTGAGAGGGAAAATAAATCAGCTATGATCGGATAACAGAGCAGACTCAATGGGCCAAGTGCCTGATTCTGCTCCTATGTCTTACGGTCTTATATTTTGATAGAAGGTATTGAAGGAGGGAGAAGCCCTGGCCTGTGCTACATGCCTGTTACATTATACCATGCTCATGGAGAAGGACTTGGTAGGTAGATGATTGATGGCAGAAAAGGCTTCTTCAAAACAGGGAGGGAATATGTTACCTGAAGTTCTAGACCACTTCCTTCAAAATGCAGAAAGGAGAAGGGAATTTGTGCCTGAAAAAGCCTCGTTGGAGCTGGTGGAAGTTGCAAAGGAGTTGTTGAACATGTTGTACTGTGCATATGAAGTGTGGTGTGGTGGGTGGTGAGGACCTCGCTTTCTGATTCTGTGCAGTAGGAGAGAGGCTGAGAGCAGAGGAAAGGGAAATAGACGAGACGCACTTAAGGATTCTCGCAATCGAGCCGAGTTGCTCAGTGAGAGACTGATGCGGGGCCGGCTGCCTTCAATGGAGAATGTACTGATTTTGAGGCAGGGAGTGTCAGGGAGTTTGCCTGACATGTACTGTTGTCATGGTATCCCTATTTGCTCTGAACTTAAGCAAACAGAATATCAGGGAATTATTCACTGGGTAAACTTTGGTCATGATCCCTTATAAGGTTAAAAGCAATATAGTAAATGGGCATGGCAGGCATGAATGGAGAGTTAGAGACACTGAGGGAGAGGGATAAGGGATGCCGGGAAACCGTCTTAAAGAGGTAAAGGCAATAGGACAGAGAATGTACAGCTCAGTACAGCTCAGGACAGTCTCTTCGGCCCACAATGTTGTGCCAACCTTTTATCTTACTCTGTAATCAATCTATTGCTTCCTCTCCCACAGCCCTCCATTTCCTTTCATCCATATGCTCATCTACAAGTCTCTTATATGTCCCTAACACATCTGCCTCTACAACCACCCCTGGACGTACATTCAGGTGTTAAGTCAAACTAATTAAACCATTGATTTCTAATTAATCTAATCTCTCTTCCTTGCACATTGATCACAAACCTTCCTTCTAGGCATATTCATGTGTGTATCTAAGAGCCTCTTAAATACTCCTATCCCATTTGTCTCAGCCACCACTCCTGGCAGCCACCATTCTCTGTGTAAAAAATACGTGCCCCGTTTATCTCCTTTGTACTTTCCCCCTCTCGCCTCAAATATGTACCTGCCCTCTGGTACTAACATTTCAATCCTGGAAAAAAGCTACTGGCTGTCTAGTTTATTTCTGCCTTGCATGATTTTATAAACTTCTGTAAAATGTCTTCTCAGCCTCCATCATGCTAGATAGAACAGTCCCAGCTTGTCCAAGCTCTCCTCAAAGCACATCCCCCAAACCATGCAGCATCCTGGTAAACATCCTCTGCACTCTGCACCATCTCCAAAGCCTCCACATCCTTCCTATAATGAGGTGACCAGAACTAAATACTCTAAATGTGACCTATCCAAAGTTTTATAAAGTTGCAACATAACTTCTTCTCTCTTAAACTTAATGTCTCCACTAATGAAGGCAAGCATTCCATATGGCTTCTTTACTGCCATATCAACCTGTGCAGCCACTTTTAGGGAGCCATAGACCTGGACTCCATTCATCAGTACTGTTAGGATTCTGCCATTAAAAAGAATGTTAGATTTCCCAAAGTGCAGCAGGTCACGCCTGCCCGCATTAAACTTCATCTGCCACTTCCTTGTCTATATCTACAAGTAATCTATATCCTGCTGTATCCTTTGTCAGTCTTCCATGCAATCTTTGAAGAGATGGAAGAAAAGAAAATGAGGGATCAAAAACTCAAGTGATTTTGCAGATGTTGGAAATCCAGAGCAACACATACGAAATGATGGAGGAACTCAGCGGGTCAGGCAGCATCTATGTAGACGAGTAAACTGTCCAAGTTTCTGGCCAAGAAGCATTCTCCTGATGAAGGTCTTGGCCCAAAGCATCGACTGCTTATTCCTCTCCTGTAGATGCTGCCTGACCTGCCGAATTCCTCCAGCATTTTGAGACAGTGATGGAAACAGGAGAGTGATGAAGGTTGTTATTAGAAAGAATAGGTGTGGGAAGGTGGATAGAGGCAAACAGTAAGAGGGAGAATCAGGTCTTGAGAGAGGCTGAGAGGTAGAGGGAGAAGGAGAAAGAAGGAGCAGAGAACAGGACAGAGAAAGATGAGGGGAGAGAAAGAGAAGAGAATGAGCTGATAGTTATTGTATGAGAGAAAGATACAAGGAGATTGACGTGTAGATGAAGTGTTGTGGGGGATGGATGACTTCTGAAAAGACAGAAGGAAGGTAGACATACAGGAAAACAAGCTGTTTTTCATCCGGAACTGTTTCTGATTACCTTATCTCACAAATTCTATTCAGTCTGTTAGTTTCATGATTGCCCTGTTTTGCTCCCGCTGTTCTTTCTTATACAAACTATTGAAAGAAGAAGGACAAGTTCAAAACTTGCATAAGATGGTCAGCAAATATGAAAGTCTCAGGTTAACCCTTTGCAGGGAACTCATTGATTGCTGAGCTCTTGACATTAAGAACAATGTTGACAACTCAGAGAGAGAGAGAGAGAGAGAGAGAGAGAGATGGAATGTAAAGGAGAGAGTGGGATAGGTAATAAAAGAGAGGGCAAGGAAGAGAGAGAGAGAGAGAAAGAGAGAAGGGTGGAGGGAAAAGGAGAGAGAGAAAATTAATGAGTGTATTTCAAAATCACAAAACCATTTCACTGACAGTGGGTTTGGTAACCAATATGTTTTAAGATTATTGACAGTGGGTGGTTGCTAAGGTGAAGTTTTGTTATGCCGAGTGCTAGCCTTTGTACAACACTACCTGAAAGGGTGTGGGAAAGATCTCAACCTGTTGCAAAGAATGGGGCGAACCCAAACGCAAGACTCTGACTCGGAGATTGAGTTAGGATGGAGAGTGGCTGGAGCTGAACGGCAAACAGGAGGGTGAACAGGAAGGCAGGAGGCAGGCAGAACTTATCTTGACACGGAGAGTTGCTGGCGCTGAACGGCAAACGGGAGACAGGCAGCAGGCAAAACCTATCTTGACACGGAGAGACAGAGTTACACAAGTAAACCTCGGTACTGAAGTAAAACTTAGAATCCTTATCTTGACACGGAGAGATGAAGTTACCCAGGTAAACCTCGGTACTGAAGTAAAACTTAGAATACACAATCCTAAGCGGCCGGGAGCATTAATTACCATACTGGCTAAACAATGTTCTGGCAACGAGTGGATGCAAAGCTGGGGTTTTTATGCTGCAGGTCTTGATGAGAACCAGGTGTACCGCCATCAAAGGGAATTAGGAGAAAATGGGGAATTAACGGTCGGGACCGTGACACAACCAGAAATGTTCAAAAGCAGAATTAAATAATTAATTGAAAAGGGCAATCAAACTGCAGGGCAATCTGGAGGCAGAGAGAAGCCTGGAGAGGGGCAAGTTTGACTAATTACCCTTGCACCAACACATGCTGAATGGCATCCTGTGAAGTTTCTTTATTTACTGAGTGTCCTTCTTACAGTCTTTTCTCTCACTCCTAGTTAACTTGCTACACCCTCGGGCTTGTGCTATGCCTTTCTTCACCCCTTTTTGCTACTGTTACTGTTTCCCTCCTCTCCCATCTTTTACTTTAAACCATCTGCCTCCTTCACTTCCCTGACTCCAAGTCTCTCGCCTCGAACCAGGAATTTCCTCCAAGCCCCAGATAAAAGGTTAGCGCAACATTGTGGACTGACGGGCCTGTACTGTGCTGTACTGCTCTACCATTTTAAAGTGAACGGAGGAAAGTACAGGGGGGATGTCAGGGGTAAGTTTTATACAAAGAGAGTGGTGGGGGTGTGGAACGTGCTGCCGGGGTGATGGTAGACTTAGATACATTAGAGACATTTAGGAAACTCCTAGATAGGTACATGGTTGATAGCAAAGTGGAAGGTTATGTAGGAGGGAAAGATCAGATTGATTTTAGAAGAGGTAAAAGTTTGGCACAACATCATGGGTCAAGGGGACTGCACTGAGCTGTAATGTTCTATGTTCTATGTCTCCTTGCATGACTGTCTTCACACATTTACTGAATCAAGGCTGGAAGTTGATGCTAATCCCTCTTGATGTCTTCAATGTTTCCCCAGATCATTCCATGGCAGCCAAAACTGGCGGCTGCTTCCCTGGGAATTCGAGCATCCTGATGGAGAACGGCCGGAGGAAGAGGGTGTCCGAGCTGCAGCCTGGAGACCGGGTGCAGACCGTTGATCAAGACGGGCAGGTTGTTTTCAGCACCTTCGTGGCCTTCCTGGACCGGCAGCCTGAGGCAGTGAAGTTATTCCACGTGCTCGAGACTCAGGAGCCGCCTCGGAGGCTGCAGCTGACTGCAGCGCACCTGGTCTTCGTGGCGGACAACTTCACCTTGGACCTGGGCCGCTTCAGGCCCACCTTCGCCAGTGAGGTGAGGGCCGGACAGTACATGTACACGGTGGATGGCCCTGCGCAGGTGACGGGGGTCTCGCTGCGGGCGGATGTCGGTGCCTATGCCCCACTGACCCAGCACGGCACGCTTTTGGTGGACGGTGTGCTGGCCTCCTGCTTTGCCGCCATCGAGGGCCACAGCCTGGCACAGATGGCCTTTGCCCCGCTCCGCCTCTGCCATCGATTGGCATCCATCTTCGGCCAAGTTTGCCCTGCCATCAACCAGGAGGGCATTCATTGGTACTCACAGCTACTGCACCAGATCGGCAGGCTGGTCCTCAGCCCCAGTGACTTCCACCCCTGGGGCGTGGCACAAGGCTGAGGCCCGGCACCATGGGAGGGGGGGTGTCTCAGGCACGCGGGAGGCCCCGACCTATGCCCCCGCATCTCCTCCTCTCTCCTCCCAGCAGAGGGTAAGATCAGGTAAATTGCACTGCTTTGGGGGCATTGCCCTGTGTCTACAGCTTCCAGAATTCATGGATCTGAGATCTCCCTTCTCTGGAAGGAAAAAACACCTGCTCATGATCTCTGGAGTTAGACTTTGCTTTAGCGGCATTGAGAATGAAAGTTTACTTCATTGCGGCTGAGAAAAAGGAAACTCTCACCTTTGACGAAATTACCCTGGGCCCCTACTTGAGTCAAAGCCATCCGTATCTAAATGTTGCCTTCTTCAGAGCTGCGGATAATTGGACAAGGATGTTCAGACACAATCGCGGACTCAGATTCAAAGTAATGTGTTTTTCACTCACCTATCATTTTGCAGTTTCCTTTACAAATTGCTGCGTTCCACATTGAATGAAAATTGCTAGGTAAACAAGTCACGTTCTAGCTGTACTGCGGACAGTTTCACTAGTGTATCGACACAGATGTATGACTACGAAGATGTATATATCCTAAAATACCTCTCAGTGCGGGGAGAAGCATATACAGGGTTATCATCTCCGTACAGAGGCTAGACAAGGGACCATAGCTTGAGTCCCTGTTTGCTTTGCTGCTGAATCATGTTCATTAAAATCTTTCATCATCAGAGGCTGAAGACAACGCTGAGAACTGAAATAATATCAAATCATTAGTGATTGGTTTACATCAGAAGAGTCACAGCCAAATCCCTATGGAGATTAAAGGATTTATTCTTGGAGGTTTCCGTCTGACTTTTCCACCCTCAACATCCCTCTCAACTTGGACCCACTGTGCTCCTTTTTGCCTCTTAAGGAAGGACTTGCCCCATTCATAATCTCCATCTGTGTGGGTCAGATCAGACAATGAAGGTCCTGACCCCTTTCCTCTACATGTCACCCCTCCTGACAGAAAAGGGGAGATAAATCTTCTCAAGTCTAACCTCAGGACAAACCCAGAATGAGAACTGTAAAGGGGCTTTGGAATTTGACTCTTTAATTGACTATTTGACCAGGTAGACCCTCCAATAAACCCACCCTCTAGCCTGACAATACTTTAATCTCTGTCTTCCAAAATGTGCCCCCTCATCCCCCACGCACCCTACCTTCCCCCCTCAACTGGACTCACCTATCCTACCAGCTCGTACACCTCCACCTTTTAATTTAGCTTCTGTCTTCTTCTTTTCCAATCCTGATGAAGGGGTCTCAGCCCAAAACGTAGACTGTTTGTCCCCTCCATAGGTGCTGCCTGACTTGCTGAGATCCTCTAGCATTTTGAGTGTGTTGCTCACCTAACTTGTCGTCAACCATTGCACTGCAACAGGTTTCAACTGTCAGATTTGAGTTATCTGGAGGAAGGGATGGAAAGGCTCTCTTGCATAAAGTTTGGGCCCCTTATGTACTGGCATTGGAGCGATTCCAGAGGAGGTTCATGAGAATGATCCCAGGAATTAAAGGGTTAATGTTTGAGGAGCTCTGTATTCACTGGCATTTAGAAGAATAAAGGGAGCTCTCATTGAAACCTATGGAATATTGGAAGGCCTAGATAGAGTGGAGGTGAAGAGGATGTTTCCTATTATGGGGAGAGTGTAGGACCAAAGGGCTCAACCTCAGAATAGGAGGACATTCCTTTACAACAGAGAAGAGGAGGAATTTCTTTAGCCAGAGGTTGGTGAATCTGTGGAATTCATTGCCACAGATTATTTTGGAGGCCAAAACATTGGGTGTATATAAAGCAGAGGTTGATAGGTTCTTAATAGTAAGGGTGTCAAATTTTATGGGGAGAAGGCAGGTGAGTGGGGTTGAGAGAGATAATAAATCAGCCATGATAGGATGGCCTAATTCTTCTCCTACATCTTGTAGTCTTACAGTCTTATGGTAAGGGTTTCTAAACTGTGGAGGCAACACTTCAGAAACTTCCCTCAGCTGACTTTGAACATGTTGGGAAACTCAAGGTCCAATGGGAACTTATACACCCAAGTCATCAGGTTGCAGTACCCCATTTGAAGAACAGCATGACATTTGGAATGTTATGTATAAAAACAAGCTTGCAGATTGTACAGGAATGTTAAGTTTGAAATCCTTTGATCTCTCCAACTCCGCCCCAGTACTCACTCACGCAAGATTACTCTACTCCAGATTTCCTTAACCACCTCAGTTTGTTCATGGGTTTGCTTTGGATGGCAGGAAGGCCTTTTTTTGCCAGCTGCCTTTAGTGAATTTTTTTATTTATCTTCAAAAATATCTAAATACAGTTCCAATTCTTCAACCTGCAAACAGCAGTCTTATAAATCTTGAACAACACCAACAAAATGCTGGAGAAACTCAGAAGGTCAGGCAGCATCTATGGAGAGGAATAAACAGTCAACATTTTGGGTGAAGACCCTTCGTCAGGTTTGGGAATTAAGGGGGAAGAAGCCAGAATAAGAAGGTGGAGGGAAGGAGAGAGGAGTACAAGCTGCTGGGTGATAGGTGGGGGGAAAAGTACGAGGTTAGAGGAGGGGAGATGAAGTGAAAGGTTGGAAGGTGATAGGTGGAAGAGTTGAAGGGCTGAAGGAGGAATTGGCCTTCTTAGGAGAGGACTATGGACCTTTAGATCTAATCCAATGGTGGACTCTCTTCGCTCAGCCAACAACAACAAAGAAATTTCTGGCTCCTTGTTGGCTGCAAATCCACTGCTATATGTTGTATAAACATGGTGATGATGCAACCATAATAAAGGAGTTGGTCAGGAAATTTTTAGTATCCTGACAAGTTGCAAGTAGTCTTCCTGCAGAAATTCCTGCTGCCCTATTTCAGGCTGAATTTTCCTGGAAGTTGTCAGTTTATGGGGGATCTTCTGACAAGATGAATGAGTTGAGAAAGGGATCGATTGCTGGTGGGTTGATGATGTTCCTGTGATGTCACATAGGGGAGTGCCAATCCAATATGGCGGCCAAAGATGGCAGAGTGGAGCCTTGAGAGATGGAGAAACATCAGAAGAGGAGGGAGGCTTTGTAACTGTGGCAATGATGGAGATGTCAAGTGGAAGGAATGTCACTCTCTGTGAATCCTAAGTACTCTGAATTGGAGAAGGAGGCAATGTTGTCCCATTTCTTTTTCTTTCTACATCATGGAAACAAAGCTGTCTCCTCAACTCATTCTGGGCTATGTAAATTCTGAGCCAGCTCTATAGACTGGACAAAGAGATTCAAAAGAGGGGAGTGTTTCTCATTCATTACACCCAGTGCCGTGAAAACCCCTGGAACCCGACTCCATGTCACGTCTATCGGCACACCAAGCAACATTGGCAAACCACAGGACTGGAAGTCCAGCTGAATGCTTTGTATTTTGCGACTTGACGATACGCTGGATTCAACCTAGTTTAACTAATGATGTGACGATGTGCTAGACTGAACATGAGACTGAGCATGTGAGAAAGCGCATACGTGACTAATCATGTGACTGGGCACAGGACGATGACTGTGTGTAACTGTACACCTGACACTTCATGTGTAACATGGAAATGAACACGCAACTGAATATATACGTGTGAGCTCATGACCAAACACCAGACTGTATTACTCGTCACATGAGCCAGTACATAACTGGACACGAATACGTGCCTCAAAACTTGTTAGAAAATTTTATGCACACACGTACATGCACACACACATTTGGGTTTTAAATCTCCATTTACAGATATACCCCATTCAATGCTCAATTCTCCCCCTAAGTTAGTTGATTTTATTTGATTTTGGAAAGAAAATATATGTATATTTCCCGCAACTACAATTTAATGTGTAAATTTACACCCCAGGCCTTGTGTGTTACTTATGAGATTTATTTTTATACTTGTGAATTGTAATATAGAATTGTAAAAGTTGGCTGTCAATATGAATTTTATTATATTATATATTAAAATGCTATCAATCTGTAAAGTTTTAATTTAAAAGATTTTCAAGAATAGAGATATTTTTATCTTGACTTCTGATGTTATTCTGGAATCTCCTGTGACTAATCTTGCAATGTACTTTGTTTTCTTCTATTTAATGAATAAAATTAATATCTGATCACTGACCTGCTCTGTCATGTGCACTGTTTCATGAGAGTGAAGGGGATGTGGAGCCGTCTTGTCCGTGGTGGTCCAATTGTGGCATCTAACTAGCCAATGTAACAGACTCAAACTAACAGATCCAGTTACACTCAATGGCCACTTTATTAGTTACCTCCTGAATGTAATAAAGTGGCTACTGAGTGTATGTCCGTGGTCTTCCACTGCTGTAGCCCATCCACTTCACGGTTCTACATGTTGTGCGTTCAGAGATGCTACTGTGCACATCACTTTGTAACGTGGTTATTTGAGTTACTGTCGCTTTCCTGTCAGCTTGAACCAGTCTGGCCATTCTCCTTTGACCTCTCTCATTAACAAGGTGTTTTTACCCACAGAAATGCCACTTACTGGATGATTTTTTAAAATTTTTCGCACCATTCTCTGTAAACTCTACAGACTGTTGTGTGTGAAAGTCCCAGGAGATCAGCAATTTCTGAGATATCCAAACCATCCTATCTGGCACCAACAATCATTCCACAATCAAAGTCACTGCAATCACATTTCTTCCCCATTCTGATGTTTGGTCTAAACAACAACTGAACCTCTTGACCATGTCTGCATGCTTTAATGCATTGAGTTGCTGCCACATGATTGGAAGATTAGATAATTGCATTAACGAGCAGGTGTACAGGTATACCAAATAAAGAAGCCACTGAGAGTATTGTGGCATCTACTGGCCAATTTTGCCTCTGTCTATTGCACAGAGACAGACCAAATAATCCATTTATGTTCCACATAATCCTCTCCACAGCCATTGTATCAGTTCAGCATGCTATTTCTTTGTGCTCCATCTCCTCTTCCCTTACTCTTGTTACCTTTCCTTCCACCTCACTCCACTTCCTATTTCCATCCCTTCCTTCTCTTTCAACACATTCTCCTTCTCAGCTCATCCACATTGCTCCCCGCCCCCCCCCCCCGCCAATCCCTTCCACTTCTCTTTCCCCCATCCTGCATAACCTGGGCACTCAGCCTTTTAAGATGTACCACTTTTTTCTTATCTACACCATAAGACATTGAAACCGAATTAGTCCATTTGGCCCATTGAACCTGGTCTGTTATTTCATCACGGCTGTTTTGTTATCCCTCTTAACTTCATTCTCCTGTCTTCTCCAGGTAACCTTTGACGCCCTGACTAATCAGGAGCTTATCTCTGCATAAAATCCAAGAGAACGCTAGCTCTGTTCTGTTTGAGGGAAGTAAGGCAAGAAGATCGTCCTGCAGCAGTTTGATTTTGTGCTCAGATCCCAGCATGTGCAATCTCTTATATCTTTAGAAGCCAACTAATATTACATAGATCAAAACTTGGAGACATTGATATTAATCATAATTCCTATTAAAATTATTCACTATGCCTATATTCACTATAGAAAAATAGAGGGCTATGGGTAACACTCGGTAATTTCTAGGGTAAGGACATGATAGGCACAGCGTTGTAGGCCGAAGGGCCTGTATTGTACTGTAGGTTTTCTATGTTTCTAAAATGTAACTAATGACTTGGCCTCCACAACCATCTGTGGCAATAAGTTCCCAGATTCACCTCCTATTGCCTGAAGAAATTCCTCCTCATCTCTGTTATAAAGGGATGTCATCGTATTCTGAGACTGTGCCCTCTGGCCCTAGACTCCCTCACTGTAGGAAACATCCTCTCCAAATCTGCTCGTCACTGCCTTTTCTTAATAGAAAATGAGGACCCTCCATCCACCTAATCTCACTTGCTTGCCCTTGATCCACACCCCTGAAGAATACCCAGGGTAGAGAAGTCTAAAACAAGAGGAATTGTAAGGTGAGAGGGGAAAGATTTAAAGAGTACGAGAAGGGCAACTTATTCACACAGAAGTAGATAGGAAAAAAGACCTTAGAACAGGACAGAACAGGAGCAGGTCCTTCAACCCACAATGTTGTGCTAGGCCAATTAAATTAGTATTCAAATGGCTAACTAAACTAATCTCTTCTGTGTACACAATGTCCATATCCTTCCATTTTCTTCACATTCATCTCTTTATCTAAACATCCCCTGAAAGCCTCTGATGTTTCTGGCACCCACCACTCTGTGTGTAAAATATTGACCCTCACATCTCCTTTGAAATTTCCTCCTCTCACTTTAAATAGACTGCCTCTGGTATTAGACATTTCAACTGTGGAAAAAAGGTACTGTCTGTCTACTCTGTCTATCTCTCTCATAATCCTATAAACCTCTATCAGATCTCCCTCAGTCTCCACCACCCCAGAGAAAATTCCAAGTTTGTCCAACTTCTTTTTATAGCACATGCCCTCTAATCCAGACAGCATCCTAGTAATCCTCTTCTACACCCTCTCCAAAGTCTTGACATCCTTGCTATAATGGGGCAACCAGAACTGTGTACAACTGGAGTTTTATAAAGGTGCGATATGACTTCCTGATCTTGAACTTAATGCCTAGACTAATAAAGGGAAACATGCCATATCCCTTCTCAACCACCCCATCAACCTATGTAGCCATTTTCAGGGAGATAAGAACTTGGACCCCATCAACACTGCTAAGGGTCTTGTTCTTAACACTGTACTGTCTCTTTACATTTAACCCACCAAGGTGCAAAACTTCACATTTGGCCGGGTTAAGCTCCATCTGCCATTTCTCCATCCCTGCCCGCATTTGATCTATATCTCACTGTATTCTTTGCTAGTCATTTATGCTATCCACAACTCCATCATCTGTAAACTTACTGACCTACCCTCTACATTTACATCCAGGTCATTTAAATACATTACAAACAGCAGCGGTCCCAGTAAGATCTCTGTGGAACTCCACTAATTACAGACCTCCAGCTAGAATAAGTCTTTTTGACCACTACCCCATATCTACTTTGGACAAGCCAGTTCTAAATCCAAATGGCCAATTCACCATTGGTCCCATGCATCATAAACATCTTGATAAGTCTTCTATGAGGGTCCTTGTCAAACACCTCACTAAAATCCACGTAGACGACATCCACAGTTCTACCTTCATCAATCACCCTCATCATCTTGTCAAAAAAAAACTCAATCAAGTTAGTAAGGCATGACATGCCCTACACAAAGCCATGTTGGCTCTCCCTAATTAGGCTATGTATTTCCATTTGCTCATAAATCCTATCTCTAAGAGTTGTCTCCAGTAACTTCCCTACAGCTGATGATATTTACTTGGATTTCCAGAAGGCGTTTGATAAGGTGCCACATAAAAGACTTATCCATAAGATAAGGATGCATAGAGTTAGGAGTGATGTATTAGCATGGATAGAGAATTGGTTAACCAATAGAAAGCAGAGAGTTGGGATACATGGGTGTTTCTCTGGTTGGCAATTAGTGGTGAGTGGTGTGCAGCAGGAGTCGGTGCTGGGCCCGCAACTGTTCACGATATACAGTAATGATCTGGAAGAGGAGACTGACTGTAGTGTATCTAAGTTTGCTGATGACACTAAATTGAGTTGGAAAGCAAATTGTGCAGAGGATATGGAGAGCCTGCAAAGAGAGATAGATAGGTGAAGTGAATGGACAAGCAAGGGTCTGGCAGATGGAGTACAATGTGGGTAAATGCAAGGTCATCCACTTTCGAAGGACAAATGGAAGATCAGATTATTATTTAAATAGTAAAAGATTGCAGCATGCTGCTATGCAGAAGGACTTGGGATTGCTTGTGCATGAATCGCAAAAGGTTGGTTTGCAGGTACAGCAGGCTATCAAGAAGGCAAATGGAATGTTGGTCTTCATTGCCAGATGGATTGGATTTAAGAGCAGGGAGGTTATGCTGCAACTGTACAGGGTACTGGTGAGGCCACATCTGGAGTATTGAATGCAGTTCTGGTCTCCTTCCTTGAGGAAGCATATACTGGCTTTGGAGGCAGTGCAGAGGAGGTTCACCAGGTTGATTCCAGAGATGAGGGGGTTAGACTATGAGGGGAGATTGAGTCGCCTGGGAATGTACTCACTGGAATTCGGAAGGATGAGAGGAGATCTTATAGAAACATATAAAATTATGAAAGGGACAGATAAGATAGAGGCAGGAAAGTTGTCATAAACAAGTGAAAATCTGCAGATGCTGGAAATCTGAGCAACACACACAAAATGCTGGAGGAACTCAGCAGGTCGGGCAGCATGTAGAGAAAGTGTACAGTTGATGTTTTGGGCTAAACCCCTTTGGCAGGAAAGTTCTTTCCAGGGGTAAGTGAGACTAGAACTAGGAGACATCGCCTCAAGATTTGGGGGAGTAGATTTAGGATGGAGATATGGAGGAACTGCTTTTCCCAAAGAGTGATGAATCTGTGGAATTCTCTGCCCAATGAAGCAGTGGCTACGTCAGTAAATATATTTAAAACAAGGTTGAATAGATTTTTGCATAGTAAGGGAATTAAGGGTTACGGGGAAAAGTCAGATAGGTGGAGATGAGTGCATGGTCAGATCAGCCATGACCTTATTGAATAGCAGAGCAGAGTCGAAGGGCCAGATGGCCTACTCCTGCTCTTATTTCTTATGTTCTTATATGAGACTCATCAGTCTATAGTTTCCATGATTATCCCTGGCTTCCTTCTTGAATAACGGATCAACATTAGCTACTCCCCAGTCCTCCAGGACATTGCCTATGGTTTGAGAGGACACAAGGATATTGGTCAATGCCCCAGAAATCTCATCTATTACCTCTCTCAATAATCATCCATATCTGCAACTGATCTATCATCCTGCTGTACTCTTTACCAGTCTTCTATGCAGTCCATGACACCACAGATCTTCAATATCATCTGCAAACTTACTAACATACCCTGTACCTCTTTGACTGTACCTCTTCCTGGAGATGCTGCCTGGCCTGCTGCGTTCACCAGCAACTTTGATGTGTGTTTCTTGAATTTCCAGCATCTGCAGAATTCCTCGTGTTAACATACCCACCTACACTTTTGTCCAGGTCATTCCTATACATCACAAACAGCAGAGGTCCCAGCTCAGATCACTACAGAAGGCGGTGGGTAAATGGAAGAAAGTGACAGAGGAGGTGCAGGAGGCAAATACAATCACAGTGCTTAAAAAAAGATTTAGAACAGGATGGAACAGAGGGACATGGGCCAAATGCAGGAAAATGGAATGATTGTAGATAGACATCTTAGTAAGCACGGACAAGCAGGGCTGAAATGTCTGCTCCCATGCTATACAACTCTGACCCTATAACTATTAGGGTTCTTCTCGTCCTCATTCAGATGCCTTTTAAACACCATGAAGTTTTCTGCTGACACCTGTAGTTGCTGAATTCCAGACCTCAGTTATAATAGTTAAACATTGATGGGATGGACCAAAGAGCTTCTCTCTTTCATTCTCTTGCTGACTAGAAAAATTGCTCAACTCCCCTCTCACCCGCTTTCAGAACGCCTAATGCCTCATGATTTCTGACATTTGTTGCAGTCCGGTTGCAGCTTGTGCTATTCCATTGAAAATTAGCCATAGGAGTTTTTCAATCAGAGTTCAATTTCATTAGGGGTTTGGGGAGATTTGGTATGTCAACAAAGACACTGGCCAATATCTACAGATGTGCTGTGATGAGCATTCCAACTGGTTATGTCACTGTCTAGTATGGAGGGGCTAATGTACAGGACCACAAAAAGCTGCAGAGGGTTGTAATCTCAGCCATCTCCACCATGGGCACTAGCCTCCCAGCATTCAATAGGTAATGCATCGAAAAGTTGGCATCCTTCATTAAGGACTCCCATCACCCAGGACATGCCCCCTTCTCAGTCCTAGCATCAAGGAGGAGGTATGGGAGCCTGAGGACACACACTCAACATTTCAGAAACAGCTTCTTCCCCTCTGCCGTCAGATTGTTGAATGGACATTGAATCCATGAACATAACCTCACTAATTTTTCCTGTCGGAGAAGATTTTCCCCATAACTCGGGCCCTCAAGTCCTGATAACATCCTTGTAAATTTTCTCTGTACTCTTTCAATCTAAATGGTTTCTTTCCTGTAGGCAGGTGACCAGAACTGTACACGATACTCCAAATTTCCCTGCCCATTTCCCATTTCCCCTCCACACGTGCATTATCTCATATTTCTCCAGACGGGATTCCACTTGCCATTTTCTATCTTCTCTGTTCACCTCATCAGTTTCCCACCTCCTGGAATTTTTGCCCATGATAAATGACACTGTTAATTTTTATTTTTTATTCAGAGATGCAGCATGATATCCCAATGAGCCCACACTCATGTGAACAATTAACTTACTAGTTAGTGCGCCTTTGGACTGTGGGAGGAAACTGGAGCACCCGGAGGAAACCCATAAGGTCACGGGGAGAACATACAAACTCCACACAGACAGTGACGAAAATCAAACCCAGGTTATCGGTGCTGTAACAGCGTTACACTAACTACTACACTACCATGCGGCCTGGATGTTTCCTGGTTCTCACGTTCATCCCCAAAACTCATGATCACAGGTGCCTACACCCTTCTTGCGACCAGTTTAATAGCAAGTAATTCTTAACCCAGTTGGACAATATCTCTCAAGTTTTACAATACCCTTTTCTTCTTTCCCAACTCTCAATTTTTATTATAACTTACCAAAGCAGTGAAAATTCTTATTTTTTGTGTCTACCCCATCCCCTGCTGCGTCAGAGATTTTTTTTACTCTGTAGGTTCCAAGAGAATCCAAAAGGTCAGGAAATCCGAATGCCCTTTACATCTCCAACTCTAAATCTTGCATCCTTCATCCAAACCCATCTGTCTGAACAGCCCCATCTCCAAAACATTCCTCTGTAGTTAATGTCAAACTATGTGCAAAGGTAATGAAAAAGACAAAAGACTCATGGGCTTTTTTTCCTTGTTGTGTTTTAGTCTCAGCAGAGTCAATCTGGAACACTTGGAATCTCAGCACAGTCTTTGAGGCCTTGAAAAACCTTTTTTTTTCCCCTTAACTTGCCTGGAGAATGGGAACCGGGAGCAAGCCCTTGTTTTCCTCAACATCTGTACGTTCCTGTGTTGCTTCTGAGACTGGACAAAGGTTGTGGAAGGGAAAGAATTTTGGGCATAGGTGTTTCAAAAACGTGCGAACACCACCAGGGAGCTGAAGTACGCTGCTCAGTTCTTGTGGCTGATGAATGTCTTCACCTTCTGGCCGCAAGTGGAAGCCAGGAAAACTTGCCACCAATCCCCGCTCTGCTGATGTCCCTGAAATCAAAGAGGCAAGTCACTTTTTTTGTTTAATACCGTATCCAATCAATGCAAGGTGGCACCAGCGGCCAACAAGATTAACGATGATGTCCTGCAGACAGTTCATGAAACAGCTTCCTCTTCTCCTTCTTATTTTAAATATACCTCTGCTATTAATCTGTGTGCGGGTGGAATCTGTAATTTTAATGAAGTGTTTCTGGGCCAACCTGGTGATCTGATGCTTTTGAGGTCTCCAATGGAATTCAGAGTGGTTGAGAATGGAGCATGCAGCCTAATGGTGGAGTGCGAACCCATGGTTGGCTCTATTGCTTGCCGATCAAAGCATCGAGTAATATTGAAATTAATGATGAAGAGAGAGGAAACGAGTGGGTGCCTGGTGCCATCTACCTGCACTTGACTGGTCTCCCTCTCCCTCTCACTCACTGCTGCCGGAGGGAAGTGCAGGAGTCTTGGGTCTCAGGCAAGGTTTGATTGGCGCTGTTTGTGGATTGGATTGAACTCATTTTTAGAGGACTCTGCAGTTCTTCTTATATGTGTTTCTGGTTTCTGGTCACACCTTTTATTTATTGCTTTAACACGGACTGGCTCTGCGACCTGTAATCAATGAATGACACAGTGCAAAACTGAACTGAACCGAACTACACTGAACATCCCCGGACTGTTTCATGGACTCGGTGGTTTGCTGTTTAATATTCTGTGTGTTATTTACTCGTTTTCTGAGATTCTTTCTTTCTTGTTTGTTGGCTTTATTGATTTTGGTTCTGTCAGTTCATTTCTCCTCTCACCTCCAAAGCTTCACTACTTTCTCTTTTTTCCTCATTGTGGATACAGCCCAGTCCATCATGGATATAACCCTCACTACCACTGTGCTCATCTATAAGGAGTGTTGTTGCAAGAAAGCAGCATCCATTGTCAAGGACCACCACCACTCAGGCCATGCTGTCTCTCACTGCTGCCGTCAGGAAGAAGGTACATGAGTCTCAGGACCAACACCACCAGGTTCAGGAGCAATTATTACCCCTCAACCATCAGGCTCTTGAACCAGAAGGGATAACTTCACTCACCCCAACACTGAACTGTTCCTGTACCCTATAGATTCACGTTCAAGGACCCTTCATTTCATAGTCTCGATATTTATCGCTGATTTATTTATTATTATTATTTTGACTATTATTTTCTTTCTGCGTTGCTCAGTTTGTTTTCAATGTCTTTTGCACATTGTGTTTGTCCGTCTTGTTGTGTGGAGTCAATCATTGATTCTATTGTGCTGCTTTGTATTTACTGTGAATGCCTGCAAGAAAATGACTCTCAGGTACACACACCAGCCTGGCCTGCTGAGTTCCTCCAGCACTGTGTGTGTGTTGTCTGGATTTCCAGCATCTGCAGATTTTCCCTTGTTTGTGAAATGAATCTCAGGATTGTATATGGTGACATATAGATACTTCGACAATGAGCTTCGAAAACCTTTAGGTCACATATTTCCTGCTTTTCCCGTCAGCAGCTGCCACTGTCTCCCCACAACACCCCCACTGGGGAGATGCTGAGTTCCCGAGTCATCGTGAGGGGAAGGCCTCAGCTGGAGCCACCAGGCCAAAGATTAAATTTTAACTTGCAGAACAGAGCTTCCACCGCTGGAGTGACTCAGCGACAGGTCATTCATCTGGGGGCAGATAAGGATCAGATCTGTTCCTGTTGACAGTGGGCTGTTTCCACTGAGAGGTGAGCAGGCAGAGGAGCATGAAGCCTTTGACAGTGGCCTCAGGTGGCGAGCAACCTTTGGTACAAGTCTCTGAGGGTTACAAATCAGTCAGGTAGCTTATGTACCCCCGAGTTTGGCCCACTAATGCCTCAGAGACACACCAACAAGCACTGTATAAACATGCATTGGTGTGTATTCCTCTGTGGTAGATTTAAATAACACTAAAACATACACACAATATTTCATTAGAAGATGGAGGATATTTTGCCACCAAAATCTCTAGCAAATAGAGATATAACTCTACATGATATGAGATATATACAGATGTCATTCTATCTGGCTGTATACTGTCTCAAATGAAGGGGCCACTGCACAGGATTGCAAAAAGCTACAGAAAGTTGTGAACTCAGTCAGCTCCATCATGGGCACTAGCCTCCTCAGCATCGAGGACATCTTCAAAAGACGATGCCTCAAAAAAGGCACATCCATTATTAAGTACCCTCTTCGCCCAGGATGTGCTGTCTTCTCCTTACTCCCATCAGGGAGGAGCTACAGGAGCCTGAAGACACACACTCAACATTTTAGCACAGTTTCTTCCCCTCTGCCATCAGATTTCTGAATGGACGATAAACCCATGAACATTACCTTGTTACCTTTGTTCTCTTTTGCACTACTTATTTAATTAAAATTTTTAATACAGGTTCAGTACCCCTCATCTGAAATGCCTGGGGCTGGAAGTATTTTAGATCTTGGATTTTTTCCGATTTTGGAATATACAATGATATACCTTGGGATCGCCATCAATTCCGACTCTGAATTTACCAGGAAGCCGTCTTTGTCTTCCACATGTTTATCACACAAATGGACTGATACAGCCGTTCAATGTGTTAGATTTTCGTCAGCAATGTTCTTGGCAAACTCATCAATGAATTTCTCTGCTGAATCATGATTAGCAGGTGCTTTATCACCACAAATCTTTAGCAATTTAATGCCGTGCCTTTTCTTAAATTTCTGGCTCCAGTCTGCTGAATATTACCAATTGCTTTCAATTTTCAGTTCATCATGATAGATCTTTGCTTGTTTTGTGATTAGCATGCTGCTAAGCAGCATACGTTCACTCAGACACTGACAAATCCACTCTTTCAATACACGATTGAGATCTTTTTCCGCTTGATGCAATATTTTTCATTAATTTCTGTTCATTTCATATGTGAGGTCATGTCTCAGAATTGACTGTGGCGCGCAGTGACCTGTGTATCGCCTGGGAACCTTCGTTGATATGTGACATCATGTCAGCACTCAAAAAAATTTTGGATTTTGGAATTTCAGATAAAGTGTGCTCAACATGTATATATTTCTTCTTGTGATTTTATAGTTTTTTTCATGTATGGCGCTGTAATTCTGCTGCAAAACAATAAACTTCTTGAGATATGTCAGTAAGATTAAAGCTGATTCTGACTTCGGTTCGCACCATGTTACATTCAGTTAACTAACCAGCGGACTGCTTTGTTGAGCATCATCCGCCACAAGTGGGACTTCACGATGGCCAAAGATTTTAGTTCACATTTCCATCCCCATTCCCATTCTGATGTGCCAATCCATGGCCTCCTCTTGTGCCAACATGAGGCCACCCTCAGGCTGGAGGAGCAACACCTTATAATCCATCTGGGTAGCCTCCAACATGACGGCATGAATATCGAATCATGAAATTCTTGCATTGCCCACTTCAAGTTGCTCTTGTGAAGGTGGTGGAAGGCCCTTGAAGTCCTTTATTCTTGGAACATGCGAGAATAAGGGGTAAACTCACAGGCATTTATAAAATCATAACTACAGGAGATTCTGCAGATGCTGGAAATTCAGAGCAAAACACACAACATGCTGGAGGAACTCTTTCCCGTTTGCTTGTCCCTCAAATTGGCCCACTGATGATTCCACAGCCTCTGCCCTCCACTCCATCCTGTCCCACCTGGAAAATGGTGCCTCATATACCAGAATGCCATTTATCAACTTCAGCTCAGGGTTTAATACGATTAACCCTCAGAAGCTGGTGGGTAAACCCTCATTAGGTCTTAGCACCCCTCTCTGTAACTGGATCTTGGACTTTCCGACAGAGAGACCACACAGTCAGAGTCAGTGTTGGCAGCAACATCTCTAGCCCCATCACGCTGAGCACCAGCGCCCTCTAGGGTCTGTGTTTAGCCAGCTGCTGACACTTGGCTGTACTACCAGATCCAGCTCAAATCGAATCATCAAGCTCACTGATGAAACAACAGAGGCTGGCCTCATCAACGACGATGACAAGACAGCATACAGAGAGGAGGTAGAGTGACTTGTGGAATGGTGTGACACAATTACTTGAGTCTCAAGATGGACAGGACTAAAGGGGTGAATATGGCCTTTAGGAAGGTCCAGGCTGACCACTCCTCACTGTACATACACGGCTCCTCCATGGAGAGAGTCAGGAACACCAAGTCTCTGGGAGCACACATTATGGACAATTTCATCTGGTCCCTCAACACCACTTCTTTAATTAACAAAGGACAGCAGCGTCTTCACGTCCCGAGGGGATTGAGGCAAACCGGCCTCCTTTCCACCCCTGCCCCCCCCCCACCATTCTAACCAATTTTTACAGGAGCATCATTGAGAGTGCCCTGACCAGCTGCATCACCATCTTGTACAGGAATTGTAAGGCATCTATCCGCAAGAGCCTACAAAGGATTGTGAGGACTCCTGAGAGGATCATCAGAGTCTCTCTTCTACCCACCTAAGATAATTATCAGATGTGCTGCGTACACAGCATTGTCAATGACCTTCCTACCCATCCCACAATCTCTTTGACTTTCTACCATCCAGCAGGAGATGCCATTGCGTTAGGACAAGGACTGTTAGGATGGGAAATGGCTCCTTCCCCCAGACCGTGAAACCTCTGAACTCCCTGCCACCACCCAAGTATCACCACGTACGAAGCCCCAGTACTGTTATACTGTTAACTCTTTAACTTGTGCAGTAAATGCACCTCATGCTAAAGGTCAATCTTCTGGAACATATTTCATTATTTGTTAATATATTTGTGGTAATATTACCGTATGTGAGTTATATGTACTGTGTTGTGCAACGTGGTTCAGAGGAACAATGTTTCATTTGGTGGTATGCATGTATACAGTTGAATGATGATAAACTTGAACTTGAACTTAAAAAGTTGGCAAAACGTTATGGTTCAAAGGGCCTGTACTGTGCTGTAATGTTCTATGTTCTAACTATTCCCTCTTTTTACTCAAAAGCTCCATCCATGGCAACATCCTGGAGAATCTCCTGCACCCTCTCCATTGTGGTCATATCCTTCCTGTAGTCTGGCAAACACAACTGCACACGTTGCACCAAGAGTGGCCGGAACAATATCTTACGAAGTTGTACCAAACTGTTTCAAGGAAGAATAAGCAAAGTTTCTCACCACAATGAATAGAGGGATAGAAAGTATAGATAGATAATCAAAGCCTGAGTCGGAATAGTGCCTGAAGGATGGTGAAGAGGGTCCAGGAGGGAAATCCAGAGCTTAGAATCCTGGCAGTCAAACGCACAGCAGCCAGTAATGGAGTGATAAAAAATGGATGATGTACAAGAGGCTGGAAAGAAAGGAGCAGAGAAATCTTGTGGGGCTGGAAGATGCTTCACTGAAAAGAAGAGGATGCATTTGAAAACAAGGATTGATGTCAATGTTCGATATAGGTCAGAAAGAACAGAAATGGTGGGTGATTGTTGTTGGTACATCTTGCAAATATATGGTATGCCTACCTCTGTTGAGAGAGCAGACAGGAGTGGCAGTGACTGAATACAAAGGAAAGGAGAGTTAAATAGAGGTAAGGCTTGGGTGACCTTCGTCGGCCTTGTGTAATCATCCCTGTGCAAACCTCTTCAAAGAACCTGTATCATATTTCTGTGAGAGCACTGATGAAGTTCGCTTTATTGTGTGTTTTGTTGGTGGAAGGGTAGAGGGGGCTGGGGTAGAAGGGTAGGATGATATCCTGTGGAAACAATACGCCCTCAATATATCCCAGGTTACTGATATAACAGGTGAGCAGATAACAGTGGTGCTTCATTTGCCTGTCCAGAATCTTTCAGAGCTCCCATTTCAGAATCCGAATCACCAGCATAGTGTACATTGATCTGGTTCCAGATCAAACCCCACAAACCCTTCCCCACCATCTGTCCTTTCTCAGATAGAAGGGCTCCATTTGTTAGGGGTTCACATCCAGAGACCCCTCAAAGTGGTTGCACAAGTTGATAGGGTGGTTGGGAAGGCATACAGAGTGTTGGCCTTTATTAATCAGGAATTGAGTTCAATAACTGTGAGATTCTGTTAACACCCTGGTTAGACCAAACTTGGAGTATTGTGTGCATATCCAAATGCTTTTTAATAGATAATATTGAATCTGCCTTAACAACTTCTTTTGGCAGCTATTTCCATACACTCACCATTCTCTGCACCAAAAATGGCCCCTCAGATCACATTTAAATCTCTCCACTCTCTCTTCAAATTCTTGACCCATAGTATGTGACTCTCAAAATATGCAGAAAAGACAGCAATAATCCACCTGTTCTTTGCCTCAAAATTTTACAGTTTTATACAGATCTAAGGCTAGGTCTTTACTTCAAAGAATAAAGACCTAGTGTGGCCAACATTTCCGATAACACAGGTCATCAAGATCTTTCAACATCCTTGTAATTCTATTCAGCTCCATCATCTCTTCCAATGCAGGGTGACCAAAACACTGTACTCAAAGTATGGCCTCAACAACGACTTGAATAACTGCAATATAATGTCCCAGCTACAATTATATCTGTGTCAGTGTGGCACCCTACGTCACTAATATCTGTGTCAGTGTCCCATTTTACATCACTAATATCTGTGTCTGTGTCCCAACCTACGTCACTACTATCTGTGACAGTGCCACCCTATGTCACTATTATCTGTGTTTGTGCCCCACCCTACATCACTAATATCTGTGTCTGTCTCCCACCCTATGTCACTGATATCTGTGTCAGTGTCCCACCCTTTGTAACTAATATCTGTGTCAGTGTCCCACCCTATGTCACTGATATCTGTGTTTTTGTGTCACCGTACATCACTAGCAAGAAAAGTGAACCCTGGTCATATCCCTAAAGGAAAAATATTCATTAGCATGAAAGGGTACAGAGAAAGTTTGCAAAGATGTTGCCAGGACTGAAGGACTTCAGTTGTAGGCGAACACTGGACACTGCAGCGCAGCGCAGACCCTCAGCTCTTTTACCAATATTGTAACCTACTCCTCACTCCAAACAGCCCTCTATCTTTCTGTCAACCACCATTTGCCTGTCATGAGTTTCTTCAATGTCCCTAATGCATTTTCTCTGCCACCACCACTGGTAGGGTGTTCCATTCACCCTCTACTCTCTGTGTTAAAAACCTACATCTGACATAGAAGCATAGAAATCCTACAGCACCATCCAGGCCCTTCGGCCCACAAAGCTGTGCAGACCATGTTCTTACCATAGATTACCTCAGCTTACCCAGAGCCCTCTAATTTTCTCAGCTCCATGTAGCCATCCATGAGTCTCTTAAAGGAGACTATCGTATCCGCCTCCACCACCATCGTTGCCGGCAGCCCATTCCACGCACTCACCACCCTCTGCGTAAAAAACTTTCCCCTGACATCTCCTCTATACCTACTTCCAAGCACCTTAAAACTGAGCCCTCTCGTGCTAGCCATTTCAGCCCTGGGAAAATACCTCTCATCATCTTATACACCTCTATCAGGTCACCTCTCATCATCCGTCACTCCAAGGAGAAAAGGCCGAGTTCACTCAACCTATTCTCATAAGGCATGCTTCCCAATTCAAACAACATCCTTGTAAATCTCCTCTGCACCCTTTCTATGGTTTCCACGTCCTTCCTGTAGTGAGGTGACCAGAACTGAGCACAGTACTCCAAGTGGGTCTGCCCAGAGTCCTATATAGCTACAACATTACCTCTCAGCTCCTAAACTCAATCCCACGATTGATAAAGGCCAATGCACCGTATGCCTTCTTAACCACAGAGTCAACTTTCGTAGCAGTTTGAGAGTCCTATGGACTCGGACCACAAGATCCCTCTGATCCTCCGCAGTGCAAAGAGTCTTGCTATTAATGCTATATCCTGCCATCATATTTGACCTACCAAAATGAACCACCTCACACTTAACTGGGTTGAACTCCATCTGCCACTTCTCAGCCCAGTTTTGCATCCTATCAATGTCCCATTGTAACCTCTGACAGCCCTCCACACTATCCACAACACCCCCAACCTTTGTGTCATCAGCAAATTTACTAACCCATCCCTCCATTTCCTCATCCAGGTCATTTATAAAAGTCACAAAGAGTAAGGGTCCCAGAACAGATCCCTGAGGCACACCACTGGTCACCAGACTCAATGCAGAATATGAGCCGTCTACAACCTTCTGTGGGCAAGCCAGTTCTGGATCCACAAAGCAATGTCCCCTTGGATCCCATGCCTCCTTACTTTCTCAACAAGCCTTGCATGGGGTACCTTATCAAATGCCTTGCTGAAATCCATATACATTACATCTATGGCTCTACCTTCATCAATATGTTCAGACACATCCTCAGAAACTTCAATCAGGCTCATAAGGCATGAACTGCCTTTGACAAAGCCATGCTGACTATTCCTAATCATATTATGCCTCCTCAAATGTTCATAAGTCCTGCCTCTCAGGATCTTTCCCATTGACTTACCAACCACTGAAGTAAGACTCACTGGTCTATAATTTCCTGAGCTATCTCTACTCCCTTTCTTGAATAAGAGAACAACATGTGCAACCCTCCAACCCTCTGGACATGTTTCTATATACTTTCCTCCAACCATTCCTTGGAGTCCATGAGGATGAGGGGAGATCTTATAAAGGTAAACACAATCATGGGGGGTATAGATAGGATGCATGCAGGCATACCTCAGCTTAAGTGAGACAACTGGAGTACATTGCTTTCGGGTGGAAGGTGTAATATTTACGGGGAATCTGAGAGGGAGCTTCATTCAGTGGGTAGTGCACGTGTGGAAAGATCTGCCAGTAAAATTGGTGGATGTGGGTTCAATTGCAAATTTTAAGAGAAATTTGGATAAGTACATGGATCGGAGAGGTATGGAGGGCAATATTCTGGGTGCAGGTAGATGGCATTAGCCAGAAAATACAGGCTGGCATGGACTAGATGGGCTGAAAGGCCTGTCCCTGTGCTGTGGTGCTCCTCTGACAATAGGATTGAATTTGACTTCAATTTTAGGCCGAGGGATGTGATTCCATCCTGTAGAAATCTGTAACTGGAAGCATCTAGAAGAGAAAAGGTCTCAGGATGGCAGCAGCTGTCATCAGGAACCCACCATCCAGGCTGTGGTTGCTTCTCCTTGCTGCATCAGGCAAGAAGTACTGGACCCTGAAGACCCACAGCTCAAGATTTACAAAAGCTTCTTCCCCACCGCCATACGGTCATGGAGCCATAGATCACTACAGCACAGAAACAGACCCTTTAACCTGTTTAGTCTGTGCCAATCTGTAACTCTGCATAGTTCCTTCAACCTGCATCTGGACCATGGTCCTCCACAGCCTCCCATCTATGTACCTGTCCAAACTTCTCTTAGAAGTTGAAATCAAACCCACATCTATGACTCCTGCTGGCAGCACATTCCACACTAACACCACACTCTGAGTGAAGGGTTCTCCCTCACATCCCCCTTAAACATTTTATCCTTCCCCATTAACTCATGTCGTCTAGCTGTAGTCTCACCCAACCACAGTGGAGAAAAGCTTCTTGTATTTTACGATACCTATGCCCCTCATAAGCAATCAGATTCTCGAACTGTGCTGAAAACCCAAACACTACCTTGGAATATACTTCCCTTAACTTGCAAAATGTCATGCAAGTTATGTATAATTTGTGTTAATTTAAGTTGATTTAATTTACTGCATATTTATCGTAAGACATAGGAGCAGAATTGGGCTATTCAACCCATCATGTCTACTCCACCATTCCATCATGGCTGATTTATTATTCCATGCAACCCTATCCTCCTGCTTTCTCTCTGTAACATTTGATGCCCTGACTAATCAAGAACCTATCAACCTCTACTTAGAATATAATCAATGACTTGGCCTGCACATATGCCTGTGACAATGAATTCCATAGATTCACCACTCTCAGACTAAAGAAATTCCTCTTCATCTCTGTTCTAAAGAGCTTCTAAAGAACCACGGTACCCCATCCTCCCCTTAGAATACTTCTGCTTTGGGATATATCTATCGTTTGCCTTACAAATTGCTTCCAGAAACTCCAGTCATTGAGGTTCTGCCATCATCCCTGCTAGTGTCCCCTTCCAATCAACTTTGGCCAGCTCCTCTCTCATACTTCCATAGGTCCCTTTACTCCACTGTAATACTGATACATCTGATTTTAGCTTCTTATAGAGTAGAGAGACAGTATCTTTTTCCCAGGGTTGAAACGTCTAATACCAGAGGGCACGCATTTGAAGTGAGAGAAGGTAATTTCAAAGGACATGTGAGAGGAAAGTTTTTTGCACCAAAACTTGTGGTAGGTGTCTGGAATGGATGGCCTGGGATGCTGGTAGAGGCAGAAACATCAGGGACTTTTAAGAGATGTTTAGATAGGCACATGAATGTGAGGAAATAGAAGGTTACGGACATTGTGTATGTGGAAGAGGTTAATTTAGTTGACCACTTGATTAATAATTTAATTAGATTGGCACAAAATTGTGGGCCAAAGGATCTGTTCCTGTTCAGTACTGTTCTGTGTTCTATGTTCTTTGGTCCCCCTGTTAAGTTTGTAATGTATTGCAAAAAGCTCACTTAAATCGTGGTTTATGACTCCATTGCAGGTGATGGCCAAGAACCTTCCTCGCTTTGCCTCCTGTTTAACCTTAACCACCCTCCCGCTTCCCTATCTGTCCACCCTGCCCCCATCTCTCTTTCCTGTTCCCACACAGGTCTACCTGGCTGACTCTGGTCACTCATCTGTCAGCTGCACAAGCAATTAGGGATGTTAATTTTTATTGGCCTGTACAAACACAAGGTTGTTAGCAATCATAAAGGATTGTTCTGGTTCACGGGCACTGAGTTTTATGAGCAAGGTGCCCTGTGCAGGGAAAGAGAGCGGACATCTGGCTACCTGGTCGCGGACGGCCACACAAATTCCCAGCCGAGTGGAAACTTTGCTCCTTTTACGATCGCTCAGGGCTTTGGGGTTTACGCAGAAGCAATAAAAACTTGGAGTCCTAATTGCATTGGGAGGATGCAGCATTGGAGCTGGGAATTTCAGAGCAAGAGCCCGTGAACTCTGCGGGACCTCCGAGCGCTGTTTTGGTTGCAGCTCAGTGCAGAACCTGTCCGGGTGGGGTGTGGGGAGGTGCAGTGGGCAGGAAGGGAGGGAGTTTAACTCGTTTCGTCAATCATTAATCCGCTACACATACAACCAGCTGGCTGCTATCACCCTCTTGATATCACATGGGTGCGGTCGCAGCCTTAGCTTTGGAGGCACTTTTGCCACCTGGCAGTGTCGGGTTTACTTGTGCTTGGCTGGCTATACTCTTGTCTCAGTGTAGGTCACAGGTTCAATCGTTAGCCCAGTCTGAGACCCTCTGCGGCAGCAGTTGCTTGATTCATAGAGTCAAACAACACAGAAGCAGGCCTTTCAGCCCATGAGACATGGAAGCAGAATTAGGTCATTCGGCCCATCAAGTCTGTTCTGCCATTCCATCATGGCTGATTTATTATCCCTGTTAACACCATTCTCCTGTCTTCTCCCTGTAATCTTTGATGCCCTGACTAATCATGAACCTCAGATATACTCAGTGACCTGGCCTCCACAGCCAAGTAGGAGGAAAGGGTTGGATTGATCTTAGAGTAGATTAAAAGGCTGGCATATTTGACCAACATCTTTGTTCTTCTGTTGGCACAGGCAAGTTTTTGGAGGACTGGCGAGGAGCTAATATTGTTCCATTATTTAGGAAGGGAACTAGGAATAACCCTGGAAGCTATAGACCTGCAAGTGCCATGTTAGTGATAGGGAAGCTACAGGAGAGAATTCTTAGGGATAGGATTTATGAACATTTGGAAAACTTGGGTCTAATTAGGGAGAAACCGCAAGGCTTTGTGCGGAGCACATCATGTCTTACTAACATGATAGAGATTTTTGATGAGTTGACGAGGGTGGTTTAGTTGCGATTGTGATTGCAGTTGATATGAAGACTGGTGATGGTGTGGATAGATTAGATGATTGACAAAGAATACAGCAGAATATCAATCTTTTGCCAATATGGGCAGATGGAGTTTAACCCAGCCAAATGTGAAGTGTAACTCTAATGTTATCCACTCCAATAATGGTCACTCCTACAATAGCCGCTCTGCCTACATCTTGCTTCTTTTTATTGGCCTTTGTTGAGTGCCTAATAGATCATTATGATTGTAGCCCGCCATAAAGTCCTGAAAGACCCTTTTTACTCACGCCGCCTCAGCCAAACAAGTGAGAACTATAGTTCAGATACAGGTTAATGGGAGTAAGAAAAATGACAGTTTGGTCCAGACTCGATGGGCAACGGGACTGTTCCTGTGCTGTAGTGTGCTATGACTCTATGACTAAGACCCAGAAATCTGGTAGCATGTGTTGTGTCTGAGCCTTTACAACCCTCTCAAATTTCAAAGCTTCGCCACTTGAAGAAATTTCCTCTCTTTTCATTTCTAATTGGTCTAACTCTTACTTGAAGCCACTGAACCTTGGTTCTGGAATTATCAGCCAGATGAAATATCAACCCTGCATTAACATTAACAGCCTCCAAAGGATTTCAGGGAGTTATTTGTTGTATAGTTATATCCTGATGTCTAAGTCCATATCTACCTGAAAGTGACCATATAAGTAGAGAGGGTGATAGAGGATGCTTATGGCATGCTTGCGTTCAGTGGCTGGGGCATTGAGAATAAGAGTTGGGAAGTCATGTTAAAACTGCATAAACCTTGGTTAGGCTACACTTGAAGTATGGTGTGCAATTCAGTACCAGAAGGATATGGACACTGTGGGGAGGGTGGGGAAGAGATTCACCAGGATTCTGCCTGGATTAGATGGCATGAGCTACAAGAAGATATTGGACAAAGTTGGGTTGATTTCCCTGGAGCATCAGAGATAGAGGGAAAACCTGATAGAAATTTATAAATTTGAGAGGCATAGATAAGTTAGACAGACAAAACCTTTATCCCAGGGTAGAAATGCATTTGTTGAATTTTGTCTTTTGTTGCATGTCACGCTCTGACCAACACACCACAGCAAGTTCCTGATACATGTAAGTCTATATATAGTGAATAAAATTGACCCTTGATTATATTGGCCGATGGGAAAGAATCCAGGGAATTACTTAAGTTGTTTGGCACAACAAAACAGGAGCTCGAGATGTTTTGCAGATCTAATTAAATTACTAATCAAATGCTGAGCTAAACTAATCCTTGGAGGGCAGGAAACAGTTGATGTTTCGGGCCAAGACCCTTCATCGTGGCTGTGCCTGAAACAGCT
Source organism: Mobula hypostoma (assembly GCF_963921235.1). Lineage (NCBI taxonomy): Eukaryota > Metazoa > Chordata > Chondrichthyes > Myliobatiformes > Myliobatidae > Mobula > Mobula hypostoma. Next base: position 104,803,440 of record NC_086102.1, on the reverse strand, counting down.
AATGTTTATTTCCCTCCATAGATCCTGCTTGATTTACTGAGTTCTCCTGCATTTTGTGTGTGTAGCAAAAGATTTCCATCATCTGCAACATCTCCTATGTTTATAAACTAATTCCTTCTGCCTACATAATGTCCATATCCTTCTATGACATTCCTGTGCATTCTGTCTCATTGGCCCGTATGATTATCCCAGTATGATAAAAAGGGCTCTTAATCTCACAATCGGCCTCATTACGACCTTGCAACTAACTGCCAATGTACACTGCACTTTCTTTTTAATTGAAACAGTTCATTCTACATTCCATTCCTGTCTTCCCTTGTGCTGCACAGGTGTTACAAGATGATCTGCTGTACCAAAATGATCTGTGCGGATGGCATACAAAATAAAGCTCTTCACTGTACACATGGATAATAATCCAATTTACCAAATTACAAAAGAACATTATCCCTATTGAGAACAACATGAAATTCAGAATAGAACATAGAACAACACAACACAGTACAGGACTTTCAGCCCACAATGTTGTGCCAACCTTTAGGTCTACTCTAAGATCAATCTAACCCTTCCTTTCCACACAGCCCTCTAGTTTTATTTCATTTAAGAGTCCTAAATGCCCCTAATATATCTACCTCTACCAACACCCCTGTAGCATGTTCCTCACACTCACCGCTCTCTGTGTAAAGAAACTGCCTTTGACATTCCCCCTATACTTTGCTCTAAACACCTTAAAACTATGCCTTTGTGTCTTAGTCACTTCCGTCCTGTGAAAAATGTTCTTGCCCCCTCGCTCTGCTTATTTACACCTGACTGAAGCCCCTTTGCAGTTTCCTCATTCACAATTTTCAGGGTGGAAATGAAGGGGCTGCATAATTTTAAGATGATTGGAGGAAAGAAAATTGGGGATATAAGAGGTGTGGTGGTCATGTGGGCTGCTCTGTCGGGGTGATGGTAAGGGCAGATATATTAGAGACGTTTAAGAGACTCTTAGATAGGAACATGGATGAAAGAAAAATGGAAGGATTGGATTGAGCTTAGAGTAGATTAAATGTCATCGGTCAAAGGGCCTGTACCGTGCAGTAACGTCTATGTTCTATGTAATCCTGCCTTGTGTTAATATCAGAAGTAAGCAGGAATTGTCATTAGTTCCTGGGGGTAGAAAATGGAGGTACCTTGAGTCGTACTCTATCCCTCTTTCTTCTTATTCACATTACAGGGCAACAGTCAAAAACAAGTTATCACTAGTATTCCCCAATTCACCTGAAACAGTGTTATCCAGGAGAAAAGCCAGAAGCCCTCCTTGAATCACTGGAGTCAACAGCAGTGCCAGAAGAAGCAGATCCAGGCTGGTAACACCTGTGTGGTAACAAAAAGAGGAAAGCAAATCAAAGTACCTGCAAAGACTTATAAACACAAGAGCAAGAAAGGGGAATGGAAAAAGAGGGAAGGGGGAGGAGGGAGAAACTACCAGAAGTTAGATAAATTGATGCTTTATTTGGAGGCTACCCAGATGGAATATGAGGGTCTGCTCTACGACCCACAGCTTATAGACCATCAGGCAACTTCCGAATGTGACAAAGGTTTCTGCTTTCACTTTTCAGAAGGTGACTTCCTAACCTCCACAATCCCTCCAGGTGAGACTATTTCCCCTCAGCTAGCCTGGTGGTGGGGAAGATATGTGGCCTTGGTTGTTGCTCAGACCAGGCCCTCGTGTGCATTTTACAAAGTTGACACAGTAGTACAGCCGGGAGAGCCTTGGCCTCACACTGCCAGAGGTCTGAACTCAATCCTGACCTCAGACACTGTCCATGTGGACCTTGCACATTCTCCCTGAGATGCTCCGGTGTCTCCCCACCCCGCAAAGACCAACATATTGGATGGTTGACTGGCTGCTCTAAGTTGTGTGTAGGTGAGTGGTTTCTGTCAAAATGGTGGTGTGCTCAGTCGTAGTGGCCCATCTGGGACCAAACAAAGGTGTAGCTGTTTGTCCTTTACATTTTTTACAAACGCAAGACTCTGCTGGATATTAAAAACATGACATATTGCACTTCTACCCAATTGAAGAGTGCTCGATAACTGTGGAGCTAGATTTGTTGTGTATCATGTGGCGGCCTGCTAAGGCAACCCAAGAAGGAAGGCATCAGATGCACTGGGCGAAGGCAGTCCACAGTCCAACAAATGGAGCTAATGATTGTTTTTTTTCCTGTGATCGCAAGACCCTGTTGGACCCTGTTGGACTGCAAGTCTGGTTCACTGGTTTATTGGTGAGACTGGTGGTGCAGGAGATATGTGGCCTCAGACCGGGCCTTCATGTTGCTTGCTGCTGCCGTCTGGTGGAGGAGACACCCGAGGCAGTGTGGCATATTGGGCTGGGGGCCAGCCCTTCCCATCGGTGCGGCCCTCTACAGTTCGCTTGGTGGAAGACGAGCTGGATCACACGAGAGTGAGATGACGATTTGCTGCTTGTTCTTACACAAAACATGGCTCCAGAACAACAGCCCATGCACCATCAATCTACAAGTCACAACACTCATGGACTTAAGCTCTATAATTTTTTTTGTGACCATACGTTTTAGTGCTATCATAATTGTATGTGCTATTTGTGCCCTGTGCTGTGTATAACTGTTAATGTTATGTTTTGTACCTGGGCCGCAAAGAAACACTGTTTCGCTTGGCTGTATTCATGAGTATGGTTGAATGGCAATTAAACTTAAACTTGAACTTGGCTCTGGTGGAGAAGGTAGTTGATGAAAATGAACAGGAGCCTGAAGACACACATTTAGTGGTTTAGGAACAGCTTCTTCCATTCCACCATCAGCTGTGTGGTGAAAAAGGCACAACAGTGCCTCTTTCACCTCAGACGGTTGAGAAGGTTTGATATGGGCCCCCAAGTCCTAAGAACTTTCTACAGGGGCACAATTGAGAGCATCCTGACTGGCTGCATCACTGCCTGATATGGGAACTGTATCTCCCTTAATCGTAGGTCTCTGCAGAGAGTGGTGTGGACAGCCCAGCGCATCTGTAGATGTGAACTTCCCATGATTCAGGGCATTTACAAAGAAAGGTGTGTTAAAAGGGCTCTTAGGATCACTGGGGACCCAAGTTACTCCAACTACAATCTATTCCAGCTGCTACCATCTGGGAAACAATACTGCAGCATAAAAGCCAGGACCAACAGGCTCCGTGACAGCTTCTTCCACCAGGCTATCAGACTGATTAACTCACGCTGATTTAAGTGTATCTCTATGTTACATTGACTGTTCTATTTATTATAAATTATTATAAATTACAATAATTGCACATTGCACATTTAGATAGAGACGAAACATAAAGATTTTTACTCCTCATGTATATGAAGGATGTAAGAAATAAAGTCAATTCAAAGTCAATTCAATTCAATTCTGAATGGACAATGAACCCATTTACACTAACTCACTATTTTTGTTCAATTTTTGCACTACTAATTCAATTTATTTATTGATATATGTATGTTTCGGATTGTAATTTATAGTTTTTTAAAATCTTATTTTGTATTGGAATGCACTGCTGCTGCAAAACAGCAAACTTCACGGCAAATACCAGTGATATTAAACGTACTTCTGATTCTGAAGATGCACATTTAGTAAGTTAGGAACAGCTTCTTCACCTCCACCATCAGATTTCTGAATGGTCCATGAACCCATGAACACTACTTTGTTCATTTTTTGCACTATTTATGTTACTTATAGCAACTATTAAATCTTTGCCCAATGCTACCGCTGTATAATCACAAATTTCATGACATGTGCTTTTATTGCTAAACCCGTCCTCATCCTGAGAAGGTAGAGGTGACCATTTCTCTGATGTAAGTGCAGCAAAAATGCAGCTAAATAACCTACATTGCAAACGCAAATTCTGGCCACTGTTTTGAAGCCTCAGCAAAGATCCGATCTTTGGGAATGACTCATCTTTACCTATCATACCATGGCTGATACTTAGCCAAATTAGTAGCTTTTCAGAGAAATTTGGATGGGTACATAGACAGGAGGGCTATGGTCTAGCTGCAAGTCGATGGGATGAGGCAAAATAACAGTTCAACATGGACTAAATGGGCTGAAGGGCCTGTTTCTGAGCTGTAGTGTTCTATGATTCTGTGATCAAGATGGTGCAGAGCTGTGATGTTGTGGTGCAGACTTAGTTGTTTTTTTAGGTTCTTCGGAATGGTTTTGGGGACAGCACGGACTGTTAGGAGTCAGGTTAGAGATTATCAACACTGATGAAAGAAAGTTAAAGGTCAGGGGCAGGAACCAGAGGTCAGAGCATTCCAGGATCAAAGGTCAGCAAACTACATCGATGGAGGTTGGGTCAGCAGGCTCTGGGAATGTAGTCTAGCGATCCTTGTGGTCAAGAACTGAGGCTGGGGGGCCTCGAGGATGACAAATTCCCGGGTAGGAGGTCTGCCTGGGTAGGACCAGAGGCCCAAGGTTGGTTGGCAGGTCCGGATATATCCCAGCAACCCATGAGGACGGAGGCCGGGTCAGCAGATGCCGAGGGCGAAGCCCTGTGATTCCCGAGGTCAAAGACAACAGCCAGACGATGAGGACCCTGTGACCCTCGATGGCGGCGGGTAGGACGGGGCTTGTTTTGCTGTTTCTTTTTGTCTTGCTGTACGTTGACTGTGTGTTCCTCTGCTGAACATTGTGTGGATGCTACGTTAGCACCGGCAGTATGGTGCCCCCAGCACACCCTCAGACTGTGTTCACACAAATGACACATCTCACTGCATGTTTCAATGTACATGTGATAAATGAAGCTCATCTTAATCTTTGAAAAACAGAAAGAGGTCTCTATATAAACACAAGAGATTCTGCAGACGCTGGAAATCCAACACACAAAAAATGCTGCAGGAACTCAGCAGGTCAGGCAGCGTCTATAGAGGGGAATAAACAGACAACGTTACAGTCTGAGCCCCTTTTCTGAGAGTATGAGTCCTAATGAAAGTCAACTGTTTATTCCCCTATATAGATACAGCCCAACTTGCTGAGTTCTTCCCGCATTTTGTATATGTCACTATCTGTTTGATTGTTTCAATGTATATATGACTAATAAGTCTGATCTCATCTAATCTTGTAGAGATTGGGAGAGGTAGACCACTTTTATTACCTGTTGCGATATATTCTGAATTGAGTCTGAACCACTGAGGGGTGAGAAGAGCCATGAACATGGTAAATCCAATGATGAAGATGTTGCGGCCAGAATCGATGTTCGTGTACTGGAAATAGGAAACTCCTATGGACACTGCCATTGTGTACGTCACACTGAGTACCCCACCTGTACAAAGCAAACAAGTTACTCAGACTTGAGATTGTGTGGATGATGGAAATCTTGAACAAGACGCGCAAATCTGCTGGAAGAACTTAGCAGGTCAGTCAGCATCTATGGAGGGGGTATAACAGTTGACACTTTAGGCTGAGACATCTACTGTTCATTCCCCTCCATAGATGCTGCCTGACCTGTTGAGTTCCTCCAGCATTTTGTGTGTATTGATCAAGTTACTCAAACTGGTTCTCAAATCCCTATATTATCAAACATCTCCTTCAATACTGTATCACACACACACACACACACTTCAGTATAATACATCAACCCTTCAATAGTGCAGGCACTCTTTCACAGTAACTGGAAGAAATTGAGCATGTCCTTGTTAACCATTCCCAATTTTTGTCAAGGGCCTATAAAAACTCTATAATGGAACAACAAACCCGCCCAGCAGAACCGGTACCAGCCTACCCACCATCAAGGACATGTATACAGAAAATTGCTGGAAGAGGGCCAGTAACATGATGAAGAATCCTACATACCCTGCTCATAGACTGTTTGTCCCACTCCCATCAGGGAGGAGGCTACACAGTATTCACACCAGGACCATCGACTCAAAAACCATTACTTTCCCCAAGCAGTGAGGCTGATCAAAACCTCCACCCCTCCACACCCCCTGCCACCACCACTACTTTATCATTTCCTGTCAGAGTCACCTTACGCACAAACTCTGCTGTGCCTGGTCTTGCTTTATGAACGTACAATCAATCTACGTATATACACTATCCGAAGTATTTATATTTATTGTGTTCTTTATCTTATTGTGTTTTTTTGTGCTGCATTGGATCCGGAGTAACAATTATTTCGTTCTCCTTCAAATTTGTGTCCTGGAAATGACATTAAACAATCTGGAATCGTCAATCGTCTGGGGCCAAATGGCTTGGTATGGCAACTGCTCTGTAAGTGACTGCAAGAAACTCGAGAGTTGAGGACACAGCTCAGCACATTACAGGACTCAGACTCCCCTCTACATACTCTGTTCATACTTCTCACTGCCTCATTAAAGCAGCCAGCATAATCAAAGTCCCTGCTCACCCCTAGACATTCTTCCTCCTCCCAACGGGCAGAATATACAAAACCCTAAAAACATACCACCAGGGTCAAGGTCAAGGACAGCTTCTGTTCCATAATTATTAGACCTTTGAAAAGGCCTTGTAAGATAAGATGGACTCACAATCTTTATGATTTTGCACTTTATCATTTACCTGCACTGTAGTTTTTGGTAGCTTTTACACTTTGTTCTGCATTGCTATTGCTTTACCTTATTCTAGCTGAACACACCGTGCAATGTTTGATCTGTATAAACAGTATGCAAGACAAGCTTTTCACTGTATCTTGGAAAATGTGACAATAAAGTTATAAAACTATAAAACATAGGAACAGCATTAGCTCATCTGGCTCAGTGAGTCTGCTCCTCCATTCCATCACGTCTGATCTCCATTGCCTCTCAACCCCATTCTCCTCCCTTCTCTCCATAACCTCTGATGCTCTTACTAATCTAGATCCTATCAACTTCCACGTTACATGTACCTTGCTCTCCACGGCTGTCTGGCAGCATCATCAATTCCAATGCATATGAACACAAGAGGCTACAGAGAGTAGGAGACAGTCCCACCATCACAGGCACAGCCCCCTCCATCACTGTAAGTATCCATATGAAGGCAATATCTATCATCGAGGATCCCCACTGTATGGACCATGCCATCTTCTCACAGTTACCCTCGGGCAGGAGGTACAGAAACTTGAAGTCACACACCACCAGGTTCAGGAACAGCTACTTTCTGAGAACCATCATAAGACCTGAACACCAAACGACAGATGAGCAGAATTAGTCCTTTTGGCCCATTGAATCTGGCCGCCACTCGACCACAGCTAATAAATGATCTCCTTCAACCCCATTCTCCTGCCTTCTCCTTGTAACCTTTGATGTCCTAACGAATCATGAACCTACCTATCTGCACTTTAAAGATACTCAATGTCGTGGCCTCCACAACCTTCTGTGATGATAAATTCCACAGATTCCTCTCCCTCTGGCTAAAGAAATTCCTCCTAATCTCTGTTCTAAAATAATGTCCTTATATTCCCTGGCCATAGATTCCCCTAGTATTGCAAACATCCTCTCCATGCTCAATCTAGGCCTTGCAATATCCATAAGGTTTCAATGAGAATCGCCCGCCCCCATACTTCTGCTCTAATAATAAACCAAAACTGATACCAACTACCAACACAGCTTTCAGTATTATAACATTCAATACTTGTACCCTTCAACTGTACAAACACTGCCTTTTGACATAACACACCCTTCAATATTACACACACACCCTTCAGTATAAGACAAGTACCCTTCAAGAATATGGACACCTTGCAATGTAATACATCCTTCAGTGTTGTACAGACCCTTGCAATGTAACACGTTTTTCAATAACACGATATTATGCACAGCCTCTCAATGTGTAATCTGATTTTGGTTCTGATTCCATTTATGAATAACTACGTCTTTTCAGTCTAACGCACAACATTTCAGTCTGGTTTGGTGCAGCATCCTCTCACAATATACAAAAGTTACAGTCAGAACAGCAGAAAAGTTCTTTGGCTGCAGTCCACCATCACTGCAGGACTTGAATGTTTCCAAGACAAAGAAGCGGGCAGGAAAAATCATTGCAGACACTACCCACCCAGCAAACTGCCTTTTCCTAAAGCTTTCTTCCGGAAAGTGCTATAGGGTTATTAAAACAAATACTTCACTTCATCTTAAAAGTTTCTTTCCGTAAGCAGTTAATCTGATCAGCCATTCTATTAAGGTCACACACTATCCCCCTCTATCTATTACCCCTAAACCACCTCCCTCCCCCGCCACTGCATCTCTGCACTGCTCTGTAGACACTTTAAAACACGTTCTACAAGGTTGCTTACATTGTAAAAAGATGCTGGTATTCACTTATTTAGTGGTGGTAGGATGTTAGTACTTGGAGGTCTATTTTGGCATTGGTCCATCTGGGGCACTTAGAGGCATATGATTAAATCAGTATAGTTTCCTTAAGGAGGAATCTTGCCAGACAAATCCGTTGGAATTCTTTGAGGAAATAACAGGCAGGATAGACAGAAGGAGAGTCAGCAGATGTTGATTACTTGGATTTTCAGAGGACTTTCAGGTGCCATACATAAGGCTGCTTAACAAGATAAGGGTCCATGGGATGACAGAAAAGATACAAGCGTGGATAGAGTATTGGCTGACTGGCACAACATAATGAATGGGATAAAGTTTCTGGTTGATAGCCATTGACTAGTGGTGTTCTGCAGGGGTTAATATTGGGACTGCTTCTTTTCATGTTATATGTCAATGATTTGGATGACAGAAGTGATGGCTTTGTGGTCAAGTTTGTGGATGATACAAAGGTAGGTGGAGGGGCAAGTAGGGCTGAGGAAGCAGGGAGTCTGTACAATGACTTAGACAGATTAGGAGGATGGGCAAGTAAGTGACAGGTGGGAAGTGTATGGTCATGCACTTTGGTAGAAGGAATAAAAGGAATACACAACTTTCTAAATGGAGAGAACACTCAGAAATCAGGGGTTCAAGGAGACTTGGGAGTCCTCATGCAAAATTCCCAGGTTTACTTGCAGGTTGAGTCTTTGGTAAGGAAGGCAAATGCAATGATAGCATTCGTTCTGAGAAGACTACAAATGATGTAATGCTGAGGCTTTACGGGGCATTAGTCAGACCACATTTGGAGTATTGGCCCTTTATCTATTGTGCTGGCATTAGAGGAGGTTCACAAGAAAGATACTGGGAATGAGTAGCATTTGATGGCTCTGGGCCTGTACTCGGCCAGAGTTTAGAACAATAGGGGAGTGGTGTGGAGGGAGAATCTCACTACAACCTATTGAATATTGAAAGGACATGGAGAGGATGTTCCTACAGTGGGAGAGTCCAGGACCAGAGGCCACAATCCTCAGAACAGAAGAATGTCCCTTTAGAACAGAGATGAGGAGGAATTTATTTAGCCAGAAGGTGATGAATTTGTGGAATTCATTGCCATAGATGGCTGTGGAGGCCAAGTCATTGGGTATATTTAAAATGGAGTTGATAGTAAGGGCAAAGGTTATGGGGAGAATGGAGTTGAGAGGGATAATAGATCACCTGTAATGAAATGACAGAGAGGACTTGATGGGCCAAAGAGCCTGATTCTTCTCCTATGTTTTTTGTATTTATGCTAATTTTATTCCATAAGCATACTTTAACTTCTTAAAAATCATTCCTATTATTTATAATTGTTTAATATTGATGTTTTTTTGCATGTCACACCGTGACCAACACACCACAGCAACTACCTAATATACTTAAATGTATATGGCAAATAAAGTTGATTCTTGATCCTTTATTTCATACATCTAACAATAATATGCACAGCCTAAATCTTTTCGATATTACTGATGTCTTTTAGTATATACACCCTTCAATATTGTGCAGGCATCTTCAATATCACACATACCCTTCAATATAATATTACAAACACCCTTGACGTCTCCCTAAATGCAACCCTTTGCTGCTATAACCTTTAATAACACTGCCTTTAATATTACTGAGTTGGGAATTTGGAAGCCTTGACTAATGGATGAGGTACGTTTTCAAATCCCTTCAGCAACGGAATACATCTGAAGGTAAACTTTCCAGGTATTATCAGTTGCAGTGACTACAAAGCGAGATGATTGTTCTAAAAACTCATCTTCTTCAGGGAAGGAAATCTGTCATCCTTACCCCTCTGGTTTATTGTTACCGGTGACCTGGTTAAGTCTGAAATATCTAATTGATTAAAAATAGTGAAGAGGTTGAAGAAGGCAGCTCACTAATGCCTGTAAAAGTGTCAAGTGTTTCCCTTTGGAAGATCGAACTTAAAGCAGAATCCAGGGTTAATGGCAGTGCACAAGAACAGAGGTGTCTTGGGGTCCATGTCAATAGATCCCTCAAAGTTGTCGTACAAGTTGATAGGGCTGTTAAGAAGGTGTATGGTGTGTTGGCCTGCATTAATTGAGGGACTGGGTTCAAGAGCCTTGAGGTAATGTTGCAGCTCTATGAAACTCTAGCTATTGGAATACTGTGTTCAGTTCTGGTCACATTACCGGAAGGATGAGGAAGCTTTAGAGAGGCTGCAGAGGAGATTTACCAGAGTGCTGCCTGGACTAGAGAGCATGTCTCTTGAGGACAGTTTGAGTGACCTAGGGCTTTTCTCTTTGGAGTGAAGGAGGATGAGAGGTAACTTGATAGAGCTCTACAAGATGATAAGAGGCATAGATTGAGTGATCAACCAGATGTTTTTTTCCCCAGGCTGGACATGGCTAATAATTTTAAGGTGCTTGGAGGAAGTTTAGGGGGGATGTCAGAAATAAGCTTTTTACACAGACAGTGGAACATACTGCCGGGGTGGTGGTTGATGCGGATATATTAGGGACACTTAAGAGACTCTAAGGCAGGCACACGTATAAAAGACAAACGGAGGGCTCGGTTGGAGGGAAGGGTTAGAGTGATCTTGGAGTAGGTTATACTGTCAGGGCCTGTACTGTGCTATAACATTCTATGTTCTTAGGGACAATAAATGCTGATCACATCAGTGGTGCCACACTGCCTGAATAAATTAAAAAATGCACCTTCCTCTCAGTAACAGCCCTGGAGCCTGACCCAACTGTGAACTTGCCTCACTAGCTCACCAGCTGCACAATGTATTGCCCCCCTCCCCCCCCCGCATCAACCTATTGCACGAGGGTGGGAGCTAGTCTCACCGTGGATGGCCATCGGAATGGTGGTGAGGAAGTAGGTCAGTTTGACTGACGTTCCAACCAGGATACACAGCACGGCAGCAACCTGAACGGAATGCCGGGATTGCACCTGTGGAACAAGATGGGAACATTGCTGTGAGCAGAATGTGGGCACTGCACCTGTGGAACATTGCTGTGATGCAGGTACACAGACCTCCAGCGTAACATTATATGTGAAACACCGACAACTGACCAATTATATTACATTGTGAACAACTCATACTTAGCTGAATCTCCCCTGCCTTCTCTCTTTTTCCATTCCCCTTTCTGGTTCCCCTCTTACCCCTTCCCTTCTCTTCATCACCTTCCTCCAGTTCCCCTCCCCTTCCCTTTCTTCCACAGCCCACTGTCGTCCCATTACCTCCACGTTTCTCAATTCATCGCCCCTACCCCACCTACCCACCTACCCACCTTCCCCCTGTACTTCTCCCCTTCACCAACCTTCTTATCCGGGCTTCTTCACTGTTCCTTTCCCATGCTGATGAAGGGTCTCGGCCCAAAACATCAGCTGTTTATTCCTCACCATAGATGCTGCCTGACCTGCTGAGTTCCTCCAGCAGTTTGTGTGTTACTCAAGACTTCCAGCATCTGCTGAAACACTAGTGTTTAAGTATGCCAAAAACCTTCTTCTCCATCCTGTCTACCTATGTCTCCATTTTGAGGGAACCTATATTCCAAGGTCTCTCTGTTGTGGAACACCCTTCAAGGTCCTGTCGTCTACTGCATAAATCCTGCCCTGCTTTAACTGACCACTGTCCAACATTCGACACTCATCCAAGTGCATATCCACAAAGTGTCCTTGCTGATTTTATATCCACGAAAGCTCGGGTAGTAAAGTCCAAAGATCAAAGTAAATCTAATATCAAAGTACGCATACATCACCATCTACTGCTCAGAGATACTATTTCTTGCAGGCATTCACAACAGATCAAAAATACGACAGAATCATTAGAAAACTACGCACAAAGACTGACAAACAACCAATATGCAAAAGAAGCCCAACTGCAAATACAAAACAAATAATAATAAAAATAACAAGAAATAAATAAGCAAATAATACTGAGAACACGAGTTGTACAGTCCTTGAAAGTAAGTCAGTGGCAAGGGAGACAAAGAACACAGTTTGACCCATGAAGCTCCAGCAAATGAGATAATCTACTATTAGGGTAAATATTGATCAGGAAGAATTCACTGCCTTTGAAACCATGCACAGTACCTCTGATGATCTCATTGAAACCTATCAAAAGGCCTATATATAGTGGATTTGGAGAGAATGTTTCCTATAGTTGGGGAGTCTAGCCTCAGAATACAAGGACATCCCTTCAGAACAGAGATGAGGAGGAATTTCCTTAGCCAGAGAATCTATGGAATCCATTACCTGTGGAGGCCATGTTAGGTGTATTTAAATCGGAGGTTGATAGGTTCTTGATTAGTCAGGGCATCAAAGGTTTTGGGGAGAAGGCAGGAGAATGGGGTTGAAAGGGATAATAAATCAGTCATGATGGAATGCTGGAGCAGGTTCAATGCACCTGATTCTGTTCCTAAGTCTTATGGTCTTACGTGCTGTGGACAAGGTTGTGATGTAATAGTGCATCTACAAGACAACACCTTGTGGACGGGGAGGCATGACAGCGTGGCAGTTAATGCAATCGCTTTTCAATGCCAGCGATCACAGATTGCTGTTCAATTCTGGTTGCAGTCTACAGGGAGACTGTACTTTCTCTGGTGGGTTTGCTTGGGCTGCTCCAGTTTCCTTCAACACTGCAAAGGTGTGGAGTTAGGATTAGAGAGCTGAGGGCCTGAGGGAAGTATGCAACACCCATGGGCTGCCTCCACTCCCCCAGAACAATCCTTGAACTGTGGTGTCTGTTGAAGCAAAACGATGCATTTTACTGTATGATTTGTTGTACATTTGGTAAATAAAGCTCATGATTTAACATCTCTGACAATACAACAGCGCACCAGTATGGCACTGGATTCTGCATCCCAAATCCCAGGAGTTTGATCTGAGCTTGCAGTTGGAGATAAGATTCAACTGAGTCACAGTTGACATCACCATTTTAGCTCAAAGAGAATTTAGGAAACAAACAATATAAAACACAGGTGGAGATGGCCCACAGCCAAGGATAGCGAATCTGTGGCACGTGTGCCCAAAATGGCACATTCAAAATTTTTGTTGGCTCGCAGTTTGGAGTGCTGTCCCTCAATTCTTTAAACCCCACCCACAATAAACAGATGCATAATAATTATCTTTACTGCCAAATGAAAGAGCAAGTCATTTTTTTTACAGTCCAAGAGAAGTGAAATGTTTTCATAGGAAACGCTTCACGCCAGTTTGGCCCAGCGAGACGGTTGCAAGAAGAAGAGACATCACTGTGGCTGTTTGACTAAAAACATTACAAGGGGGCCCATTCAAAGGAAGACAAAGACACGCCTACCTGTGTTAGCGCCAAAGCTCCGATGTTGGGAATACTGGATGACGTTCCTGAAATGCCTCCTAGGACAGCGCTAAGGCAACTTCCGACTCCTTCCAGGCAAATGCCTCGGTTACAGGAATCTCTTGGTGGGTGCAGGGAGCCCGTCACCTTTGCACACATCGTGTAACAGCCTACAGAGCTGATGCTGGCACCCAGTGCCATGATGGTTCCCAAATAAAGGGTCCGAATGTTGACCCTGGGCACTCCCCACTGACCTGCATGGAAGGTTAGAGCCTTGTTATCAAGGAGGGGAGCTGTGCCCTCACAGCCCTTCACAACCTTGGGAAATAAAGAGAGTTTTTTGACACATTGCCTTCCATAAATCAATATACTGAGTACCAGAGTTGAAATGTTATGCAGAAGCTGTATAGGACATCAGTGAGGCCAAATCTGGAGTCTTGTGTGCATTTCTGGTCACCTACCAACAGGAAAGATATTAATAAATTCGAAAAAGTGCAGAGAAAATTTACAAGGGTGTTGGCAGGACTTGAGAGAAAGGTTGAATAGGTCAGGATTTTATTCCATGGAGTGAGTATAGGAGGATGAGAGAAGACATGCTAGAGGTATATAAAATTATGAGGGATATAGATATAAGATAAATACAAACAGGCTTCTTCAACTGAGATTAGGTGAGACTAGGACTAGAGGTAATAGGTTAAGGGAGAAAGGTGCAATTTTTAGGGGGAACATGGATGGGAGGGGTAAGGATATGCCCGCCTTTTCATTAGCGACAAGAACCAGTTCATGTTCCTTGCCGACTCTGGTAATGTTCCCCCAACTCTTTCTGCACTACATTGATGACCACATTGGAGCTGCTTGATGCACCAATACTGAGCTCGTCAATTTCATCAACTTTGCCTCCAATTTCCACCCTGCCCTTAAATGTTCCTGGTCCATTTCTGACACCTCCCTCCCCTTTCTTTATCTCTCTGTCTCTATTTCTGGAGACAAACAGTCAACCTATATCTTTTATAAGCCTACCAATTCCCGTGGCTACCTTGACTACATGTCTTCCCACTCTGTCTCCTGTAAAACTGCCATTCTTTTTCTCAGTTCCTTTGTCCTTGAAAGTGAGTCCATATGGTGTGGGAACAGTTCAGTGTTGGGGTGAGTGAAGTTGAGTAAAGTTATTCTCCTCTGATTCAAGAGCCTTATGGTTGAGGAGCAATAACTGTTCCTGAATCTGGTGGATGCTGCTTTCCTGTGTAGAAGGCTACAGATGACATGATGGTTGGTGGTATTGTGGACAAGATAGAAGGTTACAATGGGGCATGCCAAGTTGGACTGAGAAGTGGCCGATGGGTTTCAATATGGAAAAGTATGAAGTGATTCACCGTGGAAGGTTGAACTCAAAGGCAGAATATAGAGCTAATGACAGGATTCTTAACAGTGTGGTGGAACAGATGAATCTTTTGATTATCGTCCATAGATACTTCAAAGCTGTGGTGCAGGTTGGTAGGGTGGTTAAGACATATATGGAGTTTTGGCCTTCATTAGCTGGGTGATGTAGTTTAAGAGCCATGAGGAAAGGTTTCAACTTCATAAAACCCTGGTTATATTAGTTATGGCTGCCTCACTAGAGGTGGAAACATTAGACAGGTTGCAGAGGAGATTTACCAGGATGTTTTCTGGATTCGAAGGCACACTGTATGAGGATAGGTTGAGGATAGGTTGCGAAGAAGAAGCATTTCAGGATAGATATTGTATACATTTCTCTGACAGTGTAGGAAAGTTTAGGGAAGATGTCAAAGGAAGTTATTTTACAGGGAGTGGTGAGTACCAGAAAGTGGTGGTAGAGGCAGATACGGTAGGGGCATTTAAGAGACTTTTAGTTAGGCATATGGATGAAAGAAAAATAGAGGGCCATGGGCTGTGAGGGAGGGAAGGGTTAGATTGATTATGGAGTAGGTTTATATAGATCAGCACAGGATTATGGGCTGAATGGCCTGAACTGTGCTGTATTGGTCTATGTTCACTGTTCTAACTCAACTTCAAGAAAAATATTTCTTTATGCTACAGTGACTTAAAAGTCAGCATTCACAAAAAAAATTTCTGATATTATCTTTGAATTTGCATTTTACAAGGGGGTTGAATATATTTGCTTTTTAAATTTTGGTTCAATTTAGGTGGTTTTGTCGATTATTAACATCAGTTGAAAAAAATATGTTTTTCAATTATTAAAATAAAGCGATTTGCAAATTAATCATCTTTGTGCTTCTGTAATAAAATATGAACAAAATGGCAATAAGTAATCTAACAGGTTTGTTAAAACGTAATCTCACTGAAACCTGCCGGATACTGAAAGGTCTGGACACGGCAGACATGGAGAGGAGTTTACCACTGGCTGGAGAGTGTAGGAACCAAGGGCACATCTTTAGAATAAAGGACCTGAGATGAGGAGGAACTTCTTCAAACAGAGGGTGGCAAACTTGTGGAATTCATTGCCACATTCAGCTGTGGAAGCTAAGTCATTGGGTATATTTAAGGCTGAGATTGATAGGCTGCTGATTGAATATAGATTGTAGAACATTACAGCACAGTCTAGGCCCTTCAGCCCACAATATCGTGCTGACTTTCAAACCTACTCTAAGATCAATTCATTCCTTCCGTCCCTCACCCTCCATTTTTCTATCACTCTATCACCCATGTGCCTATCTTAAATGTTCCTAATGTCCTAACAAATCATCCCTTGCAGCATATCCTATGCATCCACCACTCTCTGTGTTAAAAAAAGCCTATCCCTGTCACCCTCCCCTATACTTTCCTCAAATCATTTACAATTATGCCCCCTTGTACTAGCCATTCTGCCTTAAGAAGTCGTCTCTGGCTATCCTCTCGATTGGTAAGGGGGTTAATGGTTACAGGGAGAAGGCAGGAGAATGGGGTCAAGAGGAGAAAAAAATGATTGTGACCAGACTGACCTGATGGGCAGAATGACCTACCTTGTGGTCTTATGTTAAGACTGACCATTGCAACTGCCCAGGTTTGCCAGTCTGCAATTGTGGCACGTTCTATTTTTAATGTGTCGCTCCACCACACCCTCACCTCCTCCGGGTTCCGACACAGGAGAATCCCGGAGATGAACAAGCACCTGGCCAGTCCCCTGTCAAGATGAGCAGGGATCTCTGGAACTCCCCACCGTCCAGTAATCTGTTACCTGGGAGTGGGACTCTGAACCACGGCACCAACTCCGTGCCGTTGGTGCCGAGGATTCCCTGGAAAACTCCACCCGGATAAGGATTCATGGCAACTCCTTCCCGCAGGTTCCCGCACAGGATCCACAGAGAAACGATCGGCAGGAACAGCTGAAATATTGGAAACCATATATAGTTCACTCACAGGGATCGGGGAGGAGGGGACGCAAGACCATAGCATGACAACACAAGTGGATAAGTAGAAACGACCAGCATGCCTGCCTGCACATAGGGTGTCAGATGTAAGACAGGGGCTTAACTTGATGGTGTTTGGAGGAAAATATTGGGAAGGATGTCAGAGGTAGTTTTTTCACACACAGAGTGGAGGGTGTGTGGAACACCCTGCCAAGGATGGTGGTAGAGGCAGATATATTAGGGAGATTTGGACGACATGGTAGTGGAGCAATTAGTGTATTTGGTCACGTGGGTGTAATTGGGAGGGTCGTGCTTGTTAGCTGGAAGGGCCTGTTTCTCAAAATAAATTTTAATAAAATGAGACTCGTCGACAGCCACATAAATGATAGAAAAATGGATGGCTCTGTGGGAGGGAAGAGTTTGATTGATCTTGGAGTAGGTTTAAGTTTCAGCACGAGATGCTGGGCCAAAAGGCCTGTACTGTTCTGTGTTCTACTTTATCCTATGTTCTATATTCTATGTTCTGAGAGATTCACTCATCCAGACAAGTTGAGAGTATTTCATCACACTCGCTCTTTGCAGATGGTGAAAAGACTTTGGAAATCACTTGGTGAGTCACTGGCTACAGGATATCCACCCTACAACTTGCTCAAACATAAGACAGTAAACTGAGGTGCACTGTTGTATAGACGGATCTTGGGCTGCAAGTCTAAAGTGGCAACTATGAACTAAGATCATTGGTTCCCTAATACAATACAATGGACCTCACAATCATCCTCATTATGATCTCGAAACTTATTGTTTACCTACACTGCACTTTCTCTGTAGCTGTTACACTTTATTCTGCATTGTTATTGTTTTACCTTGTTCTATCTCACGATGTTATGATCTGGTCAATATGAACAGAATGGAAGACAAGCTTCTCACTGTATCTCAGTACATGTAACAATAATAAACCAATTCCAATTCCAACTATGAAAATGGCAGCACAGGTGGATAGGGTGATAAAGAAGGGCATACTTTTTTTTATCACCACATTAAGGGAAAGATGTGGAGGTTTTGGAGATGGTGCAGAAGAGGTTCACTAGGAAGTTGCTTGGATAAGAGAGTATTTGCTATAAGGAGCGTTTGGAAATCCATGTCCTGTTTCCTCTGGAGCTGAGGGAAGTTTATTAATTCCAAGAGGCGTAGATAGGTTCGGTAGTCAGCATTTTTTCCCAAGGTGGAATTGTCAAATCAAGAGGACCTAGTTTTCAGGTGAGAGGGGGAAGTTTAAATAGAGACGTGTGAGGCAAATAGATTTTCACATTGAGAGTGGTAGATGACCCAAATGGTGATGGAAACAGTTATGAAAGCAACATTGAGACAGACTCATGATCAACACACGTGAACTGCTGGAGGAACCTAGCTAGTCAGGCAGGTATCAATGGATGGTCGTCATTTCAGGCCGAGGGTGGATGTCCAGGAAATGGAGGAGATGTGGGTGAGGGCAGCATTAATGGTGAAGAAAGGGAAACCTCATTCCTTGAAGAAGTAGGACATCTCTGATGTTCTGCAAAGGAAAGCCTCATCCTGGGAACAGATGGGGCAGAGATGAAGGAACTGAGAAAAAAAAATGGCATTTTTACAGGTAACAGGGTAGGAAAAGGTATAGCCAAGTATGCTAAATATCTGAGCAACACACATAAAATGCTGGAGGAACTCAGCAATCAGGCAGCATCTATGCAGGGGAATAAGCAGTTGACATTTGAGGCCAAAACCCTCCGTCAGCCCTGCACATAAGCATGAAAGGAATGGAGGGTTAGAGACCATGTAGATGGGAGTTAGTGTAATTAGGCACTATACTTAGCATGGACATCATGTCAGAGGCTGAGCAGAGACCTGATAGATGTTTGTAAAGCATGAGAGGGGGTAAACTCAAATGAGATGTCCAGAGCAAGTTTTTTTAACACAGGCGGGGTGGAGAAGGCAAATATGATAAAGGTATTTAAGAGGATCTTAAAGAAGCTCTTAGATAGGCTCATGGACTTGCAGAGATGGAGGGATATGGACATAGTGTAGGCAGAAAGTATTTGTTTAATTAATTTGGCACAGCTTCGTGGGCCAAAGTCCCACAGGTGCAGCTCTGTCCTATAGAAACATAGAAAATAGGTGCAGGAGTAGGCCATTCGGCCCTTCAAGCCTGCACCACCATTCAGTATGATCATGGCTGATCATCCAACTCAGAACCCTGTACCAGCCTTCCCTCCATACCCCCTGATCCCTTTAGCTACAAGGGCCTTACCTAACTCCCTCTTAAATATAGCCAATGAACTGGCCTCAACTGTTTCCTGTTTGTTTTGTTTGTTTTTCTATTTAGAGACCCAACACGCTGACAGATCCTTCCAGCCCAATTACTCCCATGTGACCAATTAACCTAATAACCCATACGTCTTTGGAAGATGGGTGAAAGCCGAGGCACCCGGAGAAAACCCACGTGGTCATGGGAGAATGTACAAACTCCTTACAGACTGCGGCGGGAAATGAACCCAGGACAATGACACTGTAATAGTGTTACACTACCGTGACACCCACCGTCCAAATTACTTGATGAAAGTTACGCTACCTGAAAAATAAGTTCTGATGAAAAATATATTCTATTTACCTAATGCAAGTGTATTTGTTGCTCATCCCCAGTTGCCCCTCAAGAATGTAGTCATGGACTACCTTCTTGAAATGCAGCAATACATGTATGTTCTTAGGTATCTCCAGTCCTGGCATTGGACAGGGTCCAGAGGAGGTTCACAAAAGTGACCCCAGGAATGAAAGGGTTAATGTACGAGGAGCATATGATGGTTCTGGGTCTGTATTCACTGGAATTTGGAATGTGTGGGATCTCATTGAAACCTAACAAATATTGAAAGGCCTAGATAGAGTGCATATGGAAAGGATGTTTCCTATCGTGGGGAGTCTAGGACCAGCCTACACAGCCTCAGAATATGCGGACATCCCTTTAGAACAGCCATGAGGGAGAATTCCTTTAGTCAGATGGTGGTGAATCTGTGGAATTCATTGCTACCGATGGCGGTGGAGGCCAAGTCATTGGGTATATTTAAACCAGAGGCTGATAAGTCTTGATCAGTCAGGGTATCAAAGGTTTTGGGGAGGAATGAGGTTGAGAGAAATAATAATTCAGCCATGACAGAGTGGTGGAGCAGACTGGATGAGATGAATGCTCTAATGTCTTCTTATGGCCTTATGGTCATAGAGCCATTGAACCACAGAGCACTAGAACACAGAAACAGGCCGTTTGGCCCATCTGCTCCATGCTGAACTGTTATTCTGTCTGGACCCACACCCAGAGCACAGCCCTCCATACTGCTCCCATGTATGTACTTATCCTAGCTTCATTTAAATGTTGCATTTGAATCCACATCCACCACTTCGTCTGTCAGCTCATTCCACACTTGCACAACCCTCTGAGTGATGAGTTCCTCCTCAGATTCTCCTTAAATAGTTGGCCTTTCAACCTTAACCTGGGACCTCTGAGGTAGCAAATTTGATGAGGCATTGGCTTTGTGGGCGAAGCCAGAGAGTGGTAGCAGCTGGTTACCTCTCTGACTGGAAGCCTATGACCAGAGGTGTGCCGCAGGGATCAGTGCTGGGTCCTTTGCTATTTGTCATCTATATCAATGGTCTGGACAGATCTGTGGAGGACACTGAGATTGGGGTGAAGTGGACAGTGAGGGATGCTATCATGGCTTTCAGAGGGATCTGCAGCAGCTGGAAAAATGGGCTGAAAATGGCAGATGGAATTTAATGCAGACAAGTGCGAGGTTTTCCACTTCAGCAGGACCAACCAGGGTAGGTCTTACACAGTGAACGGTAGGGCACTGAGGAGTGTGGTCGAACAAAGGATCTGGAAATACAGGTCCATAATTCATTGAAAATGGTGTCACCGGTAGATAGGGTCGTAAAGGAAGCTTTTGCCACATTGGCCTTCATAAATTAAAGTATTGAGTACAGAAGATGGGATGTTATGTTGAAGTTGTATAAGATGTTGGTGGGGTCTAATTTGGAGTATTGTGTGCCATTTTGGTCACCTACCTACAGGAAAGACTTAAACAAGGTTGAAAGAATGTGGAGAAAATTTACAAGGTTGTTGCCAGGTCTGGAGGACCTGAGTTATAAGGAAAGATTGAATAGGTTTGGACTGTATTCTTGACTCAGAGGTGATTTGATAGAGATATACAAAATGATGATAAGGTAAGTGCAAGCAGGCTTTTTCCACTGAGGTTTAGTGGGACTACAACCAGAGGTCATGGGTTAAGGGTGAAAGGGAAGAAGTTTAAGGGGACCGTGAAGGGAAACTTTTTTCACTCAGAGGGTTGTGAGAGTGTGGAATGGGCTGCCAGCACAAATGGTGCATGCAAGCTCAATTTCAAGTTTAAGAGAAGTTTGGATAGGTTCATGGATGGTAGGGATACAGTAGCCTATGTAGGTCGATGGCAGTAGGCAACTTAAATGGTTTCGGCATGGACTAGATGGGCCAAAGGGCCTACTTCTATGCTGTACTTCTCTGTGACTCTATATTTTCCTGAAGGGAAGACACCTATAAATATTCACTTTATCTATACACCTTCATAACTTTGTATACCTCGATCAAATCTCCCCTCATTGTCCTGTGCTCCAGGGAATAAAGTCCTTTTCCTACAACTCCAGTTCTCAAGTCCCAGTAAGTTTTCTCTGCACCCTTTCAATAATAAATATCTTTCCTGTATTAGGCGGCAGGAACTGTACATAATACTCCAAGTTGGGCCTCAGCAATGTCTTAGACAGCTTCTCTGCTGTTACCTAGCCCCCCTGCAATATCAGCGCCAGTGGCCCAGGTTAAAGTTCACTGCTGTCTGTACATTCTCCCCATGACCATACAGGCTAGTAGATTAATTGGGTAGTCTGGGCTCATTGGACCATATTGTATCACTTAAAAGAAAGTATATGAAGCGTGCTGCCAGAGGAAGTGTCTCAGGCAGGTATATTAACAACATTTAAAAGGCATTTGGATAAGTACATGGATAAGAAAGACAGGGGTTCCCAAAGTTTTTCATGGACCAATACTATTAAGCAAGGGGGTCTGTGGACCCCATTTTGGGAACCCCTGACTTGGAGGGATATGAGCCAAACAGTGGTAAATGGGACTGGGTATGGGCATCTGAGACAAATTAGAGAAATATGGGCCGAATGTGGGCAACTGGAATTTTTGTACATACCGAAAATATTCTAAAGATGGGGAAACGAATGCAAACATCGAATCCTTTGGATTTTCTCCACCTCCAAATCGGAACGGTACAGGATCGCAGATGTTGAGACAACAGCACCACGAGGAGAACTAATCTGCAAAGGGGGTGAAAAAAAAGAGGGAGATAGTCCAGTCTTCTTTCTCCACAGGAAAGCAACATCCATCATCAAGGACCCCCACCATCTAGGCCATGCTCTCTGCTCACTGTTACCAAAATGTAACGGTTACAGGAGCCTTATGTCCCCCATCACCAGCTTCAGGAACAGTCACTACCCTTCAGCCATCAGGTTCCTGAACCAGCGTGGATAACTTCACTCAAATCAACAC
This sequence comes from Mobula hypostoma, assembly GCF_963921235.1. Classification (NCBI taxonomy): domain Eukaryota; kingdom Metazoa; phylum Chordata; class Chondrichthyes; order Myliobatiformes; family Myliobatidae; genus Mobula; species Mobula hypostoma. The sequence goes on along the minus strand of NC_086102.1, from coordinate 104,780,863 downwards.
TGAACTAATTCCTCCGCCTACAAGATCACTTTTAATGTCTCTACAACTCATCTTCTCAATATTATTTATTTATTTATTTATTTATTTATTTTTGTTTTTTCTTCTTTGTGTTTGCACCATTTGTTGTCTTACGCATGTTGGTTGTTTGCCTGTCCTTGTGTGCGGTTCTTCATTGACTCTATTGTGTTTCTTTGTAGTTACTGTGAATGCCCACAAGAAAATGAATCTCGGGGTAGTATATGGTGACAAATGCATACTTTGATAATAAACTTACTTCGAACTTTGAACATAGTCAAAGCAATAAGGAATTTGTCCTAAAACAGCCTCCCCACCTCTAATGCATAAAGGTCCAACCAACATGCAAAAGAAAACAATAATTAAATAAAAATAAATAATATCGAGAGCATGGGTTGTAGAGTCCTTGAAATTGAGTCCATAGGTTGTGGAATCAGTTCAGTTTTCAGGTGAGTGAGGCTACTTGAGTTAGTACAGGACCTTGACGCTTGTAGGGTAATGACTGTTCCTGAACCCGGCAGTGTGGGACCCGATGGTTGTAGGGTAATGGCTGTCCCTGAACCCGGCGGTGTGGGACCCGATGGTTGTAGGGTAATGACTGTTCCTGAATCTGGAGGTGTGGGACCTGATGGTTGTAGGGTAATAACTGTTCCTGAACCCGGCAGTGTGGGACCCGATGGTTGTAGGGTAATGACTGTTCCTGAATCTGGTGGTGTGGGACCCGATGGTTGTAGGGTAATGACTGTTCCTGAACCTGGTGGTGTGGGACCCGATGGTTGTAGGGTAATGACTGTTCCTGAACCCGGCAGTGTGGGACCCGATGGTTGTAGGGTAATGACTGTTCCTGAACCTGGAGGTGTGGGACCTGATGGTTGTAGGGTAATGGCTGTTCCTGAACCTGGTGGTGTGGGACCCGATGGTTTTAGGGTAATGACTGTTCCTGAACCTGGTGGTGTGGGACCCGATGGCTGTAGGGTAATGACTGTTCCTGAATCTGGAGGTGTGGGACCTGATGGTTGTAGGGTAATAACTGTTCCTGAATCTGGAGGTGTGGGACCTGATGGTTGTAGGATAATGACTGTTCCTGAACCCGGCAGTGTGGGACCTGATGGTTGTAGGGTAATGGCTGTTCCTGAACCTGGTGGTGTGGGACCCGATGGCTGTAGGGTAATGACTGTTCCTGAACCTGGCGGTGTGGGACCCGATGGCTGTAGGGTAATGACTGTTCCTGAACCCGGCGGTGTGGGACCTGATGGTTGTAGGGTAATGGCTGTTCCTGAACCTGGTGGTGTGGGACCTGATGGTTGTAGGGTAATGACTGTTCCTGAACCCGGCGGTGTGGGACCTGATGGTTGTAGGGTAATGGCTGTTCCTGAACCTGGTGGTGTGGGACCTGATGGTTGTAGGGTAATGACTATTCCTGAACCCGGCGGTGTGAGACAAACGGCTCCTGATGCTGCCTGATCTGCTGACTTCCACCAGTATTTTGTGTGCATTGCTCAAGGCATCTCCCAGCATTTTGGATGAGTATTTTTTCATATCTACATTATATTTATAATAATATAAAATTAAAACTTAAATGAAGCACTGAGTAGAACATAGAACAGTACAGCACAGTACAGGCCCACTATATTTTGCCAAACTGATTTAATTAGTAAATAAATGTCAATAAACTAATCTCTTCTGCCTACACAAAGTCCATATCCTTCCATATTCCTCACATTCATGTGCCAATCTAAATGTCTCTTAAAAGTCCCAAATGTATCTCCCTTTACCTCCACTCCAGGCAGTGAATTCCAGGCATCTACCACTCTCTGTGTAAAATATTTGCCCCCCTATCTCCTTTGAACTTTCGCTGTCTCGCCTTAAATGCATGCCCTCAGGTACAAGACATCACAACCCTGGGGAAAAGATTGTCTATCTGTGCCTCTCATAACCTTTTAAACCTCTATCAGATCTCCCCCTCAGCCTCCATCACTCCACAGAAAACAACCCCTGTTTGTCCAACCTCTTGTTATAGCACAAGCCCTCTAATAGAAACATAGAAAACCTACAGCACAATACGGGCCCTTCGGCTCACAAAGCTGTGTCAAATATGTCCTTACCTTAGAAATTACCTAGGGTTATCCATAGCCCTCTATTTTTCTGAACTCCATGTACCTGTCCAGGAGTCTCTTAAAAGTCCCTATCGTTTCCACTTCCCCTGTGTAAAAAACTAACCCCTGGCATCTCCTCTGTACCTACTTCCAAGCACCTTAAAACTGTGCCCTCTTGTGCTAGCCATTGCAGCCCTAGGAAAAAGCCTCTGACTATCCACACGATCAAAGCGTCTTATCATCTTATACACCTCCATCAGGTCACCTCTCATCCTCCGTCGCTCCAAGCAAAAAAGGCTGAGTTCACTCAACCTGTTTTCATAAGGCATGCTCCCCAATCCAGGCAACATCCTTGTAAATCTCCTCTGCACCCTTTCTATGGTTTCCACATCCTTCCTATAGTGAGGTGACCAGAACTGAGCACAGTACTCCAAGTGGGGTCTAGACAGAATCCTGGCAAACCTCTTCTGCACCCTCTACAAGTAGCTGCCGTTCCAAAACTCCAACGACCAGCGAACAGTGAATACAGGTGTGGGTTAGGTAACAAAATAAAGCAGAGGGAAGGGCTGTTTCAACCCAACATGTTTCCAAGTCCTAGAATGAACTGTTAGTGGGAACAAATTCAGGAATAACTTTCAAAAGGGTATAGAAAACTTTTGAGGGAAGGAAAACATTACACAAAGGTGGAGGAAGGGGGGGAATGGAATTCATTAGAGAGCCTTTAAACGGCCACATTAGGTCAATCTGTGCTCTTTGACTCTTCTGCTTTGAACTTCATTTACTTTGTAAAGAGTTTGGTATAAGACCATAAGACACAGCAGCTGAATTAGGCCACTCGGGCCATTGAGTCTGCTCTGCCTTTCCATCATGGCTGATTTATTATTTTTCAATCCCATTCTCCTGCCTTCTCCCCATAAACTTTGACATCCTTACTAATCAAGAACACATCAACCTCCACTTTAAATACACCCAATGACTTGACCTCCACGGACACCTATAGCAATGAGTTCCACAGATTCACCACCCTCTGACGAAAGAAATTTCTCCTTATCTCTGTTGTAAAGGGACGTCCCTCAATTCTGAGGCTGTGCCCTCTGTTCCTAGATGAAGACATCATTTCCACATCCACTCTATCTAGGCTTTCAGTATTTGATATGTGGCTCTTGCAAATTTGTACAGACGTTTTGTGGAGAGCATTCTGACTAGTTGTGTCACTGCCTGGCACAGAGGCTCCCGTGTATAGGATCACAAGACGCTGCAGAAGATTGAAGACTCAGCCACCTCCATCTCGAGCACAACCCTCCCCACCATGAACGGCACCTACAAGGAAGGGGCATCCATTATTCAGGACCCTCAGCACGGGCCTTCTTCTCATGCCTACCTTCAGGGAGGAGCTACGAGAGCCTGAAGACCCACACTCAGTGCTTTAAGAACAACTTCTTCCCCACAGACATCAGATTTCTGAACGGTTGACGAACACTACCTAATTTTGTCCCATTTTATTTAATTTATTGTATGACTTTGTGCTGTGTTGCTGCGTCAAAACAGCAAATTTCATGTTTTATAAGGAGAGTGCTGAGTGGTGCCACAGCAGTGTCGCGGTTGGCACGTTGATGTTACAGCTCGGGACAGCAGAATTTGGAGTTCAATTCCGGCGTCGTCTGTAGGGAGTCTCTGTATACCCTCCCCATGGAACCTGTGGGTCTTCTTCAGGTCCTCCGGTTCCCGCCCATAGTCCAGACGTGTAACGGATAGGTTAATTAGTCATTGTAAGTTGTCCCGTCATTAGGTTAGGCTTACATCAGGGAGGTTGCTAGGCGGTGTGGTGAAGGGCCTTTCCTCACTGGATCTCTAAATAAATCTGACGCTGAGTCTGATTTTCCAGGAAATGTGAAACAAATGCTCCACCTAGTGGAATGTACTGGAACTGCAGCAGAATCTCAGGCAGTGAGACTTGGTCCAAGTTAAAGTCGAATTCAGGTTTCTTGTCGTACGTGTCTGCACAAGTGCAACGAAAAACTTACTTGCAGTAGCATCACGGATGCATAGTATCACAGAAGCAGCACTCATAAGAATAACTCCAGCACCCAGGCAGCATGGTACATAAATCTTTACCGTGCAGATGATCCGGGTTCAATTCCCGCCGCCCTGTAAGGAGTTTGTATGTTCTCCCCATGACCACATGCATTTCCTCCGGGTGCTCTGGTTTCCTCCCAACAGTCCAAAGTTAACTGGTCATTGTAAATTGTCCCGTGATTAGGCCAGGATTAAATCAAGGAATTGCTGGGCCGCATGGCTTGAAGGGCTAGAATGGCCTATTCAACAAATAAATAAATGCCCTCTTCTCGCTACTACCATCAGTGAGCCTGAAGAGCCACGAACAATGTTTTAGAACAGCTTCCTCCCCTCTGCCATCAGATTTCTGAACGGTCCATGAATCCACGAATACTACCTCACTAATTTGCTCTCTTTTTGCATTACTTATAGTACTTTTTATGCATTACTCTGTACTGTTGCTGCAAAACAACAAATTTCGGAACATATATGTCAATGATAATAAACCTGATTCTGATTGTACATAATTTTTACAAGGGTCTGATGGGTCCGTACTGGTGTTTATACTCCCAGATGAGTTTCCTGCTGTCTAATTAACTTTTCCTGCCCTGACCCCAGTTCCTTTCCTCTTCAAGCACACACCACCTTCACTTGATAAAGAAGAGGGAAGAGGTCTCCTTAATCTTCCTCCAACCTCATTCCCGCCCTCTGCTCGTCAGGGTAGAGGAATTCCGTAAGGGAATCTTGCTGACTGGCACATTCCAGGCTGCAGGAGTATATGCAAAGAGATGCACTGTGTAGCTTCCAGCATAGATATCTTCACTCCCTCAACACTGAATCGATTCCACAATCTATGAATTCACTTTCACTCAGCTTCTCAATATCTACAGCATTTATTTATTTATAGATACAGCGTTCCAGCCCAACCCAGCAACCCACTTAATTAACCCTCGCCTGATCACGGGACAATTTACAATGACCAATTAACCCACCAACTCCTCCTTGGAGGAGGAGAAGATGACGGCGCGACGCAGCGCACGCAGCCTCTCTGGTGAATGATATCTGTAATCTGTCAAGTAGGGGACTGTGCACAATTCTGATTTGATGGCGACAGACATGAGAGTACGGAGGAACATCTGGAGAAACTTCTGAAATGCCCGCTTCGCTGCCGCTGCTACTGTGTGGTAACCGGAATCTCCGGAGGAGAAGGCCCTGAATCCTCAGCTTTGCTTGTTTCGGCGGCCGGGGTGAGGTCGAAGGTGCTCAGCAGAGGATGGCGCTTGGGAGGCTGTATCGGAGAGGCTGGTCAGAGGCTCGAAGTTTTCAGATGGACGGACTCAGTGTTGGCTGTGGTCGGGTGCTTCCAATGCATCAGCAGTTGTCGGTGCCTGGAGGTTTATGGCTGGGAGTTTCTCCCTTTTGCCGCCCGCTATTGGGGATTCGGAAGTCGGTCAGGACTTGAGACTTTTTTTTTACCGTGCCCACGGTCTGTTCTTTATCAAATTATGGAATTACTTTGCACTGCTGTAACTATAATTATGTGGTTCTGTCAGTGTTAGTCTTTGGTTTGTCCTGTTTTTCTGTGATATCACTCTGGATGAACATTGTATCATTTCTTAATGCATGTATGCATTTCTAAATGACAATAAACGAGGACTGAGTGTTCTCATAATCTAAAAAAAAATCTGACATGTCTTTGAAATGTGGGAGGAAACCGGAGCACCCGGAGGAAATCCCACAGTTACAGGGAGAACATACAAACTCCTTAGAGCTGGCACTGGAATTGAATTCCGAATACCGATGCCCCGAGCTCGAACAGAACCTGAATCTGCATTGGAGACTGAGGGACTGGGATTTGTGAAACAGCTTCTTAAAACAACAGATGCTCAAAGAGGCCCCATGAGTGTCAATGGTGCCTTGTACATAGAGCGTATTAAGACAATACCATGAACAGATAGACTACATGACAACGTGAATGTAAAGCAAACTATGTCCGTAGAACATGACAGCACAGAAACATACACTTTGGCCCACAGTGTTTGCACCAAACACAACGGCAAATTGAACTTAATCTCTTCTACCTGCACATGATCCTAATCCCTCCATTCCCCACACGTTCATGCATCAGTCCAACTTCCTCTTAAATGCAAACACAAGAAAATCTGCAGATGCTGGAAATCCAAGTAACACACACAAAATGATGGAGGAACTCAGCAGGCCAGGAGCATCTATGGAAAAGATTAAACAGTCGGCATTTTGGGCAGGCATCAGGACAGCCTCTTAAACTCCACTAGCTTAACAGCTTCGACCACTCCGCCTGGCAGCCCATTCCACTGCTCCGTGTAAAAAAACTTGCCCACACGTCTCCTCTAAACTTTACTCTGCCCCCCCACCTCAAATGTATGTGCTCTGCTACTTGATATTTTCACAATGGGAAAACTGTTCTGACTGTCTAACCCTATTGATGCCTCTCAACATACTTCTATAAAACACTATCAGGTCTCCTGCCCTTGAATGGAAAAAACATACAGCCAAGTCCATCACGGGTAAAGCCCTCTTCACCACTGAGCACATCTACAAGGAGCATCATTGCACGAACGCAGTATTCACCATCAAATACTCAAACCAGCCAGGCCAGGCTCTTTCCTCGCAGCTACCACCAGGAGGAAGATACAGCAGCCTCGAGTCCCACTCCACCAGGAGGAAGATACAGCAGCCTCGAGTCCCACTCCACCAGGAGGAAGGTACAGGAGCCTCGAGTCCCACTCCACCAGGAGGAAGGTACAGGAGCCTCGAGTCCCACTCCACCAGGAGGAAGGTACAGGAGCCTCGAGTCCCACTCCACCAGGAGGAAGGTACAGGAGCCTCGAGTCCCACTCCACCAGGAGGAAGGTACAGGAGCCTCGAGTCCCACTCCACCAGGAGGAAGGTACAGGAGCCTCGAGTCCCACTCCACCAGGAGGAAGATACAGCAGCCTCGAGTCCCACTCCACCAGGAGGAAGATACAGCAGCCTCGAGTCCCACTCCACCAGGAGGAGGATACAGCAGCCTCGAGTCCCACTCCACCAGGAGGAAGATACAGCAGCCTCGAGTCCCACTCCACCAGGAGGAAGGTACAGGTGCCTCGAGTCCCACTCCACCAGGAGGAAGGTACAGGTGCCTCGAGTCCCACTCCACCAGGAGGAAGGTACAGGAGCCTCGAGTCCCACTCCACCAGGAGGAAGGTACAGGAGCCTCGAGTCCCACTCCACCAGGAGGAAGGTACAGGAGCCTCGAGTCCCACTCCACCAGGAGGAAAGTACAGCAGCCTCAAGTCCCACTCCACCAGGTTCAGGAACAGTTATTACCCTTCAGCCATCAGGATCCTGAACCGGAGGGGATAACCTCACTGAACCGGAGGGGATAACTTCACTCACTTCAACTCTGAAAGGATTCCACAAGCTACAGACACATTTCCAAGGGTTCTAGCTTGTGTTCATGATATTGTTATTATTTCATTTATACAGTTTGCTTTCTTTTGCTCCTTGGTTGTTTGCTGGAATTATTTCTGCATTTCTTTATTTTCCTGTACATGTCTGCAAGCAAATGAATCTCGGGGTAGTGTATGCTGACACATATGTATTTCGATAATAGACCTACTTTCACTTTGCATCCTCTCCAGAACCTCAACATCCTGTAATGGGGCAATGTGTACGGCGCACAATAGTCCAGGTGGGGCCAAAGCAAACTTCTATAAAGTTGCAACATGACTTCCTGATTCTTATACTCCTTGCCATACATGTCATATGCTCAAGTACGAATATAAACATGCGACTTGCTTTCCTTACTGCCATATTTATTTGCATGACTGCTTTCGGTGAGCTATGGACTTGGCTGTGTACTATTTTGGATTCATCATGGGACTAACCTTGTCATCATGCTCAAGAGTCAATGCCTAAACAAAGCGACGTCCATCATCGAGGAAATGCCCTCTTCTCATTCCTACCATTAGATGGGTATCACATTTCATCAGCCTATCTTCTGATATTTGACCGAGGCCCATTCCTTCCTGATAGCTCAAAGTTTTGAATTCCAGTAAACTCTGATCTGTAGTTTCTCCTGCCTCACAACTCAGGACTATTCTCCTAATAGAGTTTCTACAGTGCCAATTGGCATTTCGCCATGTCAGTCCATGGCCTTCTCTAAGGCCACGATGAAGTCAGACTCAGGTTGGAGGAGCAACACCTGATGTTCTGTCTGGGTAGTCTCCAACCTGATGACATGAACATCAATTTCTCTAACTTCCAGTAAGTTTTCCTACCTCCTCTTTCTCTCTTTTTTCCATTTTCAGGTTTCCTCAAACACAAGAAATTCTGCAGATACTGGAAATCCAAAGCAACACACACAAAGTGTTGGAAGAACTCAGCAGGCCCGGCAGCTTCAATGGGAAGGACCCTTCTTCAGAAGTTCCTTTCCCTTGTCTATCTCCTCTCTCTGGTGCCCTTCCTCCTTCCCTTTCTCCCTCCTTCCTCTCCTATCAGATTCCTTCTTCAGCCCTTTACTTCTTCTGCCTATCACCACCAAGCTTCTTATAACATCGTCCCTCCCCCACCCACCCACCTTCCCCTAGCCTGTTTGCACCTATCACCTGCAAATTTGTACTCCTTCCCCTTCCCCTTCCCCACCATCTTCTTATTCTCCCTTCCTTTCCAGTTCTGATGAAGGCTGTCGGCTAGAAACATTGACTGCTTATTGCCCTCCACAGATGCTGCCTGTGTGGCTCAGGACTATTTTCGGCTTTGTTTTGTCCATTTCCATTTACGGAGTGCTTTCTCTATACCTGAGAATCTGGGTGCCCTGAGAGGGATTGCAGCTCTGTGGTGCTAACACTCACGTCAGGCTTTACATTGAGATACTGTGTATTCTTACAAGTGGATGGGAAGATCTGGTGGCACTTTTGAACAACACGTGAATCCTTCGCCCCTTCTGAATCCCACCGCACCTCCCTCTACATTTCCACCTTCCTCAGGAAAGCAGCCGACGTTGTCAAATACACCTGCTGAGTTCCATACGACCATGAGACATGGAAGTAGAATTGGGCCATTCAGCCAATTGAGTATACTCCGCCATACCGTCATGGCTGATTTATTATCCCTCTCATTTTGTGTGCGTTGCACTGGATTTCCAGCATCGGAAGACTCTCCTGGGTTGGGTGTTGGGTGAGAGGTGTAAGGGGATGGGAACCAGGGCACCAAGACAAGTAGTGGAGTGGTTGTGGAAAAAGACTGCACACAAAGTCAGGAATCAAAAGATCTAGTATGATGAGACTAATGTCTTGAGCTGCATATATTTCAATGCAAGGAGTATTGTAGGAAAGGTAGATGAACTTAGGGCATGGATCAGCACATGGAATTAAGGGCAGGACGGGCAGCTCAGTGTTTAGGGGTTCTATTGTTTTAGACATGATAAGTGGGAGGGGTGGCATTACTAGCCAGAGAAAATGTCACAGCAGAGTTCAGTCAGGACAGACTGGAGAGCTAGTCAAGTGAGGCTTTATAGATAGAACAGAGGAATAAGAAAGGTATGGCCACATTAATAGGATTATATTATAGACCAACCAACAGTCAGTTGGATATAGAGAAGTAAATTTGTACACAGATTGTAGACTTTCCAAGAAACATAAGGTGTTGATAGTAGGTGATTTTAACTTTCCACATGCTGACTGGGATTGCCATACTGTAAAAAGGCTGGATGGGAAGGAGTTTGTTAAATGTGTTCAGGAATGTTTCCTTAATCAGTACATAGAAATCCCAACTAGTGAGTGGGCAATACTGGACCTGCTGTTAGGGAATGAGACAAGGCAGGTGACAGAAGTTTGTGTAGGGAACACTTAGCATCTAGTGATCACAATTCCATTAGTTTCAAAGAAAAGGATAGGTCTGGTCCTTGGGTTGAGATTCTAAATTGAAGAAAGGCCAATTTCGATGGTATCAGAAAGGATCTGGCAAGTGTGGATTGGGAGAGTTTGTTTTCTGGCAAAGGTGTACTTGGTAAGAGAGAGGCCTTCAAAAGTTAGATTTGGAGAGTGTAAAGTTTGTATGTTCCTGTCAGAATACAAGACGAGGATAACAGGTTTAGGGAGCTATGGTTTTCAAGAGATGGTTAAGAAAAAGGAGGAGGTTCATAGCAGGTGTAGGCAGGCAGCAACAATGAAGGTACTTGAGGAGTATAAGAAGTGCAAGAGAACACTTGAGAAGGAAATCAGGAGGGCTAAAAAAGATATGAGGTTGTTCTCGCAGACAAGATGAGGGAGAATCCAAAGGGCTTCTGCAGGTATATTAAAAGCAAAAGGATAGCAAGGGACAAAAATGGTCTTCTGGAAGATTAGAATGGTAATCTATCTGTGGAGCTGAAAGAAATGGAGGAGATCTTTAATAGATTTTTTTGCATCTGTATTTACTCGGCAGATGGACACAGAGTCCATAGATGTGAGGTCATGGGCCCTATACAGATTACAGAGGAGGAGGTGTTTGTGGTCTTGAGGCAAATTCAGGTGAATAAATCCCCAGGGCCTGACAATGTGTTCCCTCGGACCCTGTGGGAAGATAGTGCAGAAACTGAAAGGGCCCTAGCGAAGATATTTAAAACAACCTATGCCATGTGTAGGGTGCTGGAGGATTGGTGGTTAACAAATGTTGCTCCAATTTTTAAGAAAGGCTTTAAGAATAAACCAGGAAATTATAGGCTGGTGAGCCTGATATCAAAAGTTATTGGAAGGTATTCTAAGAGACTGGATATATAAGTATTTGGATAGACATGGAGTGTATAGATTAGGAATAGTCAGCATGGCTTTGTGCATGATAAGTTATGTCCAACCAATCTTACAGAGTTTTTCAAGGGAATTACCAAGGAAGCTATGAAGGCAAGGCAGTGGATGTTTAGCAAGGTCCCCTATGGGATGTTGGTCAGAAAGGTTCAGTTGCTTGGCATTCAAGATGAGGCAGTAAATTAGATTAGACATTGGCTACATGGAAAAGGCCAGAGAGTGGTTATAGATGGTTGCCTCTCTGACCAGAAGCCTGTGACTAGTGGCGTGCTGCAGGGATGGATACTGGATCTATGACTGTCTATCGTCTGCATCAATGATCTGGATGATAACGTGGTAAACTAGATCAGCAAATTACTGGATGCCACCAAGATTGATGATATAGTGGACAGCAAAGAAGACTATCAAAGCTTGCAGTGGGATCTGGACCAGCTGGAAATATAGGCTGAAACACAGAAGATGGAATTTAATATGGACAAGTGTGAGATGTTGTTCTTTGGGAGCTGGGCATACAGACCCATAATTTCTTGAAAGTAGCATCACAGGTAGGTAGGGTTATAAAGTAAGCTCTCTTCACATTGGCCCTCAGAAAATCAAATATTGAGTACAGGAGTTGGGCTGTTATGTTGAAACTGTTTAAGACGTTGATGAGGCCTAATTTGGAGGATTGTGTTCAGTTTTGGTCACCTACCTACAGAAAAGATGAAATTAATATTGAAAGTGTGTAGAGTAAATTTACAAGGATGTTTGCCAGGACTTGAGGACCTGAATTACAGGGAAATTTTCAATAGGTTAGGACTTTATTCCTTAGAGCATAGAAAACTGACAGAGGGTTACAACATTGAGGAGTATAGACAGGCTAAATGCAAGGAGGCTTTTTCCTGTGAGGTGTGTGAGACTACAACTAGAGGTCATGGGTTAAGGGTGACAAGCGAAATGTTTAAGAGGGACATGAGGGGAAACTTCTTCACTCAGAGGGTGGTGAGAGCGTGGAACAAACTGCCAGTGGAAGTGGTGGATGCGGGGTCAATTTCAACACTTAAGAGAAATTTAGATAAGCACATGGACGGGGGGTATGGATGGCTAAGGTTTGGATGCAGTCCGATGGAACAAAGCAGATAAATGGTTCGGCACAGACCAGTTGGGCTGTAAGGCCTGTTTCTGTGCTCTAGTGTTCTACAATACTGTAAGTCTATGACTCTAAAATACCCAAGCCAGTTGTACTCACAAAGCGGAGACTCCCCAGTGCGTAGAGCTGAACAGCACTGCCACCTTGTGGCAGCTGAGGCCAATAATGGAGAGCATGGGCGCCAGCACCATTGGACCACAGTGCTGGGTGAACAGACCCTGGACGCCCGAGAATCCCAGCAGGACTTGGACTATTCCCGATACAAGCACCGCTCCTCGTACCTGGAACCATTCAAATCAAGAACTTAATTAGATCATGGCTGATCTGCAGCTTTAACACTTTCCATTCCTCCTTGGTTCAATGAACCCTTCTCTGAGAAATATGATCAACCTTAATTTATAAATTTTAAATTAATTTTAATTTCGAGATTCAGCACGATAAGATGCTCCTCCAGCCCAATGAGGCTGCTCTACACAATTATACCCAATTTACCCATACATCTCTGGAACACCAGGAGTAAACCTATGCGGATCTGAACCTGTGATCGTTACACAAACTGTTATGATACTATGCAGCACTGAAGTGTATATCCCTCCACAGATGCTGCCTGATTTGCTGGGTTTCTCCAGCGTTCTGTGTGTGTTCTCTGGACTCCCAGCATCTGCAGAATTTCTTGTGTTTATTCTGCATTGTTATCGTTTTATCTTTTTCTACCTCAATGCACAGTGTAATAGAACATTGAACAAAGTACAGCACAGTACAGGCCCTTCAGCCAAACTTTTAACCTGCTCTAAGATCAATCTAACCCTTCCCTCCACATATCTCTCCATTTTTCTTTCATCTATGTGCCTATCAATGTCCCTTAAATGTCCCTGGTGTATCTGCCTCTACCAGCATCCCTGGCAGTGCACCCACCCCTCTACGTGTAGAAAACCTAATCCTTATACTTTGCTCCAATCACCTTAAAATTATGCTCCCCTCATATTAGCCATTTCAGCCTGACCACTCTATCTTAACATCTTGTACATCTCTATCAAGTCACTTCTCATCTTCTTATTTGAATTGAATTATGGACATTATGCAAGACAAGCTTTTCACTGTTTTGGCTGTTGTTGCTTGTTCTGTTCTTTGTTGTGTTCTGTGTTGTTCTGCTGAACATTGTGGACGTGCTGTGCTGGCGCCAGAACGTGTGACGACAGTTGCGAGCTGCTCCCAGCACATCCCCAGGTTGTGCTGGTTGTTAATACAAGTGATATATTTCTCTGTATGTTTCAAGACTCCTGGACTGTTGGTCCCACTCCCATCAGTGAAGAGCTACATAGCATCTATGCCAGGATCACTAGGCTTAAAAACAATGACTCCCCCCAAGCCATCAGGCTGATCAACACTTCCACTTATTAACCCTTTACTTACACGTCACCTCCCGTCATATGGTGGAATTCTTCATTAAGATGGAGAGTGACATAGTTAATTCAGAAACAAAGGTTCTGAACTTAAAGAGGGGTAACTTTGAAGGTATGAGACGTGAATTAGCTAAGATAGACTAGCAAATGATACTTAAAGGATTGACAGTGGATATGCAATGGCAAGCATTTAAGGGTTGCATGGATGAACTACAACAATTGTTCATCCCAGTTTGGCAAAAGAATAAATCAAGGAAGGTAGTGCACCGTGGCTGACAAGAGAAATTAGGGATAGTATCAATTCCAAAGAAGAAGCATACAAATTAGCCAGAGAAAGTGGCTCACCTGAGGACTGGGAGAAATTCAGAGTTCAGCAGAGGAGGACAAAGGGCTTAATTAGGAAGGGGAAAAAAGATTATGAGAGAAAACTGGCAGGGAACATAAAAACGGACTGTAAAAGCTTTTATAGATATGTAAAAAGGAAAAGACTGGTAAAGACAAATGTAGGTCCCCTGCAGACAGAAACAGGTGAATTGATTATGGGGAGCAAGGACATGGCAGACCAATTGAATAGTTACTTTGGTTCTGTCTTCACTAAGGAGGACATAAATAATCTTCCAGAAATAGTAAGGGACAGAGGGTCCAGTGAGATGGAGGAACTGAGTGAAATACATGTTAGTAGGGAAGTGGTGTTAGGTAAATTGAAGGGATTGAAGGCAGATAAATCCCCAGGGCCAGATGGTCTGCATCCTAGAGTGCTTAAGGAAGTAGCCCAAGTGGATGCATTAGTGATAATTTTTCAAAACTCGTTAGATTCTGGACTAGTTCCTGAGGATTGGAGGGTGGCTAATGTAACCCCACTTTTTAAAAAAGGAGGGAGAGAGAAACCAGGGAATTATAGACCGGTTAGCCTAACGTCGGTGGTGGGGAAACTGCTGGAGTCAGTTATCAAGGATGTGATAACAGCACATTTGGAAAGCGGTGAAATGATCGGACAAAGTCAGCATGGATTTGTGAAAGGAAAATCATGTCTGACGAATCTCATAGAATTTTTTGAGGATGTAACTAGTAGAGTGGATAGGGGAGAACCAGTGGATGTGGTATATTTGGATTTTCAAAAGGCTTTTGACAAGGTCCCACACAGGAGATTAGTGTGCAAACTTAAAGCACACGGTATTGGGGGTAAGGTATTGGTGTGGGTGGAGAATTGGTTAGCAGACAGGAAGCAAAGAGTGGGAATAAACGGGACCTTTTCAGAATGGCAGGCGGTGACTAGTGGGGTACCGCAAGGCTCAGTGCTGGGACCCCAGTTGTTTACAATATATATTAATGACTTGGATGAGGGAATTAAATGCAGCATCTCCAAGTTTGCGGATGACACGAAGCTAGGTGGCAGTGTTAGCAGTGAGGAGGATGCTAAGAGGATGCAGGGTGACTTGGATAGGTTGGGTGAGTGGGCAAACTCATAGCAGATGCAATTTAATGTGGATAAATGTGAAGTTATCCACTTTGGTGGCAAAAATAGGAAAACAGATTATTATCTGAATGGTGGCCGATTAGGAAAAGGGGAGGTGCAACGAGACCTGGGTGTCATTATACACCAGTCATTGAAAGTGGGCATGCAGGTACAGCAGGCGGTGAAAAAGGCGAATGGTATGCTGGCATTTATAGCGAGAGGATTCGAGTACAGGAGCAGGGAGGTACTACTGCAGTTGTACAAGGCCTTGGTGAGACCACACCTGGAGTATTGTGTGCAGTTTTGGTCTCCTAATCTGAGGAAAGACATCTTTGCCATAGAGGGAGTACAAAGAAGGTTCACCAGATTGATTTCTGGGATGGCAGGACTTTCATATGAAGAAAGACTGGATGAACTGGGCTTGTACTCGTTGGAATTTAGAAGATTGAGGGGGGATCTGATTGAAACGTATAAGATCCTAAAGGGATTGGACAGGCTAGATGCAGGAAGATTGTTCCCGTTGTTGGGGAAGTCCAGAACGAGGGGTCACAGTTTGAGGATAGAGGGGAAGCCTTTTAGGACCGAGATTAGGAAAAACTTCTTCACACAGAGAGTGGTGAATCTGTGGAATTCTCTGCCACAGGAAACTGTTGAGGCCAGTTCATTGGCTATGTTTAAGAGGGAGTTAGATATGGCCCTTGTGGCTACAGGGGTCAGGGGGTATGGAGGGAAGGCTGGGGCGGGGTTCTGAGTTGGATGATCAGCCATGATCATAATAAATGGCGGTGCAGGCTCGAAGGGCCGAATGGCCTACTCCTACACCTATTTTCTATGTTTCTATGTTTCTATGTCAATTTATGTACAAACATACATACAGTCAGTCTATGTATGGTTTATAATGGTTACTTGTACATTGTGTTCATAGAACATAGAACATAGAATAGTACAGCACAGTACAGGCCCTTCGGCCCACAATGTTGTGCCAACCCTCAAACCCTGCCTCCCATATAAGCCCCCGCCTTAAATTCCTCCATATACCTGTCTAGCAGTCTCTTAAACTTCACTAGTGTATCTGCCTCCACCACTGACTCAGGCAGTGCATTCCACGCACCAACCACTCTCTGAGTAAAAAACCTTCCTCTAATATCCCCCTTGAACTTCCCACCCCTTACCTTAAAGCCATGTCCTCTTGTATTGAGCAGTGGTGCCCTGGGGAAGAGGCGCTGGCTATCCACTCTATCTATTCCTCTTATTATCTTGTACACCTCTATCATGTCTCCTCTCATCCTCCTTCTCTCCAAAGAGTAAAGCCCTAGTTCGATCTGATTGTGTTTATATTTATATTTATTATGTTCTTTAGGCTTACTGTGTTTTTTTATGCTGCATCATATCTGGAGTAATAACCATTTTGTTCTTCTTTACTCTTGTGCACTGAAAATTTTCAATAAACAATCTTGAATCTTGAACCTTTTATTTTATTATTTATTTAGGGGTACAGCTCAGAACAGGCACTTCTGACCCTCCGAGCTGCATCAACCAGCAAACCGCCTATTTAACCCCAGCCTAACCACAGGACAAGTTACAATGACCAATTAACCTACCAAACAGTCCATCTTTGGGACTGTGGGAGGAAACCGGAGCACCCGGAGGAAACCCACATGCACACAGGAAGGAATGTACAAATTCCTTACGGAGGACGCCAGAATTGAACTCCAAACTCAGACACCCCAAGCTGTAATAGCATTACTCTAACCGCTATGCCACGGTGGCGCCCCTTCAATAAATAAACCTAATTCTGAATCAGGATCACTCTATCTTGGCACATGTGACATTAGCGGTCCAAGTCAGGTGGACTTTGCTGCTTTGACTCCTGCTCCTTGATAGGGTAAAACTGGGTGACTTTAGGGGTCTTACCTCACTGAGGGCACTTCTCCATGTCTGTAGACCCAATTCTGTCTCAGGGCACTGTGTTCCAGGACACGAGAACACCAGGTCCGTACCTGTATCAGACGTGGCACAACATTAAAAGAAAGTCAGTGCTTAATATATAGACTTCCATGGTCCCAGGGCTTCACAGCAACACCATGTATTCCGAAGTGTGGACTACGGGAAGAGGTAACTAATGCGTGCCCCGTAAAAACCAACAACCAGCAAAGGGATCTATGATGAGTTTGACCATAAAATCATACGAACATATGACATTGGAGCAGAATTAGGACATTTGGCCCATCAGGTCTGCACTACTATTCCATCATGGCTGATTGATTTTCCCTCTCGACTCCATTTTTCTGCCTTCTCCCAATAATCTTTGACACCCTTACTAATCAAGAAGCTATCAACATCCACTTTAAATATACCCATTGACTTGAGTCTGTCTGGCTGTGGGCAGGAAGCAAGAGAAATGAGTTGTAATGAAATGAAAACAAGAGTAGTCAAAACAGTAGGAGAATTTCTTGCAAAAAGTCTCAATAAGAAGTTTCAAAAACCACTGATGGAAGGATAATTTTGGCCAAAGCACTGGGGACTTCTCCCCATTCTCATCTTAGAACACTGTAGTGGGATCCTTACCTAATGGTTAGAGCAAGAGCTGTTCTGTAAGGATTTCACTTTGTAATTTGGCTGGACTTGTCTACAATCCTATAGTATGAATGTGGATTTTCCAACTTCAACAAACCCATGTTCCCTGTGCCCTTCTTCTCTTCCATGATTCCATCCACTCCTGTCTTCCACACTCATGGAATAAAACAGCACTGAGAGAGGCCCTTCAGCCCCTCTGGTCTATGCTGACCACAGCATCCTTCACAAAGTGCTGGAGGAACTCAGCAGGTCAGGTAGCATTTATGGAGGGGAATAAACCGTCAACGTTTTAGGCCAAGACTCTTCGTCAGGAAGATTAAGAGGACGGGGGGAATGGGAGGAGTATTAGCTGGCAGATGATAGGTGAGAAGACCAGGTGAGGGGGTTCTCCATAGATGCTTTCTGATGAATTCCTCCTGCATTTTGTGTGTGCTGAAGAATCTCCTGTGACCACAGCATCCTCACTGGTCTCCCAGTTGCCCATATCTGGCATGTAACCCTCTGAGCTCCTCGCCTCCATGTACCTATCCAAATGCCTCAATGCCTCCAAATGTACAGTTTGCTTCTCCTGCCTGGTTCCATCTGCCTCTCATCCACAGACTGCACCCTCTGGAGGGGCAGGAGGTTCAGCAGGTGCTGAAAATCTATCGCAACACAGACCAGATGCTGGAGGAACTCAATGGGTCAGGCAACAACTGTGAAGGGAAATGGACGGTCAACGTTTGAGCTGAGAGTTGTCATCAGGACTGGACAAAGGGGAGACAGCCAGTGTATAAATGTGGGGGAAAGGTGTGCAGCAAGAGCTGGCAGGTGATAGGTGGAACCAGGTGAGCAGTGGGATAGGCAGCTGAGGGATTAAGGAGAGGGGAAATGATACTGGCTATCACTCCTCTTTCAAGGCCTCTGGAAAGGCCTTGATCCACAACAACTGTCCATTTCCCTCTAAAGATGCTGCCTGACCTGCTGAGTTCTTCCAGCATCTTGTGTGTGTTATACAAGATCTCCAGAGTCTGCACTCTCATTTCTTCTCCAGGTGGCGTAGGAAGTTGTCTCCTGCAATGCAGATGGAGTTCACTCTGGAAAAATGAGAGGTGATTCACCTTGAAGGCAGAGTCCAAGCTTAATGGCAGGATTCTTTGTATAGAGAGCAATGGGGTCTTGGGGTCCCCATGATAGTGTGCTTAAGAAGGCGTATGGTATGTCGGCGCTCGTTAGTTAGGGAGTTGAGTTCGAGCCATGAGATAATGTTTCAGCTCTATAAAACTCTAGTTAGACCATACTTTGAGAATTGTGTTCAGTTCTGGTCACCTCATTATAGGAAGGATGTGGAAGCTTTAGAGAGGGTGCAGAAGATATTTACCAGGGTGCTGCCTGGATTCGAGAGAATGGCTTATGAGGAAAGATTCAGCAAGCTAGGTCTTTTCACTTTGGAGCCAAGGAGGATGAGAGGTGGCTTGACTGAGTTCACCATTTTAAGGTGATTGGAGGAAAATATAAGGGGAACGCCAGGGGTACTGTAGGTTTTTTGCACAGAGAGTGGTGGGTGTGTGGATAGTGGTAGATGCAGATTCCATTGGGACATTGAAGAAATTCTTAGATAGTCACATGGATGAAGGGAAAAATGAAAGGGTTTGTGGGAGGGAAGGATGGACTGATCTTAGAACAGGTTAAATTATCGGCACTATGTCATGGGCTGAAAGACCTGCACTGGGCTGTACTGTTTTTTGGTTTATGTCACTTAAAGATGAATTCTTAATCTCACAATCTACCTTGTAATGGCCCTTGCACTTTACTTGTCTACCTGTACTGCGTGTTCTCTCCAATTTTAACTTTATATTCCTTTTACTACTGTAATGTACTTACGTATGGTGTGACCTGTCTGGAGAGCATACGAACAAAAGCTTTCCACTCCGCCTCACTGTAAACACCCGCCAGTGTATAATCCTTCCCCTTTCCCCCACCATCACCTTCTTATTCTATCTTCTGGCCCCTTCCTTTTGATTCCTGATGAAGGATTTATGCCCAAAACATCGACTGTTTATTCCTCTCCAGAGATACTGCCTGACCTGCTGAGTTCCTCCAGCATTTTGTGTGTGTTGCTCTGGATTTCCAGCATCTGTTGTGTTCAAACAGCAGGAGCCGAGGACTGTTGCAGTCCCACAATGTGCCATGGGGTAGAGCTCCTGATCAGATTATTTACTCCTGGCCATGGTCATTTTCCAAGAGAGTTGAGAGTGAGGACAGGGAGAATATGTTCACAATCACAAGAGATTCTGGAAATCTAGGGCTGCACGCACAAAATTCTGAAGGAACTCAGCAAGTCAGGCAGCAGTTATGGAGGGATATAAATCTTGGGGGGTGCGCAGTATTGTAGCGGTTAGCGTAACACTATGACAGCACCAGTAACCCGGGTTCAATTCCGCTGCTCTCTGTAAGGAATTTATACATTCTGCCAGGTTCTCCGATCTCGTCCCACATTCCAAAGAAGTACAAGTTAGTAGATTAATGGGTCTCATGCATGTGGGTTTGTTGGCCCAGAAGGCTTTGTTACCATGACATGTCTCTAAATAAAATAAAAATGGACAAGTAATCAGCATTTCCTGTCAAAACCCTTCATAGAGGAAGGGAAAATATGTCATACGTCACTTTTTTTTGGTAGCTTTTATACTTTATTCTCTGTATTGCATCAAACCAATCCCAATCCCCTAAGCAGTTTAGTTAGTATCTAATTGTGTGTGAAACAGTGGGAGGGAATGGAACAGCTTGCCAAAGGTTCATATTTCCAAGTTATTCGAGAATCTTTCTGTGCCAGCTAAAGGAACATTGCCCACATTGTTGTTGGTCTTTACAAATCAGAGCATTGGGTATAGGAGTTGGGATGTAATGTGGAAATTGTACAAGGCATTGGTGAGGCCAAATTTGGAGTATTGTGTACAGTTCTGGTCACGAAATTATAGGAAAGATGTCAACAAAATAGGGAGAGTACAGAGAAGATTTACTAGAATGTTACCTGGGTTTCATCACCTAAGTTACAGAGAAAGGTTGAACAAATTGGGTCTTTATTCTTTGGAGTGTAGAAGGTTGAGGGGGGACTTGACAGAGGTATTTAAAATTATGAGGGGGATAGATAGAGTTGACGTGGATAGACTTTTTCCATTGCGAGTAGGGGAGATTCAAACAAGAGGACATGAGTTGAGAGTTAAAAGTTTAGGGGTAACATGAGGGGGAACTTCTTTACTCAGAGAGTGGTAGCTGTGTGGAACGAGCTTCCAGCAGAAGTGGTTGAGGCAGGTTCGATGTTGTCATTTAAAGTTAAATTGGATAGGTATATGGACAGGAAAGGAATAGAGGGTTATGGGCTGAGTGCAGGTCGGTGGGACTAGGTGAGAGTAAGAGGTCGGCACGGACTAGAAGGGCCGAGATGGCCTGTTTCCATGCTGTAATTGGTATATGTTATAAATCATCTCTCGTGAAACTGCAATTTCCTTTACTGCACAGAAACACTGCTACGTCAGACTTTCTCCCTATCAAATTTCAGGTTGAACTCAAACATATTGTGATCACTGCCTCATCAGGGTTCTTCTACCCTAAGCTCCCAAATCACCTCTAGTGCATGAAAGAACACCCAATCTAGTATAGTTGATCCCCTAGTAGGTTCAGCGACAATCTGCTCTAAAAAGCCATCTCTTTCTCATTCTATAAACTCACTCTCTTGAGATCCATTTCCAACCTGATTTTCCCAATCGACATGCATGTTGAAATGTCCTGTAACTATTGTAACATTGCCCTTTTGACATGCCTTTTCTATTTTCCATTGTAATCTGTGATCCATATACCAGCTTCTGTTGGGAGTCCTATATATAACTGCAATCAGGGTCCTTTTACCCTTGCAGTCTCTTAAGGATTCAACATCTTCCAATCCCATGTCACACCTTTGTACCGATTTGATGCCAGCAGAGCCATGCCACCCCCTCTGCCTCCCTTCCTACCACTCCGATACAACGTGTAACCTTGGACATTCTGCTCAAATGGTTGTTAACACATTTCACTGTATGTTTCGTTATATATGTAATAAATAAATATTCTGAATCTGAATCCTCTGGCAGCTCATCCACATAATGGGCGCTCTCTGGATGAAAATTATCTCTACCCTCTCACCTTAACCTGTGCCTTCTAGTTCTTGATTCCCCAGGACGAAGACTATGTGCAAGCACCCTATCTGTGCCCCTCGTAATTCTCCATTACCCCCCATGCTCCAGTGAAAGAAAGCCTAACCTGTTCAACCTCTCTCCATAAGTCAGTCCCTCCTCTTCACTCTTTCCATCTTAATTTCATCCTTCCTGCAGCAGGATGACCAAAACTGAGCACAATATTCCAGGTGTAGCCTCACCAAAGTCTTGCACAACTGCACCAGAATATCCCAACTCCTATCAGGATCTGAAATGTTGACATTTCCTGCCACAGATGTTGCCTGACCTGTTGAGTTCTTCCAGCAGATTATTTATTGCTCCACATTCCAGTATCTGCTGACTCTTGTATCGTCATTTCAACTTCTATGTTCAATGCCCTGCCTTGTACTTGTACTCCTGGGTTCCTGTTTTCAAATCCCCCAGGGCTGATGCTCTTACAAATCAAGAATCTATTAACCTCTGCCTTAAATATACCCAATGACCTGGCCTCCACAGCCTCCTGTGGTAATGAATTCCACAGATTCCCCACCCTCTGGCTAAAGAAATTCCTCCTCTTCTCCGTTCTAAAGGGACTCTCTTCTATTCTGAGGATGTGCCCCCTGGCCCTAGACTCTTCCGCTGTGGAAACATAGCACCAATTCACCTTCAGGATCATAAGTTGGGGGGCAGGGGTAAAAAAAGGCTGTGGCATCAAGTTCCTGAAGTGATTTATAACCTATTTTAATTTATTAAAATGATATCTCAATTTCTACGCTGATTTCTCAGTGACTTGAGTTTATAATCTTTTCTTACCCTGCTCACCTTTGACACACCTTAGAGGGTGCACAGAGGTCACATCTAAGTACAGAACCTCTAGAAACCAGGAATGGAGCCAAGGAACCTACATTAATGTGCACCTTATTGACTACATCTTCCCCAACCACAATAAAATGCTCACAAGAAAGTCCTACCCTCATCAAATATGGAAAATGTGTGCAACAATGTGGGCAAGGTACCTTTAGCTGGCATAGAAAGGTATATTAATATATATGACAAACAACATTGGACCCAGTACAGGTCCTTGAGGCACACCACTAGACACCGTCCTCCATTCTGACACACAGTTATCCACCACTACTGTCTGGCGTCTCCCATCCAGCCACTGCTGAATCCATTTTACTACTTCAATATTAATGCCTAATGATTGAACCTTGCTGACTAAACTTTCGTGTGGAACCTTGTCAAAGGCCTTACTGAAGTCCATATAGACAACATCGACCTCTTTATCCTCATCAACTTTCCTCGTAACCTCATCAAAAAAAATCAATAAGATTTGTCAAACATGACTTTCCACACACAAATCCATGTTGACTGTTCCTAATCAGACCCTGCCTATCCAGGTAATTATATATACCATCCCTAAGAATACTTTTCATCAATTTACCCAGCACTGACGTCAAACTCACAGGCCAGTAATTGCTAGGTTTACTCTTAGAACCCTTTTTAAACAATGGAACAGCATGAGCAATACGCCAATCCTCCAGCACCATCCCCGTTTCTAATGACATTTGAAATATTTCTGTCAGAGCCCCTGCTATTTCCACACTAACTTCACTCAAGGTCCTAGGGAATATCCTGTCCAGACCCGGAGACTTCTATATTCCTTAAAAGTGCCAATATTTCCTCTTCTTTAATCATCATACTTTGCATAACTACCCTGCTTGTTTCCTTTACCTTACACAATTTAATATCCTTCTCCTTAGTGAATACCGAAGAAAAGAAATTATTCAAAATCTCCCCCATCTCTTTTGGCTCCGCACATAGCCGTCCACTCTGATTCTCTAAGGGACCAATTTTATCCCTCACTATCCTTTTACTATTAATATAACTGTAGAAACCCTTTGGATTTATTTTCACCTTACTTGCCAAAGCAGCTTCATATCTTCTTTTAGCTCTTCTAATTTCTTTCTTAAGATTCTTTTTACATTCTTTATATTCCTCAAGCACCTCATTTACTCCAAGCTGCCAATATTTATTGTAGATTCCTCTCTTTTTCCGAACCAAGTTTCCAATATCCCTTGAAAACCATGGCTCTCTCAAACTTTTAACCTTTCCTTTCAACCTAACAGGAACATAAAGATCCTGTACCCTCAAAATTTCACCTTTAAATGACCTCCATTTCTCTATTACATCCTTCCCATAAAACAAATTGTCCCAATCCCCTCCTTCTAAATCCTTTTACATCTCCTTAGCCTTTCTCCAATCAAAAATCTCAACCCTGGGTCCAGTCCTATCCTTCTCCATAATTATATTGAAACTAATGATATTGTGATCACTGGACCTGAAATGCTCCCCAACGCATACCTCCGTCACCTGCCCTATCTCATTCCCTAACAGGAGATCCAACACTGCCCCTTCTCTAGTTGGTACCTCTATGTATTGCTGCAAAAAAACTATCCTGCACACATTTTACAAACTCCAAACCATCCAGCCCTTTTACAGAATGGGCTTCCCAGTCTATGTGTGGAAAATTAAAATCTCCCACAATCACAACCTTGTGCTTACTACAAATATCTGCTATCTCCTTACAAATTTGTTCCTCCAATTCTTGTTCCCCATTAGGTGGTCTGTAATACACCCCTATAAGAGTTACTACACCTTTCCCATTCCTCAATTCTGCCCAAATAGCCTCCCTAGACGAGTCCACTAATCTATCCTGCCAGAGCACCGCTGTTATATTTTCTCTGACAAGCAATGCAACACCTCCCCTTCTTGCCCCTCTGATTCTATCATACCTGAAGCAACGAAATCCAGGAATATTAAGTTGCCAATCACACCCCTCCTGCAACCATGTTTCACTAATAGCTACAACATCATATTTCCAGGTATCAATCCATGCTCTAAGCTCATCCACCTTTCTTACAATGCTCCCAGCATTAAAATAGATGCACTTAAGAAACTCTCCACCTCTTATTCTCTGTTTATCCTTATTGAAGCAAACAACTTTGTTATCTTTTTCTTCCTTCTCCCCTACATCTTTGGGCTGAGTTCTCCTGATCTCTGACCCATGTCTATCCTCCCTCACACACTAAGCTTTCTCTATTTGTGAACTAGCCTCCTCTCTCCTAGTATCTTTAATTTGATTCCCACCCCCCAACCATTCTAGTTTAAAGTCACCTCAGTAGCCTTCGCAAATCTCCCTGCCAGGATATTGGTCCCCCTAGGATTTGCCTGAAGTAAATTGAAGGGAGATGTTGGCAGAGACAACAGCTGAAAAGCAATGGCATGAGTTTCTGGTAAAAATGAGGAAGGTGCAGGATAGATGTATTCCAAAAACAAAGAAAACTCAAATGCTTAAGGACGTGCTGGGGGCAGCCCCAAGTGTCACCACACATTCCAGTGCCAACACAGCATGCCCACAGTGCTCGGCAGAACAACACAGATCGCCATAAAACAGAACACTACAAACAACAAAACAACAACAAAACAAGCAACACACATCAAAGTTGCTGGTGAACGCAGCAGGCCAGGCAGCATCTCTAGGAAGAGGTACAGTCAACGTTTCAGGCCGAGATCCTTCGTCAGGACTAACTGAAAGAAGAGTGAGTAAGAGATTTGAAAGTGGGAGGGGGAGGGGGAGATCCAAAATGATAGGAGAAGACAGGAGGGGGAGGGATGGAGCCGAGAGCTGGACAGGTGATTGGCAAAGGGGATATGAGAGGATCATGGGGCAGGAGGCCCAGGGAGAAAGACAAGGTGGGGGGGGAACCAGAGGATTGGCAAGGGGTATAGTCAGAGGGACAGAGGGAGAAAAAGGAGAGTGAGAGAAAGAATGTGTGTATAAAAAGGAGTAACAGATGGGGTACGAGGGGGAGGTGGGGCCTAGCAGAAGTTAGAGAAGTCAATGTTCATGCCATCAGATTGGAAGCTACCCAGACGGAATATAAGGTGTTGTTCCTCCAAACTGAGTGTGGCTTCATCTTTACAGTAGAGGAGGCCATGGATAGACATGTCAGAATGGGAATGGGATGTGGAATTAAAATGTGTGGCCACTGGGAGATCCTGTTTTCTCTGGCGGACAGAGCGTAGGTGTTCAGCAAAGCGGTCTCCCAGTCTGTGTCGGGTCTCGCCAATATATAGAAGGCCACATCAGGAGCACCGGACGCAGTATATCACCCCAGCCGACTCACAGGTGAAGTGTCGCCTCACCTGGAAGGACTGTCTGGGGCCCTGAATGGTGGTAAGGGAGGAAGTGTAAGGGCATGTGTAGCACTTGTTCTGCTTACAAGGATAAGTGCCACGAGGGAGATCAGTGGGGAGGGATGGGGGGACGAATGGACAAGGGAGTCGCATAGGGAGCGATCCCTGCGGAAAGCAGAGGCGGGGGGAGGGAAAGATGTGCTTAGTGGTGGGATCCCATTGGAGGTGGCGGAAGTTACAGAGAATAATATGTTGGACCCGGAGGCTGGTGGGGTGGTAGGTGAGGACCAGGGGAACTCTATTCCTAGTGGGGTGGCGGGAGGATGGAGTGAGAGCAAATGTGCGTGAAATGGGGGAGATGCGTTTGACAGCAGAGTTCTCAGAGTTCTTGCCTTCTGTATATTGGCAAGACCCGACGCAGACTGGGAGACCACTTTGCTGAACACCTACATTTTGGATCTCCCCCTCCCCCTCCCACTTTCAAATCTCTTACTAACTCTTCCTTCAGTTAGTCCTGACGAAGATTCTCGGCCTGAAACATCGACTGTACCTCTTCCTAGAGATGCTGCCTGGCCTGCTGCGTTCAGCAGCAATTTTGATGTGTGTTGCTTGAATTTCCACCATCTGCAGAATTCCTGTTGTTTGCGTTTCTAAAAACAACAAAACAAACCACTTTCCTTCACCACCCACACAAAAGTAGTTGAGGCAGGCACAGTAACAACATGTGAAAGATACTTGGTCAGTGAAATGGGTAGGAAAGGTTTAGAGGAATAGGGGAAAATGGGGGCAAACGGGACCAGATTTAATGGGTATCTTGATCTGTATGTTGAAAAACTTATTTCCATGCAATCCCTTTGCAGTTTATAATGCACTCATTGCACCCCATTTTGTTAGTGAGCCTATAACAGTTTCAACAGAGACAGCAGAAAATCATCTATTTTCGAATTTCATGTGTGGATGTTTCACCATTAGACTAGCTAACTGCAGCATTGTTTTACCATTGGCCACCTTCACTGATCACTGTTTTTCTATTGGTTACTCTCAATGAACAGTACTCTACCATTGGCTGCCTTTGCCTAATAATGCTGTAATGTGTCTGCTCTCAATGAAGATGGTGGCCACCAACATTTCCACAAAAACGTGACCTCTATCACAGAACATAGAACAGTACAGTACAGGAATAGGCCTTCAGACTATAATTCTGTGCTGAACTAGTTAGAATAGTAATCAGATTCAATTAGATTCGATTAGTTTTATTTGGCACGTACATCGAAAAATTGAAACATACAGTGAAATGCACTGTTTGTACCATTATCGATAATGAACGTCAATTTCTCATACTTCCAGTAATGCCCTCACCATTTCCCATCCCCTTTCCCCCTCTCACGTCATCTCCTTGTCAGCCCATCGTCTCCCTCTGGTACTCTTCCCTCCCCCACTCCCCCCCCTTCTTCTGTGTTCCATGGCCTTCTGTCTCTTTCACCAATCAACTTCCTAGCTCTTTGCTTCATCCCTCCCCCTCCTAGTTTCATCTATCACCTGGCGTTTCTCTCTCCCCTCCCCAACTTTCAGATCTACTCCTCAGCTATTTTTTTAATCCTGACCTGCCAAAGGGTTTTGGCCCGAAACGTTGACTGTGCTTTTTGCCGTAGTTGCTGCCTGGCCTGCTGCGTTCCTCCAGCATCTGGTGTGCATTTGCATCAATGACCAACACAGTCTGAGGATGTGCTGGGAGCAGCCCACAAGAGTCACCTCACTTCCGGCACCAGTATCACATCTCGACAACTTACTAACCCTAACTGTACATTTTGGAACGTGGGAGGAAACCAGAGCACCCAGAGGAAGCCCACGCGGTCATGAGGAAAACATACAGACAGCAGTGGAATTGAACCCCAAATGCACATTCCAGGCAACCATCACTCACTGTGCAAAGCATTTGCCCCACACATGTTTGAACTTACCCCTTCTCGGTTTTTATAAACCTCTATCAGATCTCCCCACTGCAGAGAAAACAACCCAAGTTTCTTTAACCTCATCTCATAGGCACATGCCCTCAAATCCAAGCAGCATCCTGGAAGAAGTTCTTCTGCAGCCTCTTCAAAACCTCAACATCCTTCATATAATGGGACAACCAGAACTGAATGCAATCTAGATGAAATCTAAACCGAGTTTTATAAATCTGACACAGAAATTCCTAATTCTTCAATTCCAGTGCTTTGACTAATAAAGACAAACATGCCATATGTCTTGTTCAACACCTTATCAACTTGGGTAACCACTTTCAGGGAACTATGGAGTTAGACCTCAAGATTTCTTTATATGTCAACACTGTTAAGAATATTAGAGATTACCTTTACTTGTCCCGTGTACATTGAAGCTTTGAAACATACGGTGAAAAGCGCCGTTTGCATCAACAACCAACACGGTCGGAGGATGTACCGGAGGCAGCCCGCAAGGCAAGTGTCGCTATGCTTCCGGTGCCAACATAGCATGCCCAGGATTTATTGTCCCTAACCCATATGTTTTTGGAATGTGGGAGGAAACGCATGCAGACACAGGGAGAACACACGAACTCTTTACAAGATCATTGGTGCTGTAAAGTATTATATTAACTGCCATGCCACTATGACATGTTGTTAAGGATCTTGGTGTGCTGGTCCTTTATACTTGATCTCCCACTCCATAATCAGCTAAATTCCGCTGCGACAATCACTGAAATGGAGATATTACAGAAGAGCAACACTGTACCGTTATAATGAGTGACGTTGGCTTCCATGGGGTGCGAAATAAGAATCACAGCAGGGATTAAGTATTCAAAAGATGGAGCCTGGACCAGCGGCAATCTGGGAAAGACAAAGGAAGAGAGAGATGGGTGATGCCGAACACACAGAGAGCCTCTAGCGTCTTGTGCTGTGCTCCAGATTCCAGCATCTGCACTCTCTTGAGTCTCTGACCAGACTAATTGGTTGGAGAGACCTTCTTCTTCATTGGCACTCCCTTGGGATCAGGCCACAGACTCACATAGCACACAGAGCAAACCCTTCAGTGCAACATGTCTGCACTGACCATTGACCACCTTTTTACACTATTCCAGGTTCTTACCACAGTTCCTCAAATCCCCTCTCAACCTCTTTCCCCTCACCCTCAACTCGTGTCCCCCTGCTCGAAGGAAAGGATTCCTACTACCTATCTTGTCCATGCCTCTCATAAGTTAGTTTACCTCAGTCAGGCATATCTCTTCAACCTCGTCTGCTTCTAGGAAAACAAATTTAAGTGTCTCCACAAGTATAGTGTTAGTTGAAGTTGTATAATATGTTGGTGAGGCCTAATTTGGAATATTGTGCCCAGTTCTGGTCACCTATCTACAGGAGATATATCAGTAAGATTGAAAGAGTACAGAGAACATTTACAAGGATGTCACTCTCACTTGAGGAGTCGAGTTAAAGGGAAAGGTTGAATAGGTTAGGACTTTCTTCCTTGGAACGTAGGAGATTGAGAGAAGACTTGATAAAGGTATATAAAATTATGGGGGGCATAAGTAAGTTACGAGGCTTGAGACTCAATCTGGAGGTCATGGGTTAAGGGTAAAAAGTGAAATGTTTAAGGAGAACCTGAGGGGGAAATTCTTCACTCAGAGGTGGTGAGAGTGGAACGAGCTGCCAGTGGAAGTGGTGGATGCGGGTTCGATTTCAGCATTTAAGAGAAGTTTAGATAGGTACATGGTTGGGAGAGGTATGGAGGGCTATGATGCAGGTACAGGACCAAGGGACTAGGCAGACTAATAACTTGGCCCAGAAAAGATGGGCTGAACGGTCTGCTTCTGTGTTGTAGTACTCTACCGCTCGATGGCTCTGTTAAATGCTCCATGTTGCAGGCTACATGCTGACAAATCTCCTCTGCGCCTTCACCATTGCCATCAGTCCTCACTATAATGGTGGTGACCCAAACTGTACTCAATACTACAGCCATGGCCTACACAATGTTTCAAGTTGTAACATCCATGTTTCATGATTCTATTGTCTACTTCAGGGGTGTCAAACCTATGGCACCTGTGTCTGAGATGGAATGCACAAAATCTTTGCTGGCATGCAGCATGCAAAGCCGTCCCTCAATGCTTTAAATCCTTACATATAATTTTTAAAAATACATATTAAAAATGATCATTACTACCAATCTTGCCCCCTTCCTTCTTAAAGAGTGGAGTGACATTTGCAATTTCCCAGACCTCCAGAACCATACCAGAACCTTGTGATTCTTGAAAGATCGTTACTGATGCCTCTACAATCTCTTCAGCGACCTCTTTTAGAACCCTGGGGTGCAGTCCATCTGGTCCAGGTGACTTACCTACCTTCAGACCTTTCAGTTTCCCAAGCACCTTCTCCTGAATAATAGCAACTACACACACTCTGCCCCCCAACACTCTCACCATTTCTGTTAAAGTGAAGTTTGAGAGATTCTTGATTAGTCAGGGCATCGAAGATGCAGGAGAATGGGATTGAGAGGAATTATAAATCAGCTACATTAGAATGATGAAGCAGACTCGATGGACCAAGTGGCCTAATTCTACTTCTATGTCTTAGGGTCTTATGAAGCAGAGAAGAATTTTTACAATCCGAGAGCAGTGAGATGTTCTCTCAGGAGATGTCTCACATCAGCTTGGTGCAGGTACATGTCCTTAGATGATACATTTTGAAATCCTTACAGACTTGGAGTGCACATTAGTATTTGGATAGCAAACAGTTACAATAAAAATTGCATTTAGAAATTCTGTTATTTTTCAATTGTCTTTTTTAAAAGGTTAGTATTAATAATTTTGAACAGGTTTTTAAAAATGCTTCATGTATTTCAATCAATGTTAGTTACAATTTTATTCATTGCAATACAATAAATAGACATAAATAAGCAACAGGACTCATCCTATTTCCTTAAAAAGTTCATAATTATTGTTACTAATCTGTTAATCAACGATAATCTCTGCTCAGGCAAGACAATCTTTCAGCAGGTTAACGCCAATTTGGGTACGTGTTCTCAGAAAGGCTCTCTACCCATGCCCTAGGTAATGAAGACAAGAATCCTTTATGTATTCATCAGCACCCCATCATCTACCTACTGTTATTCCACCTCATTTCTGTACTAAAGAGACATTCTTCCATTCTGAGGCTGTGCCTTCTGGCCCTAAACTCTCCCACTATTGGAAACATCCTGCCCATATCCATTCTATCCAAGTCTTTCAATATCCAATAGGTAGATTTACCTGTTGCCCAATGTGGTTTGTAACAGTGTGCAAATGCCACTGGAGAAGAGGCTGGTCGCCATGAACTGGTAGCCATGCTGGCGTGCCCTCTGATTGGCTGGAAGAGCTTCAATCAGTAGCCAATGAATTATCTGGAGAAGGGCTGCCTGTGTCAACAAGTGCTGTGGAGAGAGATGAAAAGCAACCTTCAGATGAGTGAGGTTAAACACTATAAAACCATGAAAGTGAATGCACGCCATCGTTTCCCAGAGAAAAGACAACTAGAATCTGAAAGCAAGCGTGTAATCCTGAGGTTTTATAAGGCATTGGTCAGACCACACTTGGAGCATTGTGAACAGTTTTAAGCCCCATATCTAAGAAAGCATGTATTCGAACTAGAGAGGGTCCAAAGGAGGTTTATGGAAATGATCCCCAGAAATGAGAGAGTTAACGTACGAGGAGCATTTGTTGGCTCTGGCCCTGTAACCAATAGAGTTTAGAAGAATGAGGGGGAATCTCATTGAAACCTACCAAATATTGAAATATAGAGTGGATGTGGAAAGGATGTTTCCAATAGTGGGGGAGTCTCGGACCAGAGGGCACAGCCTCCAAGTACAGGAATGCCCCTTTAAAATAGGGATGAGGAAAATTTATTTTAGCCAGACGGTGGTGAATATGTGGAATTCATTGCCATAGATGCCTGCGGAGGCTAGCTCATTTAAAGCAGAGATTGATAAGTTCTTTATTAGTAAGGGCGTTAAAGGGTGCAGGGAGAAGGTGGGAGAATGGGGTAGGGAGGATAATAAATCAGTCATGATGCAATAGAGGAGCAGACTTCTGACTTCTCCCCATAACCTTTGATGTTCTTTCTAATCAAGAACCTATTTCTGAACCGCGGCCCATCAGTGATCAGAAGCGAGAGAGGGTGTAACTCACTCAGATTTGCCGATTCAGTACGTAAGGCATTGATTCACAGCAGTTTTCTGTTTTGAGCAACAGCCAATCACCAGTCAGAAATGATTGGCAAGAACAAATAAAAATAAGGTAGGGGCAAGCAGAGCAGACGTTGTTGGAGCAGACAGTGTGGGAGTGGTTATTTCAGGCTTTAACTCTTCGAGGCTTCAGCACAGAGAGGCTTGAGTGAGAGAAGGCGTAAGAGCTGTAGGTAGATTAATTTTCCACGGTTTAGTTTTTTGTTTCCTTCTTTATATTTACACAGATTGAACAGTAGGGATGCCAGGCAGGATAACTGGATGCTCCTCTTGCAAGATGTGGGAAGGCAGGGAGACCTCTAGTGTCCCTGGAGCTACAGCTGCAGCTGCAGCCATGCTGCTTTAAGGAGTTGGAGCTGGGTGACCTCCAGATCATTGAGGAGGCTGAGAGGTTGATAGATAGGACAAATAGTTCATTTAAACACATTGAGACATCTTTGTTGACTATACTGACCTTGGAAGCAGTTGAAAATTACTGCACAACCTCTGAATCACAGCACCTATTCCACATAAACCACCCCCCAAGACCAACCATAAGCAATAACCCCACCTTCGTAACTTCAGAATGGAGGTTAACGAGGAGGAAGATCTCAATAAAGGCAAGTCGGGGACCTTGATGATGACAACGCGGGCCAAAAACAAAGTGGCAGGGTGAAGTGATACTGCATCTCCAGTACGAGATCTACAAACACGAGAGGGATATTTTACCCACTGCCTAAGAAATCACATCCTTTGTTCTCTGGCGTCATTTTGGTATCAGTTTACATTCTACCCCAGGCCAATGTCAAGCAGGCTTTAGATGATCCGAGCCATGGGATCAACATGCACGAGGGGTATGGAGGGAAGGCTGGTACAGGGTTCTGAGTTGGGTGATCAGCCATGATCATACTGAATGGCGGTGCAAGCTCGAAGGGCCGAATGGCCTACTCCTGCTCCTATTTTCTATGTTTCTATGTTTCTATGAAACAGCGCAGCCTAGCACCTTCACTATCGTTTTGGGAGATTTTAACAAGGCCAGTCTGAAAAAAAATCACTAAGCAATTACCATCAACAGATTGCTTGCAATACCAGAGGAAACAACACACTGGACCATTGCTACACCATCATCAAGAGTGCCTACCGTGTTATTCCATGCCCTCATTTCGGGCAGTCTGATCACCTGGCTGTACTTCTATTCCCCGAGTATAGGCAGAGACTGAAGACTGGAGCACCAGCAGTGAGGACCAAGAAGATTTGGACAAGGGAAGCACGGGAGCACCTACTGGACTGCTTTGAATCGGTGGACTGGACTATATTCAGGGATTCATCTTCAAACCTGGATAAGTATGCTGCAGTTGTTACCAACTTCATTAAAACCTGTGTGGATGAGTGTGTGGCCACAAAGACTTAAATGTTCATTACCACACCAAAAGCTGTGGATGAACCAGGAGGTACGTCGTCTGCTGAAGGTTAGATCTGTGGTATTTAAGTCTGGCGACCCAGGCCTGTACCAGAAAACCAGGTATGATTTGCAGAAGGCTATTTCAAGGGTAAAGAGACAATTTTGAATGAGGTTGGTGGTGACATCGGATGCACGGCAACTCTGGCAGGGTCTGCAAAACATTACTTCCGACAAAGCAAACCCAATAGCATGAATAGCAGCGATGCTTCACTATTAGATGAACTCAATGGTTTCTATGCACACTTTGAAAGGGAGTAGTAGAAGATCCCTACTGCACCTGATGACTCCGTGATCTCCGTCTCAGAGGCTGATGTTAGGCTGTCTGAACACTCACGAGGCAGAAGGTCCCGATGGAGTACCTGGTAAGGCTCTGTAAACCTGTGACAACCAACTAGTAGGAGTATTCAAGATCATTTTTAACCTCTCAGTGCCACAGGCGGAAGTTCCCACTTGCTTCAAAAAGGCAACAATTATACCAGTGCCTAAGAAGAATAATGTGGGCTGCCTTAATGACCATCACCTGGTAACACTCACATCAACAGTGATAAAATGCTTTGAGAGGTTGGTCATGATTAGAATGAACTCCTGCCTCAGCAAGGACCTGGACCCATTGTAATTTGCCTATTGCTACAATAGGTCAATGGCAGATGCAATCTCAATGGCTCTGCACATGGCTTTAGACCACCTGGACAACACAAACACCTACGTCAGGATGCTGTTCATCGACCATAGCTCAGTATTTAATACCATCATTAATCACAATCCTGATTGAGAAGTTGCA
Organism: Mobula hypostoma; assembly: GCF_963921235.1. Lineage (NCBI taxonomy): Eukaryota > Metazoa > Chordata > Chondrichthyes > Myliobatiformes > Myliobatidae > Mobula > Mobula hypostoma. Next base: position 104,746,510 of record NC_086102.1, on the reverse strand, counting down.
GAACCTGGGCCTCTCTACCTCCTTCTCAAATTGGCCTGGCACTCAATGTCAGTAAGATGAAAGAACTGATTGTGGACTTCAGGAAGGGTAAATCGAAGGAACACATACCAATCCTCATAGAAGGATCAGAAGTGAAGATAGTGAGCAGCTTCAAGTTCCTGTGTGTCAAGATCTCTGAGGATCTAACCTGGTCCCAACATATCGATGTAGTTATAAAGAAGGCAAGACAGCAGCTGTACTTCATTAGGAGTTTGAAGAGATTTGGCATGTCAACAAATACACTTAAAAACTTCTGTAGTTGTACCATGGAGAGCATTCTGACAAGCTGCATCACTGTCTGGTATGGAATGGCTGCTGCTCAGGACCTAAAGAAGCTGCAGAAGGTTGTAAATCTAGTCAGCTCCATCTTGGGCACTAGCCTACAAAGTACTCAGGATATCTTTAGGGAGCAGTGTCTCAGAAAGGCAGTGTCCATTATTAAGGACCTCCCGCACCCAGGCCATGCCCTTTTCTCACAGCTACCATCAGGTAGGAGATACAGAAGCCTGAAGGCACACACTCAGCGATTCAGGAACAGCTTCTCCCCCTCTGCCATCTGATTCTGAAATGGAGATTGAATCTTTGGACACTACCTCACTTTTTTGTAATATACAGTATTTCTGTTTTTGCATATTTTTCATCTATTCAATATACATAATTGATTTACTTGTTGACTTATTATTAATTTTTTAAATTTAATTAATTAATTTATTTTAACCATATAACAATTACAACATGGAAACAGGCCATCTCTGCCCTTCTAGTCCATGCCGAACTCTTACTCTCACCTAGTCCCTTTCTTGTTTCAGTCGAAACAAGCAGCTGGGAAGAAGGGAGTGAAGAAATCGGGTAGAAAAAGTCTTTTTTTTTAAACACTACTCGGGGAGAAAGGTCTGCACTGCGCAGGCACGTGATGTAGTGCACCAAGGTTTAAAAACAGACCACCATATACAGCGGGCAGCGTTGTGAGCGGGCAGTGGAGTGAGAGGGAGCAGAGTGGGACGGCTTTGGCTCAACAGATTTTGGCGAGAACAGGCAGAGGCCAGGGTAGGTTCCGGTAAGTTTTTTGTCCAGTTTGCTTAGAGTAGAGAGAATGCCAGGCAGGATGTTGGAATGCTCCTCTTGCAGGATGTGGGAAGTCAGGGAGCCCTCCGGTCTCCCTGACAACGACACCTGCAAGAAGTGCATCCAGCTGCAGCTCCTAACAAACCGCGTTCGGGAACTGGAGCAGGAGCTGGATGACCTCCGGATCATTCGGGAGAATGAGGAGATTATAGATCGTAGCTACAGGGAGGTAGTTACGCCAAAGGAGCAGAGCACAGGAAATTGGGTCACTGTCAGGCGAGGGAAGAGGAAAGGGCAGGCAGAGCAGGGTTCCCCTGTGGCCATTCCCCTCAACAACAAGTATACCGCATTGGATATGGTTGGGGGGGATGACTTACCTGGGACAAGCTGCAGCAGCCAGATCTCTGGCGCTGAGTCTGGTTCTGCAGTGCAGAAGGGAGGGTGGAAAAAGAGGAGAGCAGTAGTGATAGGGAACTCGATAGTTAGAGGTGCAGGTAAGAGGTTCTGTGGTCGTGACAGAGAATCCAGGATGGTTTGTTGCCTCCCGGGTGCCAGGGTCAAGGACGTCTCTGATCGATTGCATGACATTCTGAAGTGGGAGGGTGATCAGCCAGATGTCGTGGTGCACATCGGTACCAATGACGTAGCAAGGAAGAGTGAGGAGGTCCTGGACAGTGAGTATAGAGAGCTTGGTAGGAAGTTGAAAAGCAGGACCTCGAGGGTGGTAATATCAGGATTGCTGCCTGTGCTAGGTGCCAGTGAGGGTAGGAATAGGATGCTCTGGAGGATGAACAAGTGGCTGAGGAACTGGTGTAGGGGGCAGGGTTTCAGATTTCAGGATCATTGGGCAGGTGGGACCTGTACAAGAGAGATGGGTTACACTTGAACTACAAGGGGACCAATATCCTTTCAGGGAGGTTTGTTAGTGCTATTGGGGAGGCTTTAAACTAGATTTGCAGGGGGATGGGAACCAGAGTGCCAGAGCTGACAGTGTGGCTGAGGTGAAAATAAATGATGTTAAAAATTCAAGCAAAGCCGCAAATAGAAAGTTTGTGAGTGGTGGTAAAAATCTTCTGAGGTGTGTCTATTTCAATGCTAGGAGTATTGCGGGGAAGGCGGATGAATTGAGGGTGTGGATTGACACGTGGAATTATGACGTTATAGCAATTAGTGAAACTTGGCTACAGGAGGGGCAGGACTGGCAGCTTAATATTCCAGGGTTCCGATGTTTCAGATGTGATAGAGGCAGAGGAATGAAAGGTGGGGGAATAGCATTGCTTGTTAGGGAAAATATTACAGCAGTGCTCAGGCAGGACAGATTAGAGGGCTTGTCTACTGAGTCCTTATGGGTGGAGCTGAGAAACAGGAAAGGTGTGGCCACATTAGTGGGATTGTATTACAGACCACCCAATAGTCAACGAGACTTGGAAGAGCAAATCTGCAGAGAGATAGCAGGCAACTGCAGGAAACATAAAGTTGTGGTGGTAGGAGATTTTAATTTTCCACATATTGATTGGGACTCCCATACTGTTAGGAGTCTAGATGGGTTAGAGTTTGTAACATGTGTTCAGGAAAGTTTTCTAAATCAATATATGGAGGTACCAACTAAAGGGGATGCGATATTAGATCTCCTATTCGATAACGAGTTAGGACAAGTGATGCAAGTGTGTGTAGGGGAGCACTTTGGTTCCAGTGATCATAACACCGTTAGTTTCAACTTGATCATGGATAAAGATAGATCTGGTCCTAGGGTTGAGATTCTAAACTGGAAGAAGGCCAAATTTGAAGAAATGAGAAAGGATCTAAAAAGCGTGGATTGGGACAGGTTGTTCTCTGGCAAAGATGTGATTGGTAAGTGGGAAGCCTTCAAAGGAGAAATTTTGGGAGTTCAGAGCTTGTAGGTTCCCGTCGGGATTAAAGGCAAAGTGAATAGGAATAAGGAACCTTGGTTCTCAAGGGATATTGCAACTCTGATAAAGAAGAAGAGAGATTTGTATGACATGTATAGGAAACAGGGAGTAAATAAGGTGGTTGAGGAGTATAAAAAGTGCAAGAAATTACTTAAAAAGGAAATCAGGAGGGCTAAAAGAAGACATGAGGTTGCCTTGGCAGTCAAAGTGAAGGATAATCCAAAGAGTTTTTACAGGTATATTAAGAGTAAAAGGATTGTAAGGGATAAAATTGGTCCTCTTGAAGATCAGAGTGGTCAGCTATGTGTGGAACCAAAAGAAATGGGGGAGATCTTAAATGGGTTTTTTGGATCTGTATTTACTAAGGAAATTGGCATGAAGTCTATGGAATTAAGGGAAACAAGTAGTGAGATCATGGAAACTGTACAGATTGAAAAGGAGGAGGTGCTTGCTGTCTTGAGGAAAATTAAAGTGGATAAATCCCCAGGACCTGACAGGGTGTTCCCTCGGACCTTGAAGGAGACTAGTGCTGAAATTGCAGGGCCCTGGCAGATATATTTAAAATGTCGGTGTCTACGGGTGAGGTGTCGGAGGATTGGAGAGTGGCTCATGTTGTTCCGTTGTTTAAAAAGGATCGAAAAGTAATCCAGGAAATTATAGGCCAGTAAATTTGACTTCAGTAGTGGGTAAGTTATTGGAGGGAGTTCTAAGAGACAGAATCTACAAGCATTTGGATAGACAGGGGCTTATTAGGGAGAGTCAACATGGCTTTGTGCGTCGTAGGTCATGTTTGACCAATCTCCTGGAGGTTTTCGAGGAGGTTATCAGGAAAGTGGATGAAGGGAAGGCAGTGGATATTGTCCACATGGACTTCAGTAAGGCCTTTGACAAGGTCCCTCATGGGAGGTTAGTTAGGAAAATTCAGTCACTAGGTATACATGGAGAGGTGGTAAATTGGATTAGACATTGACTCAATGGAAGAAGCCAAAGAGTGGTAGTAGAGGATTGCTTCTCAGAGTGGAGGCCTGTAACTAGTGGTGTGCCACAGGGATTAGTGCTGGGTCCATTGTTATTTGTCATCTATATCAATGATCTGGATGATAATGTGGTAAATTGGATCAGCAAATTTGCTGATGATACAAAGATTGGAGGTGTAATGGACAGTGAGGAAGGTTTTCAAAGCTTGCAGAGGGATTTGGACCTGCTGGAAAAGTGGGCTGAAAAATGGCAGATGGAATTTAATACAGACAAGTGTGAGGTATTGCACTTTGGAAGGACAAACCAAGGTAGAACATACAGGGTAAATGGTAAGGCACTGAGGAGTGCAGTAGAATAGAGGGAGCTGGGAATACAGATACAAAATTCCCTAAAAGTGGCGTCACAGGTAGATAGGATCGTAAAGAGAACTTTTGGTACGTTGGCCTTTATTAATCAAAAGTATTGAGTATAAGAGCTGGAATGTTATGATGAGGTTGTATAAGGCATTGGTGAGGCCAAATCTGGAGTACTGTGTTCAGTTTTGGTCACCAAATTACAGGAAGGATATTAATAAGGTTGAAAGAGTGCAGAAAAGGTTTACAAGGATGTTGCCGGGACTTGAAAAATGTGTTACAGAGAAAGGTTGAATAGGTTAGGACTTCATTCCCTGGAGCGTAGAAGATTGAGGGGAGATTTGATAGAGGTATATGAAATTATGATGGATATAGATACAGTGAATGCAAGCAGGCTTTTTCCACTGAGGCAAGGGGAGAAAAAAACCAGAGGACATGGGTTAAGGGTGAGGGGGGAAAAGTTTAAAGGGAACATTAGGGGGGGCTTCTTCACACAGAGAGTGGTGGGAGTATGGAATGAGCTGCCAAACGAGGTGGTAAATGCGGGTTCTTTTTTAACATTTAAGAATAAATTGGATAGATACATAGATTGGAGGTGTATGGAGGGATATGGTCCGTGTGCAGGTCAGTGGGACTAGGCAGAAAATGGTTCGGCACAGCCAAGAAGGGCCAAAAGGCCTGTTTCTGTGCTGTAGTTTTTCTATGGTTTCTAAAATGTGGTCAGATCTTCATACAAGTCACAATAATAGGCAAACACAATCTGCCTAAACTAATAACACGCAAACAATTGAACTTCTTCTCGCCAATACTGAGTACACCACTTAAACAACCACAGTCTAGGTTCAAAAAAGTATGTGAAACTTTGGGGTTTTGCCGTCAACAAAAGCTATTTGGGCGTCAGGTATTCCAGTCAATGAGATGAGATTGGAGGTGTGGGTTGTAGAGGCCCTATAAAAAACGCACATAAAGTCAGGTAACTGACAGAACCTTCTCTTCTCAAGAAACTGGAAAAGGCTACAAAAACATTTCTAAAGGCCTGACCATTCATCAGTCCACAGTCAGAGAAATTGTCTACAAATGGAGGAAATTCGGTACTGTTACTACTCTCCCTAGGAGTGGGTGTCCTGCAAAGATCACACCAAGAGCAATGCAGAAGGGGGTGAAAAAGAACCCAAGAATAATAGCAAAAGACCTGCAGAGTTCTTTGGACAATCAAGAGAAAATCTGAACAAGAATGGTTTTCATGGAAGGACACCACAGAGGAAACCACTGCTCTCCAAAAAAACAATGGTGCACGGCTCAAGTTTGCAAAAGACCATTTATATTTTCCACAATGCTTCTGGGACTGTGTTCTGTGGACAGATGAGAATAAAGATTTAGAGGATGAAATTGTCTAAATAATTGTACGAAGGCAGTCCACTGTCAGAACTAAGTGTCTGCAATGACTTTGTTCATTTACAATTAATCAAAGGAACATGGCAGCGTACACTGGATGAATTTCTCCATTGATAACTGTTAAAAACTAATACATTGTTTTATAGTGCTGTAGAGGTATTGTTCTTATTTGTTCTATATTTCATTTAAATACATAAATTCTTACTCAGTTAAATGTAACTAATGGATGCCTATATATATATAGCGAATGTATGTAGGCTTTTCTCCTCGGGTTGGGTGAGACTAGAAATAGAAGTCAGAGGTGAGGGGAAAAAGTTAAATATTTATGGGGATGTTGCTGGGACTTGAATAGGAAAAGGTTAAATAGGTTAGAACTTTATTCAGTGGAGCATAAGAGAATGAGGGGAGATTTGACAGAGGTATACAAAATTATGAGAGTATAAGTAAGGTAAATGCATGCAGACCTTTTCCACTGAGGTTGGGTGAGACTCAGACTAGAGGTCATGGGTCAAGGATGAAAGGTGAAGTGTTTAAAGGGAACATGAGGTAGAATTTCTTCACTCAAAGGGGGCTTAGAGCGTGAAATGAACTGCCGGTGGAAGTGGTGGATATGGTTTTGATTTCGACATTTAAGAGAAAATTGTATAGGTACATGGGTGGGAGAGGTATAGAGGGGTATGGAGGGCTATGGTCCAGATGTAGGTTGGGGGTACTTTGCAGAGTAACAGTCCTGCATGGACTAGGTGGGCCAAAGAGCAGGTTTCTGTGCTGTAGTGCTCAGTGACTCTATGACAGGACATTCTAACATTCCGTGCTGACTCTAGCCAAACATTAAGTTAAATGCCAGTCAGTAATCGTGGGTTACGTTTTTACAGACTTCCCCAGCAGCACAGTAAGGACTCCTCGGGAAAGTGCGAACACAGAGGAAGTGAAACAGGTATCCTCTCCGTTACAAACACAACCTGTATATAACAGCTTCAACATAAAAGAAAAGGTATCAAAGTTCAAAATTCAAAGTCAATTTGCTATCAATGTACTTATATTTATTGCCCTGAGTGAGATTCGTGTTCTTGCAGGCATTTACAGGAAAATAAATACAATAGGTTAATACCAAACCGTGTGAGGCATTGCTGGAAGGAATAAGCTTTAAGGACAATCTGAGTTGATGGAAAGGTTATACGGTCAACAACTTGGAGAAAGGCCCATTAGCCCACTGAGTCTGTGCTGACCGTTAACTCCAATGCTATTTTTAAACTCTACACATGGCCATTAACTTTTCCCAGATTCTCTCACTCACCATTTCCCCAGGTAGGCAATTAACAGCAGTCAATTAAGTTTAAAGTTCAAAGCTGATTTATTATTAAAGTAAATATATGTCACCACATACTATCTTGAGATTCATCTTCTTGCAGGCACTTAGAGGAAAATAAGAAATAAAATAAAATTTATGAAAACCTTGTCCTGAAGAAGGGTCTCAGCCCGAAATGTCGATTGTTTATTCATTTCCATAGATGCTAGGACTGGCAAACAACCAATGTGCAAGAAGACAAATCATGCAAATAATAAAATAAAAGTAAATTAACTCAACAATCCATCTACCCATGGGATGTGGGAGAAAAACTGGAAGATGAGAGAGGGAGGGGAATCCCATGTCGTCACAGGGAGGGGGTGTAGACTGCACTGGAACCCATGTTGTTCGAGTGGTGAGGGGAGGGAGGGGAATCCCATATTGTCACAGGGAGGGGGTGTAGACTGTGCTGGAACCCATGTTGTTCGAGTGGTGAGGGGAGGGAGGGGAATCCCATATTGTCACAGGGAGGGGGTGTAGACTGCGCTGGAACCCATGTTGTTCGAGTGGTGAGGGGAGGGAGGGGAATCCCATGTCGTCACAGGGAGGGGGTGTAGACTGCGCTGGAACCCATGTTGTTCGAGCAGTGAGGCAGCAGCCCTACCGGCTGAGCTACTCCTTTCAGTGGAAAGTCCAGAGTTTGGGAACTCAGTCGACTCATACAGCACAGAAACAGGCCCTTTGGCCCATCTAGTCCATATCAAACTATTGTTCTGCTCAGTGCCATTGACTTGCCCTCCATACCCCTCCCGTCCATGTACCTATCCAAACTTCTCTTAAGTATTGCATTCAGACACATCCACCACTTCCGCTGGCAGCTTGTTCCACACTCTCACCGCCCTCTGGGTGAAGAGGCTCCCCTTTAATCCAAACTGAGGGTAGATCGATAGGAATGTATGATGCCAATGGTTTTTCTTGCTCAATTCTTACATACCTGCACTGCACACAAGGCACTAAGTATCCAGGGAGGTTGCTGGTGTAATGGGTAGCGAGCGATCGCTGGTTTCCTGGCCAGGCTTGGCTCTGATCTCTGGGTGCCCTCCATTAACCCCTGCGGTCATCAGTCCGCTTCCACAGATGACGCTTGAACTGGCCCACGACCCTCTGGTACACACAGGCCTAGGCTTGAGCGGAAAGGAAAGGGAGAGAGGACAAGGGGTGAGAGATGAGCTCGCTGATCTCCTGGGCAGCATTATGCAGTCTAAGTGACCTTTGCACCCTTTGTGTGGGATGAGACGCAAATAAATTTACCATTAACCTGGATGATCCGACCGGGTAATCTAAACTCATTCCATTCTTCATTAAAGTTCGAGACTTCTCTGCTTTGACTGGGCAGTCCGCTTAACTATATCAAGATTACAGCCCGAGTAAGCACTGGGCAGCCTGATTAACTATATCACATTGTCCCCATCTCAGTTCTGTTGTTAATTTACTTTCCTTATCATGCTTCTCAACGTTATCTGCAGTCTGCAATTGGATGGGAAATGTTGGGAAGAAGGTCAGCAATTGAAGATACTTGCCACAGAAAGATGCTTTCGGTCAGCGTCCGTTACAATTGTCAGGATTTGTCTTGGATATCGAGCACATTGGCTGTTTGTTGGTCTTTGTTTTTGTATTTCTTTATTTTCCTGTAAACGTCTGCAAGAAAATGAATCTAAGGTGACATAGACGTACTTTGATCATAAACCTAATTTGACTTTGAATTTGCACCCTCTCTAAATCCTCGACATCCTGTAATGTTCTGCACACAATACTCCAAACAGGGCCTAACCAAAGTTTTGCAACATGACTTCCTGATACTTATACTTAATGTCATCCATGGCAGAAGCTTATATATAAGTATATGCCACGTCCGCATATGATATAAACATACGAGGGGTGATTGATAAGTTCATAGTCTAGGGTAGAAGGAGAAGGAGTCAATTTTAGAAAACCTAGCACATTTATTTTTCAACATAGTCCCTTCCTACATTTACACACTTAGTCCAGCGGTCCTGGAGCATACGGATCTTGGACCTCCAGAAAGTGCCCACAGCAGGGGTGACTAATAGGTTTCTGGCCTAGGAGATGTGTTATACAGCTCTTGTTATATGCACATGCAGTTCAACTCTTTGAGTGATTATGCAGAAAGGTTAATAACTCATCAGTTAATAACTCATCAGGGGTGATTGATAAGTTTGTGGCCTAAGGTAGAAGGAGATGAGTTATTAACTTCAAACTTTCTGCGTAATCACTCAAAGAGTTGAACTGCATGTGCATATAAACGGATGTATAACTCATCTCCTTCTACCTTAGGCCACGAACATATCAATCACCCCTCAAATAATTTGCCTTCTTTACCGGCCTATCTAGTTGCATGGCCACTTTCAGCAAGCTATGGACTTGGGCTTTGTACTACTTTGTATTCATCACTTTGCCATCATCAAGGACATCTTCAAAAGGCAATGCCTCGAAAGGGCAGCGTGCATCGTGAAGGACCCCACCACCCAGGATAGGCTTCTCCTCATTACTACTAGATGGGAGGAAGTACAGGAGCTTGAAGACACACACTTCTTCCCATCCGCCATCAGGTTGCTGAATGTACCATGAAGCCGTGAACGCTAGCACACTAACTTGCTCTCCTTTAGCACTACTTAGTTATTTTTGATCTTTCCTGTTGTAATTTATAGCTTGTGTTATGTATTGCACTGGACTGCTGCTGCAAAGCAACAGATTTCATGACATTTGTCAGTGACAATAAAGCTGGTTCTGAATCTAGGACCAGGGTGGTTAAGGGTGAGCCATGGTCTAATTGGCTTTTGGCTTATTATTGTTACCGGTACTGAGGTTCAGTGAAAATCTTTGTTTTGCATGTCACTCAGACAGATCATTTCTCCAAATCAGTGTCTTGAGCTGATACAAGAGAGACGCAGTAACAGAATGCAGAATATAGTGCTAACATTCAGAGGGAGTGCAGTGCAGGTAGACAATCAGAATCAGGTATATTATCACTGACACAGACATAGAGTCACTGAATCATACAGCACAAAAACAGGCCCTTCTGTCCATCTAGTCTATGCCGAACTGCTAGTCTCATCGACCTGCACTGGACCATAGCCCTCCCATCTATGTTCCCTGATGTCTCTGGGCCTCTACTCACTGGAGTTTAGAAGAATGAGTGGGAAATCTCATTGAAACCTTTTGAATACTGAAAGGCCTAGATTGAGTGGATGGGAGAGGATGTTTCCTATGGTGGGTGAGTCGGGAACCAGAGAGCACAGGCTCAGAATACCAAGGATGTCCCTTTAGAGTGGAGATGAGGAGGAATTTCTTTCTGTGCTGTATTTTTCTCTGACTCTTCATATGTATGTGGCAATGAATTCCACAAATTCACCACTCTCTGACTTAAGAAATTCCTCCTCATCTCTGTTCTAAAGGATGTCCTTATATTTTGAGGCTGTGCCCTCTAGTCTTAGACTTCCCGCCATAGCAAACATCCTGTCCACGTCAATTCTGTCTGGGACTTTCAATATTCGATGGGTTTCAAAGAAGTCATCACTCATTGTTCTAAACTCCAGCAAGAACAGACCCAGAGCCATCAAATTCCCTTCATAGATTAATCCTTTCATTCCCAGAAACATTATTGTGAACCTCCTCCAGACCCTCTCTAATGTCAACACATCCTTCCTTAGATAAGGGGCTCAAAGCTGCTCACAAAACTCCAGGTCTGTGCAATGTCATAAAGTGTCAGCATTATATCCTTGCATCTTCCGTTCTATAACCAAGCTGGACTGTGGCAGGAAAGGTGTAACTAAATTATAGATACACCCAGAGGCTTTTCCTGGTGTCTCATAGCACTGAAACAGGTCATTCTGCCCACTTTGAGTATTTTATACTTTATTGTCACCAAACAATTGGTACTAGAACGTACAATCATCACAGCAATATTTGATTCTGTGCTTCACACTCCCTGGATTACAAATATTAAATATTAAAGCTATTAAAATAGTTAAAATTAGTAAATATTAAAAATTTAAATTATAAATCATAAATAGAAAATAGAAAAATGGGAAGTAAGGTAGTGCAAAAAAACCGAGAGGCAGGTCCGGATATTTGGAGGGTACGGCCCAAATCTGGGTCAGGAGTACGCCTGTTGCTGCCCCAGAAAAGCATGCATCGTGATCAAAGACCCCACCCACTCCAAATTCTCACTCCTTCCCTCTTCTATCAGGCAACATGCAAAAGCCTGAAAGCACAAGCCACCGAGCCCAAGGACAGCTTCTACCCCACTGTTATCAGATTATTACATGGTTCTTTCTCTGTTGGGTCTTGACCTCACAGTCTATCTCGTTATGGCCTTAGACCTTATTGTCTGCCTGCTCTGCACTTTATATCAAATTTCTACAGATGGACAGTGTCTATATTTCCTTTGATTTGGTATGTCACCAACGACTTCACTAAGTTGTTACTGAAATACTGTGGAGAGCATTCTAACTGGTGGCATCACTGTCCGGTCTGGAGGAGCCACTGCACAGGATCAGAAAAAATGCAGAAAATTGCAAACTCAGCCAACTGCGTCATGGAGAATAGCCTCCCCACCATCACGGACACCTTCAAAAGGCAATGCCTCGAGAAGGCAGCATCCATCGTCAACCATCAGGACTTGCCCTCTTCTCATTGCTACCCTCAGGGAGGAGGTACAGGAGTCTGAAGAATGTCTAAGGGACAGCTTCTCCCTCTCGGCCATTAGATTTCTGAATGGACCACGAAACCCACCTCACCTTTTGCTTTCTTTTGCATATGACGTATTTTTTTCTAATTCTTATTGTAACTTATAGTAATTTGTATGCATCACATTGTATTGCTACCACAAAACAACACATTTCATAGCGTATTTCAGTGATAATATACCTGATTCTGATTCTGATTCCAATTCTGTTGTAGGGTAATGGAATTGGGGGGAATGTACATAATTCACAACCACCGACATTGAGTTAGGGTTTTCTTTAAGAGGTGGTCTGACACGTATTACATGAAGTTCCGTTACCACACTTTCTGTGTTCAGGTTTTGGAGTACAATAAATGAGTTGTTACGATTTTTCTTAAATATAAAATGCCGCACGTCATTTTATTTGCGAAAACCTACTTTGGTAACCCTAAGGCTCCAGGACAATTCCAGAGAAATTAAACATGTCGGCCAACACAGTTATTTTGAAACTGCCAGAACTTTGGGAACAAATGCTGTTGCTTAGTTTGTACAAGCCGAGGCCCATTTCGCCTTGCCAGAAATCACTGCCAACAACACCAAATATTTCTATGTGGCAGTGTCACTCAGCAACTCCACGGCTGTGGGAGTGGTGAGTCTACTAGAACATCCACCTGAACACAATAAATCTGATCACTGAAAACTCACCTTTTACAGACTCCTGGACTTTCAGAGTCTGAACACGCCTAACAATTGCCCTCCATGCCCGGCCCGGCCTCAGTGATGCTGGGCCATCGGAGCTAATGGACCAAACGCTGTCTCTCCTGGGAAATCACCATCTTTTTATTTTTAAAGAAATCTTCATGCAGCAAATGCCCGATCAAGTTCACATAGCCCTCACTCATACACCCGTAAAGGAGCTTGCTAAAATGGCTGACACTCAGCCAGGCAACAGTGCATAATTCCTCCTCTTTTCACTACCTCATTAAGCACAGTCAGCAAGGCTTCCAACATAAGCATGTGAAAGAGACTACTAACTAATGCTGAGACCATTTTGGATGACCCTGGTTCTGGGTTTTACCACGCTTTCTTTGGTATGAACATTAGGAAGTATCGACCACCTTGCATCTTCGACAGTGCCAGCGAAACAGGACGTCAGAGGTCTGTGAACAATGTGGGTTCCAGCTGCCCGTGTCATCTACTGTTTATTATGGACACCCTTTCAGGGCGACACTTTCTGTGTGACACAGCAATGAAACCTCACTGGAGGCCGCTAATGGCAGCAAGGTTCAGTGTGATGTTACACATGTGACTTCATCCTAACTGAAGTAGTTACACCTCTGCTCAGCGCAGATTTCCTGTGAGCCCAAGGACTGCTAGTTGATCTTAAGAACTGCCGGCTTGTGGATGTCGAGGACTGGGTCGTTACCCTGCTCCTCCAGTTAGTTCCTCACAATGACTCTGTCAAGCGCGTGCACCACCACATGTGAATTTACTCGACTGCTGGGCGAATTCCCAAACCTCACCAAGCCCACATTCTCCACAACAGCACAAAACATGGGGCTGAGCATCACATTCCCACAACTGGCCCACCAGTCCATGCCTGCACGCATAGACTGGACCCAAAGATAACATTTGAGATGATTGTCGATCCCTTCAATTTTTTTGTAGATACAAACTTGCTCAAGAAGTGAAATTGTTTCATTTGCACTCTCAGTTGTTTCTGGTGTTTCCAAGTCTGAATGTTTGAAGCCACAGTGAGCGAAACAGTTCTGAGTTGTCTTACTGCTTATTTCTTGCCAACTATCAGTGACCAAGATCACTGCTTTTTGAACACAAACTGAATCCTCTTAAAAACTGTTTACTCTAAGCATGGGGTGTGTCTAATGGCTACACGACAGGCGTGCAACTATGACACAACTTAGAAAATGTTTGGCAAGTTTCCTGCCCCAATTATGTGGCATATTAGCCCAAATAAATGAAGGGAATCCCGGCTATTTCCCTGATTGGTTTTTGTTCACATTGAGCACATTTACAAGGAGTGCTACCACAAGAAAGCAGAGTCTATCACCAAGGACCACCACCAGCCAGACAATGTGCTCTTCTCACTATGACCATCAAGAAGGAGGTACAGAAGCCTTAGATTCCACACCACCAGGTTCATGAACAATCGAGCACCTGTGCTCCATCCGCCACAACGGACAGGATCTCCCAGTAGCCACCCACTTCAACTCTCCTTCCCATTCCCATTCAGATATGTCCATACATGGCCTCCTCTACTGCCATGATGAGGCTAAACCCAGGTTGGAGGAGCAACACCTCATATACCGTCTAGGTTGTCTCCAGCTCCTTGGTATGAACATAGAATTCTCCAACTTCCGGTAATTCCCTCCCCCTCCCTTCCCCTATCCCTATGTCACTCTGTCCCCTCTCCCAGCTGCCTATAACCTCCCTCATGATTCTGCCTCCTTCTACTACCCAGTGTGCTTTCCCCTATTCCTTCTTCACCTTTCCTGCTTATCCCCTCCCTGCTTCCTCTCCCCCACCCCTTTATCTTTCCCCTTACTGGTTTTTCACCTGGAACCTACCAGCCTTCTCCTTCCCACCCTCCCCCCACCTTCTTTATAGGGCCTCTGCCCCTTCCCTCTACAGTCCTGACGAAGGGTTCCCGCCCGAAACATTGACTGATCATTTCCACGGATGCTGCCCGACCTGCTGAGTTCCTCCAGCGTGTTGTGAGTGTTGCTTTGACCCCAGCACCTGCAGAGTATTTTGTGTTCATGAACAGTTAGTACCCTTCAGGCTCCTGAACCAGTGTGGAGAGCAGATCTCACCCCAACACTTAAACTGATTCAACAACCTATGGACTCATTTTCAAGGACTCCACAACTCATGTTCTCAGTATTATTTATTTATTTTTCACTTTTTTTTTTGTTATTTGCACAATTTGTCTTACTTTGCACATTGGTTGCTTTTACTCCTTGCTATTTTATAGTTTTTCATAAATGTCATTGTATGCTTTATTTTCCTGTAAATGCCTGCAAGAAAGTGAATTTCAAGGTAGCATATGGTGACATATTTGTACCTTGATAATAAATTTACTTTGAACTTTATTCTGCGGAAACTTATAATGCATTGAGGTCTGGTTTAGGTACCAGGGGTTTCTGACACCACCAACCATTTATACCTCTCAGATCTTTAACCCCTACCACCCAAAATGTTGATAATAATGGTGGTTAGAGAACACCAGCATCTCTGAGATCCCCTCATTCTGAAATAGGTAATCGATCCCCTATCAGCAGGGCTGCATGGTAGCCCGCCTAGCATTTAGCGCAATGTTTTACAGCAAGAACAATCACCGATCGGGGTTCAATTCTTGTCGTTGTCTGTAAGGGCTGGTACCTTCTTGCCTTCACTGTGTGGGTTTACCCCAAGTGCTTCAGTTTCTTCCATATTCCGAAGACATATGGGTTTGGGTTAGTAAGCTGTGGACTTGCTATGTTGGCACTGGGAGCACGGCGAGACTTGCAGTGTGTACCCAGCACATCCTCGGACTGTGTTGGTCGTTGTCACAAATGACGCGTTTCACTGCATATTTTGATGTTTCGATGTCCATGTGACAAATAAAGGCAATCTCTCTTTCATTGAATCTGTGTCTGAGAGCTTCCTGCATAGAGGATCAGCCGTGACTCGGGACAGGTTTTCACAGGCCCTCGATACACCCTGGTAGAAATAGGCATTTTTATGTTTATCGCTTATCTTCCAAACTTTCAAACTATCAATTTAACAGCACATGTCTGATTGTTAACCATGGGGTTGAGCTAATTAGTTTCACTGCATACCCCCCACACCACACTGAAGCAACCTGTAAAATCAGCATACAACTTCAATCTAAATCTGTGCTTCTAATCAAGTGCAAAACAAGAATTAAACGACAATCATAATTGCATTTTGTTTATGGTGAACCTCATTTCTATTGTGCATCAACTTAACTTCCTTCTCCTGCTATCTCGATCTTCAACCCAAAGGTGCTGCAGAAATAGTATAGACAGGAATATAGCCTTAAAGAGCAAGCTTAAAACAGGACATTAAAGCCTAAGACTGTCACTGTAGGAAATCCTTTCCCGTGAAGATCATGGAAAGGTTGGCATTTGTCAGGAAGCTGTTCCTGCTAGGAGTGTTCCTTCTCTGAAATCCGTTTACATCCCATCAACGCATGATCTGCGTGCTCCTGAAAAGCGTACTGATCTCAGGTGGAATGCAGGAACTGGCCCTTGGGATCTATAGAAATAAATGGCAGAGAAATGAATTAAGTTATACATCTGAGGGAGTCATAGAGTCATAGAGCACAGAAGCAGCCGTTTCGGCCCATCTAGTCCATCCTGAACTATTCAATGGCTTACTGCTTACTTTGAGCTCAAATGTCACCTCCCCCCACTCCCCAGCTGAAATGTTCACCCATCACTGCGGTTTGGCAGCCGATCTGGACTGTGAGTCTGTCAGTGAGAAGGGCAATGAGGTGCCACAGAAAGAGCCTCTGTCTGCCTCATGACTCATGAGAACTAGGGTCAATTCTCACATCCAGAGTCGCCTGCATGGAGTCTGCATGTTTTACTTGTGAATGTGAGCAGGAACAGCTTCTTCATCAGATTTATGGAACCTACCTTATTATTCCTTTTATTTATTTATTTTTCATAATTTAGAGTATGGATTTGCACTGTACTTCTGCTGCAAAATGACAGATTTCACATCATCAAGGGGCTGACAATGTCTTCCCTCGGACCCTGTGTGAGGCTAGTGCAGAAATTGCTGGGGTATTGAAATCAACCTCAGCCTTGGTAGGATTGGAGGATAGCTAATGTTCTTCCATTGTTGAAGAAAGCTTCTAAAGGTAATCCAGGAAAATGAGGGCCAATGAGTCTGACTTCAGTTGTGGGGATGTTTCTAGATGTATTCTAAGGGACCAGATATATTAGTATTTGGATAGACAAGGACTGATTTGGGATAGTCAACAAGGCCTTGTGTGTGGTAGGTCATGTCTAACCAGGGAGGAGATTGCTGAGCCTCTGGCGATGATCTTTGCATCATCAGTGGGGACAGGAGAAGTTCCAAAGGATTGGAGGGTTGTGTATGTTGTTCCCTTATTCAAGAAAGAGAGTAAAGATAGCCCAGGAAATTATAGACCGGTGATTCTTACCTCAGTGGTTGGTAAGTTGATGGAGAAGATCCTGAGAGGCAGGATTTATGAACATTTGGAGATGCATAATATGATTAGGAATAGTCGGCATGGCTTTGTCAAAGGCAGGTCGTGCCTTACAAGCCTGATTGAAGTTTTTGAGGATGTGACTAAACACATTGATGAAGGCAGAGCAGTAGATGTAGTGTATATGGATTTCAGCAAGGCATTTGAGAAGGGACCCTATGCAAGGCT
The DNA here is from genome assembly GCF_963921235.1 of Mobula hypostoma. Lineage (NCBI taxonomy): Eukaryota > Metazoa > Chordata > Chondrichthyes > Myliobatiformes > Myliobatidae > Mobula > Mobula hypostoma. The sequence continues at coordinate 104,729,307 of NC_086102.1, read as the reverse complement.
TATTGAGAAAGTAAGGAGGCATGGGATCCAAGGGGACATTTCCTTGTGGATCCAGAACTGGCTTGCCCACAGAAGGCAAAGAGTAGTTGTAGGTGGGTCATATTCTGCATGGAGGTCGGTGACCAGTGGTGTGCCTCAGGGATCTGTTCTTGGACCCCTACTCTTCGTAATTTTAATAAATGACCTGGATGTGGAAGTGGAGGGATGGGTTGGTAAATTTGCTGATGACACATAGGTTGGAGATGTTGTGAATAGTGTGGAGGGCTGTCAGGGGTTACAGAGGGACATTGATAAGATGCAAAACTAGGCTCAGAAGTGGCAGATGGAGTTCAACCCAGACAATTGTGAGGTGGTTCATTTTGGTAGGTCAAATATGATGGCAGAATACAGTATTAATGGTAAGACTCTTGGCAGTGTGGAGGATCAGAGGGATCTTGGGGTCTGAGTCCATAGGACACTCAAAGCTGCTGCGCAGGTTGACTCTGAGGTTAAGAAAGCATATGGTACATTGGCCTTCATCAGTCGTGGGATTGAGTTTAAGAGCTGAGGGGTAATGTTGCAGCTATATAGCACCCTGGTCAGACCGCACTTGGAGTATTGTGCACAGTTCTGATCACCTCACTACAGGAAGGATGTGGAAACCATGGAAAGGGTGAAGAGGAGATTTACAAGGATGTTGCCTGGATTGGGGAGCATGCCTTATGAGAATAGGTTGAGTGAACTCGGCCTTTTCTCCTTGGAGCGAAGGAGGATGAGAGATGATCTGATAGAGGTGTATAAGATGATGAGAGTCATTGATCATGTGGATAGTCAGATGCTTTTTCCCAGGGCTGAAATGGCTAGCATGAGAGGGCACAGTTTTAAGGTGCTTGGAAGTAGGTACAGAGGAGATGTCAGGGGTAAGTTTTTTACGCAGAGAGTGGTGAGTGCGTGGAATGGGCTGCCAGTGACGGTGGTGGAGGCGGATACGATAGGGTCTTTTAAGAGACTCCTGGATAGGTACATGGAGCTCAGAAAAATAGAGGGCTATGGGTAGCCCTAGGTAATTTCTAAGGTAAGGACATGTTCCACACATCTTTGTGGGCCGAAGGGCCTGTATTGTGCTGCAGGTTTTCTATGTTTCTATGTTTCAATTTTATAGAATTTTTCTAGGAAGTTACTGGGAAAGTTGATGTAGGCAAAGCAATGGATTCTGTCTATGTGGACTTCAGCAAGGCCTTTGAAAAGGTCCTGCATAGGAGGCTGGTCAAGGAGGTTTATTTGCGTGGCATTCAGGATGAGGTAGTAAATTGGTTTAGACATTGGTTTTGTGGGAAGTGGTAGTAGGTGGTTGCCTGTCTGACTGGAAGGCTGTGACTAGTGGTGTGCCACAAGGATTGGTTCTGGGTCCGTTGTTGTTTGTCATCTGTATCAATGATATGAATGATAATGTGGTAAACTGGATCATCAAATTTGCTGATGACACCAAGATTGAGGGTGTGGTGGACTTCAAGGAAGACTATCAAAGCATGCAGTGTTTTCTGGAACAGCTGGAAAAAATAGGTTGAAAAATGTAGACAAATCGGAGGTGTTGCACTCTGGGAGGACAAACCAGGGTAGGACTGACACGGAGTGTAGTAGGGCACTGAGGAGTGCAGTAGAACAGTGGGGTCTGGGAATACAGATCCATAATTCATTGAAAGTCGCGAAGTGGGTAGATAGTGTCGTAAAGAAAGTTTTTGTCACATTGGCCTTCATAAATCAAAATACCGAGTACAGGAGTGGAGATGTATGTTAAAGTTGTATAAGATGTTAGTGAGGTCCAGTTTGGAGAATTGTGTGCATTTTTGGTCACCCATCTAAAGGAAAGGTGTAAATAAGATTGATAGAGTACAGAGAAAACTTACAAGGTTGCTGCCGGATGCGAGGACCAGAGTTATAGGGAAAGATTGAATAGGTTTGGCTTTTATTCCCCAATGTGTATGGACTCACTTTCAAGGACTTGAAAATTCATGTTCTCACTTAGTTAATTTATCGATCTATCTATCCATTTATCTATATGTTTATTTATTGTTTGCTTATTCATTTATTTGCTTGTTTATTTTTAAAATTTTTATTCGCACACTTTGTCTTCTTTTACCCATTGGTTGTTTGTCAGTCTCTGTTTTCATTGATTCTATTGTATTTCTTTATTTTTCTGTGAATGCCTGCAAGGGAATGAATTTCAAGGTAGAATATGGTGACATATGCATATTTTGATAATAAATTGACTCTGAACTTTGAATAATAACTTTCTGCTGGGTTTTATCCTCACAGAGATCACACCAAAAGCCCACAATTTGGTGGGATAACTGGCCACTGGTGTGTAGATAAGTGGTGAATTCTGGGAAAGCTGATGGGAATGTGGGGAGAATGTAAAATAATATGTGATTAGTGCATACAGAAGAGAGCTGGAAAAAAAAGCCTGCAATATCATGAAGAATCTTACCGACACTGCTTCCAGACTGCCCCAATCCTTTGAGGGAAGAAGCTACACAGCATCCACACCAAGACCACTAGAGTCAAGAACAGTGACTTCCGCCAAGTCCTCCACCCACGAACCCACTACACCACCCCTACCACCGTTATATCATCATGCAATGTTACTTCACATATATACAATCATTCCTTGTATATAGCAGTTACTTGTACATTCTGTTTTATAGGAATCTTTTTATATTTATTGTCCTTTTTTGTTTTTTTTAATTGCGTTCTTTATGTTTATAGTGTTTTTCTGCTGCGTCAGATCTGGAGTAACAACCATTTCCTTCTCCTTTACTCTTGCAGATTGAAGAACGACAACAAACAGTCTTGAATCTTGAAAATTAGTGCAAATGCCTACTCAATGGCTATCACAGACCGAAAGGGCAGAAAGGCCTGTTTCTGAGCTGTGTGACTCTAACTATGATGATGATATCTATGATCAGCCTCTACTTCATGAAGAATTATCCATGAGACATTCAGTGCAGAGCCAATCTCCCTGCTCCTTCAGTTTCTGTTACACTATACCCAAGTACATTAGTTTGACAATTTGCATGCCCTAGTAAGTTCGTCCAATTCATGCCAACTCATTAAGTAGATGGTTTATGCCTTTACAACAGTTCGGATCATGCGCTGACATAAATAAAATGCTGGGAGCATGCTTACAGTAAGGGGCTACCAATCAAGTCAGCTGCCATGCATGGAAATTACAATGAAGACAAGAAGAAGCCAACATCTATGGCTTGATGTTACTCCATTGTTAGAGCCCAGGTCTAATTACCACTATGCACTAGTTGCAATGTAGTGAATGCAATCAACTGGTCTCCTCTCCACAGACTCTGTCTACAGTTGTGTAGGGAAATGGAGAGCTACATGGGCAAAATGGAGGGTTAGATTAACCTTAGAGTAGGTTAAAAGCTCAGCACAACATCATGGGCCTGTACTGTGCCGTACTATTTTATGTTTGAAGTGCACTTCGTGCTGACTTGGTAAGACAGCCGACATAATCAAAGTCACAACCCACCCAGAACATTCTCTCTTCTCCCCTCTCCCAATGGGCAGAAGGTACAAAAGCCTGGAAAGCAGGCTCAAGGACAGCTTGCTACATCCATCAAAGTTGCTGGTGAATGCAGCAGTCCAGGCAGCATCTCTAGGAAGAGGTACAGTCGACTAGTAAGACCTCTTACTAGCTCTTCCTTCAGTTAGTCCTGACGAAGGGTCTCGGCCTGAAACATCGACTGTACCTCTTCCTAGAGATGCTCTCTGGCCTGCTGCATTCACCAGCAACTTTGATGTGTGTAGCTTGAATTTCCAGCACCTGCAGAATCCCTTTTGTTTGCGTCAATAACAGCTTTACTCCATTGCTGTCAGACCATTGAATGGCCCCCCAGTGTGAAAAGATGGTTTGCACCTCATTGCCTGCCTATACTGTACTTTTTCTGTAGCTGTGATACTATTCCACATTCCATTATAATTTTGTCTTGTTCTACCTCAATGCACTTTATCTGTATGAATAGTATGCAAGTCAAGCTTAGTACATGTGACAATAATAAATCAATTTATTGTCATTGCAGTTCCAATTCCAGTTATCTTGCCATTTTAGCACCTTGATCCCTAAATGTGGATGAACAACATATTGAAACAAAAGTCGGCATAAATAGGATGTTGGAGCATATCAGGTCAAGCATGGAATTTAAACACAAGAGATTCTGGAGATGCTGGAAATCCAGAGTAACATTCAGAAATGCTGGAGGAACTCAGCAGGTCAGGCAGCATCCATGGAGAGGAATAAACAGTCGTTATGAGGAGCCTCAGCCCTGTTTATTCCTCTTGATGAATGCTGCCTGACCTGCTGAGTTCCTCCAGCATTGTGTGTTTGTTACTAAGCATGAAATTTACAAAGGTCATGTCATCTGCAGAAATTCTCTGATGACTCAGCAATAGTTGCATGTATAAAGGGAGGATGTATATAGGGCCCTGGTAGAGGACTTTGTCAAATGGAGCAAGTTAAATCATCTGCAGCTCAACATAAATAAGACAAAGGAGATGGTGATGGACTTTAGGAAGACTAAGCTTGCATTGCTACCTGTTACTATTGATGGTGAGGATGTGGATGTGGTGAGGACCTACAAGTACCTGGAGATGCGGGATGACAGACTTGAGTAGAGCACCAACACAGAGGCTGGTACAAGAAGGGCCGGAGTCGCCTCTACTTCCTGGTTAGACTGAGGTCCTTTGGAGTATGCAGGCCTCTCCTTCACATGTTCTACCAGTCTATTGTCACCAGTACAATCTTCTATGCGGTGGTGTGCTGGGGCAATGGCATCAACATGGGTGATGCCAACAGGCTCAATAAACTGATTAGAAATGTTGGCTCTCTTACAGGAGTGAAACTAGACACACTGGAGGCTGTGGTAGAACAAAGGACCCTATGCAAAATCTTGCGATTCTGGACAATGTGTCTCACCCTCCACATGCCACCTTGGCTGAACAGAGGAGCACTTTTGGTAATAGACAAAGACAACTGCGCTGCTCCAAAGAACGCCATATGAGGTAATTCTTACCCTCAGCCTAGGCTCTATAATGAGTCAACCTATCGCTGGGGAAGTGATGAACCCCTTCTGTTAGACTGGTTGAGGTAACTTATTTTTTATTCTTTCTACTTCTCTTGTAATATTTGTATATCTGTGCACTTCTAATGCTACTGTGACACTGTAATTTCCTTTGGGATCAATTAGGTATCTATCTATCTATCTGCAGGTTTCTGCCCACAACCGAAAGGTGGAAGGTTTATTGGCGACTGGAAATTGTCCCCAGTTTGTAGATGAGCAGCAGAATCTGGGATCGGGAGTTAGTGGGTATGTGAGGAGAATGAAATGGGATTAGTGTAAGATTAGTGTAAATGGGTAGTTGGTGGTCAGCACAGACTCGATAGACTGAAGGCCCTGCCTCCAAGCTTTTCAACCCTGCAGTCTCTAGGAGCACCTTCCAATCAAACACCACCCCTCACTCCACCACCACCAGCTAACAAGGCTTCAAGCCAAGATGTGTAGATCTATCCACAAGCAACGTGCACAAAGGACAAATGAAAACAACCTCATAATCTATGCAATAGGCCATCAGGTCAAAATAAAATGTAGTGCGAATCCTTACATTTTACAAGCCTGTGCATCCTGTAGTCAGGCGGGTGGGTATGGATACGGACTACATTGTATGTTGGGCCTGCCGAATATCAGAGCTGAGTTCTTCCTTTCACTCTAGTGCAGTCTAGATCAAGCCTGCCTGACAGGCAGCTCACAACCTACCTGATCACTTTAGAATGATATGGAAGAGAGGAGACTCCTGAGTGTTCAGGAGGAAAGAGCGTTTATACCTGCTGGAGAGAGGACCAATGCTTGGAGCATGTCGGACAGAGAGACAATCCCGTGCACCATATCCTCCTCATCCACTAATACCAACCGATGGACCTGAGGAAGAGACATGAGCAGGTAAGGTGGGAAGACCAAGAAAAGGTTCAAAGAATCTGTACAAAGCCACTGAGACCATTTAAAAACTGGTTGTGACCCTGACTCCAATTTCTCAGCCAGTGACAGAGGCACACTACAGAGGCAACAGAAATGACTCGCTGGAATGGTTCCAAGGATGAGGAACCTCTATTACAAGGAGAAATAGGAAAAGTTAAGATTAGGAAGGATGAGGAAGCTATAGGGAGGGTGTAGAGAAGATTTTCCAGGATGCTGTCTGGATTGGAGAGCATGTTTTATGAGCTTAGGCTGAGTGAGCTCGGGCCTTTCTCTTTGCAGCGAAGGAAGAGGAGGGATGATTTGATGTGTATAAGATGATAAGAGGCATAGATCAAATGGACAGCCAGAGACCCAGGGTGGAAATGGCTAATACGAAGGGGCATAATTTTAAGGTGACTGGAGGAAAGTGTAGGGGATATGTCCGAGGTAAGTTTTTTTTACAGTTTTTCCCCACATCCACCCACTTTCCCCCATCACCTGTCAGCTTGTACTCCTTCACCTCCATCTCCTTATGTTGGCATCTTCCCCCTTCCTTTCCAGTCCTAATCAAGGGTCTCAGCTCAAAATGTCGACTGTCCCCTTCCATATTCCCTTCCAGCACAAATGCTGAGTTCCTCCCGCATTTTGTGTGGGTTGCTCTGGATTTCCAGTATCTGCAGAATCTCTTGTTAATTTTTTTACAAGAGTGGTAGATAACGAATGGGATAGAGATTGTAAACCACAAATACATGACAAAAATGCCAAGGGAGAAAAGAGAAAACACACAATGTGCTGGAGGAACTCAATAGGTCAGGCAGCATCTATACTTACTGCCCATTATGCATTTATGGCACAATGAAGGTCCTCCATCTCCATCTCTACAGAAGGATTCTTCGTTGTTGTTCCCATAACAATTGTTTGTTGACTAGTCAGGGTGTTAGTCCTGAGCTGAACCCCTGAACCTGGAGGACTTGTGGACCACTCAGTCTGGCCTCTACCCTTTGTCATGGGTGACCCCACCAAGAGTCAAGGCACAAGACCCTGACTCCAGCCTTCCGGGTCAATGAGGTACACAACACTCCAAGCCCTATGACAAGATTGTGCTCCTCTAAGAGGAGGCAGCATCTATGGAGGGAAATAAATGGTCAAAGTTTCAGGCTAAGACCTTTAATCGGGACTGGAAAGGAAGGCAAGGGGACCAGTGGGAGGGAAAAGAACGATAGTGATGTGGGCCAGTGCATAAGCAAGAGCGAGGAAATGGAGAAAGAAAAAGAGATGGAGGGGAAGTGGTTAGCGGAAGTTTGAAAATTCAATATTCATTTCACCAGGTTGGAGATGGCACAGGTGGAATATGAAATGTTCCTGTAGTTAACTTCGAAGTGGAGGAGGATGTGAGGGAGGAAATGGGAAGTGGAATTAAATTGCCACTGGGAGATCCAGGCTGGATCGGTGTGGAAGATCAAAGGAAGCAAAAGCAGCAAGAATTTTCAAAAGGTAAGTCTATATCAATGTGAAATGTTCATTTCAGGTTATATTGTCCTTGAGCGTGCACTTCTCCCTCAAACAACGTTGCTGGGAAAAAGAGGCTACCTCGCCATTAACTCATTATCTATAGGGTGTGGTAATGTGTGGTAATTGGCTGCCGTACCATGAGATCAAAATTAAAGGAAGGATTCTAAACTGGATTAGGGGTCATTATAGGAAGAATGTGGAAGCTTTAGAGCAGGTGCAGAGGAGGTTGACCAGGATGCTCTCTGGGTAGGAGAGCATGTCTTTTCAGGACAGGTTGACTGCACTAAGGTTTTCCTCTTTGGAGCGAAGGAGGATGAGAGATGACTTGATAGAGGCATACAAGATGACAAGAGGTACTGACTGAGTGGATAGACAGAGATTTTATTCCCAGGACAGAAATGCCGAAATCAAGGGGACACCACTTCAAGGAGGAAAGCACAGAGGGAGTGTCAGGGGCACAATTTTTACAAAGAGAGTGGTGACTGCATGGAACGCATTTACACGTCAAATATTCATTTCACAGGGTTGGAGATGGCCCAGGTAGAATATGGGATGTTATTCCTCTAGTTAACTTCAAAGTGGAGAAGGAGGAGGAGGTGAACAGAAACGTTGTTGAGGGAAGAGGGGGTGAACAGGCATTTTATCGAGGGAGGAGGAGGTGAACAGACACGTTATTGAGGAAGGAGCACATGAATAGACATGTTCTTGAGGGAGGAGCACGTGAATAGAAAGGGAATGGGAAGTGGATGGTAGAGGCAGATACATTAAAGGCATTTAAGAAATTCTTGGTTAGGCACATGGGCTATATAGGGGGGAAGGGTTAGACTGATGATAGAGTAGGTTTAAAGGTCAACAAAAGGTTGTGGGTAAAAGGGCCTGTACTGTGCTGTAGTGTTCTATGTTCTAAAAGCTCAGTGTTCCGGGTAGAGAGCCAAGGAGCAGATCTAATCAGTGGTTCTTTCAACAAACTGATCTCACAGGGCCAAAGGCCACCATCTCAGCTGTTTTTAGCTCAACCATTATCCTAAAAATAAATGCCCTGAGCTCCTAGGAAAGATTCCACTCTGCTGTGTTTCCCCTGTATCCGGTAGCAGCTGAGATGTCTGCGGTGCAACTGGATGCAGAGGGAGGGCATCGGTCACTGAGTTTGATTACTCCATACCTCATGTTTGACCAGGCGTTCAATGATGACTTCCAGGGTCTCGTGAGCATAGCACTTGAGAACGTTCTCGAAGCAGTGCCACCTCTGCTCCTGAACCTCCTTCACACTGACATCCAGGTTGTTGTAAGCTTTCTGGGCAGCCAGATTCTGCAGAAGGAGAAAGAGTGATTTCTTACATTTGGGAAGCACTTGCTAATTGCCACAATCTAGCCTGTCTGCCTCTGACGACAAGTCATTAGATATATTTAAAGCAGAGGTTGATAGAAACATAGAAAACCTAAAGCACAATATAGACCCTTCAGCCCACAAAGCTCTGCTGAATGTGTCCTTACCTTAGAAATTAGCTAGGGTTACCCATAGCCCTCTATTTTTCTAAACTCCATGCACCTATCCAGGAGCCTCTTAAAAGACGCTATGGTATCAGTCTCCACCACCGTCGCCGGCAGCCCATTTCACACACTCACCACTCTCTGGGTAAAAAAAACTTACCCCTGACACCTCCTCTGTACCTACTTCTAGGAATCTTAAAACTGTTTCCTCTCATGTTAGCCATTTCAGCCTTGGGAAAAAGCCTCTGACTATCCACACGATCAATGCCTTTCATCATCTTGTACACGTCTATCAGGTCACCTCTCATCCTCCGTCGCTCCAAGGAGAAACGGCCGAATTCACTCAAACTATTCTCATAAGGCATGCTCCCCAATCTAGGCAACATCCTTGTAAATATCCTCTGCACCCTTTCTATGGTTTCCACATCCTTCCTGTAGTGAGGTGACCAGAACTGAGCACAGTACTCCAAGTGCGGACTGACCAGGGTCCTATATAGCTACAACATTACCCCTCAGCTCCTAAACTCAATCCCATGATTGATGAAGGCCAATAAACCATATGCTTTCTTAACCACAGACTCAACCTGAGTAGCAGCTTTGAGTGTCCTATGGACTCAGACTCCAAGATCCCGCTGATCTTCCACACTGCCAAGAGTCTTATCAATGTCCCGCTGTAACCTCTGACAACCCTCCACACTATCCACAACACCCCCAACCTTTGTGTCATCAGCAAATTTACTGACAACATCCCTCCACTTCCTCATCTTGGTCATTTATAAAAATCACGAAGAGTAGGGGTCCCAGAACAGATCCCTGAGGCACACCATTGGTCATCAACATCCATGCAGAATATGACGCATCTACAACCACTCTTTGGCTGTGGGCAAGCCAGTTCTGGATCCACAAAGCAATGTCCCCTTAGATCCCATGCCTCCTTACTTTATCAATAAGCCTTGCATGGTGTACCTTATCAAATGCCTTGCAGAAATCCATATACACTACATCTACTGCTCTACCTTCATCAATGTGTTTAGGCTCGTAAGGCACAACCTGCCTTTGACAAAGCCATGCTGACTATTCCTAATCATATTATGCCCCTCCAATTGTTCATAAATCCTGCCTTTCAGGATCTTCTTCACCAACTTACCAACCACTGAAGTAAAACTCACCGGTGTATAATTTCCTGGGCTATCTCTACTCCCTTTCTTGAATAAGGGAACAACATCTGCAACCCTTCAGTCCTCCGGAACCTCTCCCGTCCCCATTGATGACGCAAAGATCTTTTCCTGAGGCTCAGCAATCCCCTCCCTCACCTCCCACGGTAGCCAGTGGTACATCTCATCTGGTCCCAGTGACTTATCCAACTTGATGCTTTCCAAAAGCTCCAGCACATCCTCTTCCTTAACACCTACATGCTCAAGCTTTTCAGCCCTATAATCGCCAAGATCCTTTTCTGTAGCGAATACTGAAGCAAAGTATTCAAAGTACCTCTGTTATCTCCTCCGGTTCCATGCACACTTTTCCACTGTCACAGTTGATTGGTCCTATTCTCTCACGTCTTATCCTCTTGCTCTTCACATACTTGTAGAATGCCCTGGGGTTTTCCTTAATCCCGTCTGCCAGGGCCTTCTCATGGCCCCTTCTGGCTCTCCGTATTTCATCTTTAAACTCCTTCCTGCTAGCCTTATAATCTTCTAGATCTCTATCATTACCTAGTTTTTTGAACCTTTCATAAGCTCTTCTTTTCTTCTTGACTAGATTTACGACAGCCTTTGTACACCACTATTCCTGTACCCTACCATCCTTTCCCTGTCTCATTGGAACGTACCTATGCAGAACTCCATGCAAATATCCCCTGAACATTTGCCACATTTCTTCCGTACGTTTGCCTGAGAACATCTGTTTCCAACTTATGCTTCCATGTTCCTGCCTGATAGTCTCATAATTCCCCTTTGTCTAATTAAACGTTTCCCTAACTTGTCTGTTCCTATCCCTCTCCAATTCTATGGTAAAAGAGATAGAACTGTGATCACTATCTCCAAAATGCTCTCCCACTGAGAGATCTGACACCTGACCAGGTTCATTTCCCAATACCAGATCAAGTACAGCCTCTCCTCTTGTAGGCTTATCTATATATTGTGTCAAGAAATCTTCCTGAACACACCTAACGGTCATGGTCCTGACCGTTAATTCCCCTTTTCTCCTAATACCCTTTGATGGCGGTACACCTGGTTCTCATCAAGACCTGCAGCATAAAACCCCGGCTTTGCATCCACTCGTTGCCAGAACATTGTTTAGCCAGTGTGGTGATTAACGTTCCCGGCTGCTTAGGATTGTGTATTCTAAGGCTACGTCTACACTAGACCGGATAATTTTGAAAACGCCAGCTTCGTGTAAAAACGTTAGGCGTCCACACCAAGCTTTTTTGAAAATATCTCTGTCTACATTAAAACGGGTATTTGGCGAATCTCCTCCTACTGGGATGTGCAGGACACATCTACAGAAAACAAGTGACATGTTTGGTGTCGAATCTCGCTGTGAAAGTGCGCGTTTGTGCAGTTACAGACTAGAAAAACTTAAAAGGAAATTGCCAAAAGACGGAAAGCTGTTGGCTCTCATGCAAGAGGACTTAAAACTAAAAAAAAACAAATACTGGAGTGTATGGAGGCAACCGACAGGGAGTTCACAGACAGTATGACCCGGCTGATGACGAACATTGAAAAACTGACTAACTCTGTTGCATTAATAAAGCACCTTGTTAAATGTATAAAATGTCTGCATCAGTGTTATCTTGTATTTCCATACAATGTTACAGTAGGCTGTTACACATCTATTGTCAGAGAAGTACTTGCATATATAGGTAAACCACCTTCATACAAGCAAGGACAGAAAACAGGGCAAAGTGAGTATATTTATTTATTCAGTAAGTTATGGGTCAAAGTACTTGGTGAGTACATTTCTAACTCTTCTGGCTTCAGTCTCGTTGCCGTCTGTTCTGAAATTGTTTGGTTGTGCAGGAGGTGTTGCTTTCAAAAAAACAATGAAATGCCATCTGTTCCGGCATGTCATGACAGCGTTTTTAAAAATAGCCGTTTACCCCGTACACACTACAACGCCCAACCGGCGTTTTCAGATTTAAACATTCTGGAGAGTGTTTTAGAAAAGCTCCGTTTTCAGGGGAGGAAAGTGCTGTTTCAGTGTGGACGGAGGGTCAAAACGAAGAGAAAAAGCTTCAGTTACAGATTCATCCAGTCTAGTGTGGACGTAGCCTCAGCTTTACTTTAGTATCAAGGTTTACCTGTGTAACTCCGTCTCCCCGCTTGCCTTTCTACACTCCGTGTCAAGATAAGGGTTGCCTGCCGCCTGCCTTTCAGTTTGCCGTTCAACTCCAGCAATGCTTTGTGTCAGGTTCGAGATACGCTCATGCCCGTGTCTGCATCCTAACCCTATCTCCGTGTCAGTGTCCTGCATTTGGGTTCACCCGTTCGACACGACAGAACGATCTGGCCAACATGGGCCCAGCAGACACCAACACCTTCGCCAGCCAGGGTTCTGTACTGGGACAGCATGTCCAACTCCTCCAGGAGGTCAGGGAGAACCTCTGTTCCCTGTCTGCTCACGTCACGCAGATCAGTAACCAGATGGACAATGTCTCCACTCATTTCACTCAACCCACTCTTGGAACCCAGCCTAGCCGGCCCAGACAGCCTGTAGCAGCAACCCCCCACGTGTCACCAACACCCCCACCCAGAGGGCCTCACGTCCCTGAGCCAGAGCACTATGCTGGAGATTTGGGGAAGTGCCTCCTTCAGTGCTCCCCGGTGTTTGAACAGCAGTTGTCAACTTACTCCACAGATAAGCCAACGATTGCTTATCTCGTGGGGTTACTGTGGGGAAGTGCATTAGCGTGGGCCACAGCAGTTTAGGATAACCAACCGGATATCTGCTCTTTTTTCGCCACCTTTATTGCGGAAATGAGAAAGAACTTTGACCTCCCCGTCCGTGGGAAAGAAGCCGCCAAGTGTCTACGCATTCTCCGCCAGGGCTCCCGCAGTGTTGCTGAATATTCCATGGTGTTCTGGACGTTAGCGATCGACTCGGGGTGGAAAGATGAGTCACTCCAGGGGGTGTTTTGGAATGGACTCAGCGTCCTGCTGAAAGACGAGTTGGCGGCAAGAGACGGCACCGACAGCCTGGATTCCCTGATCTCCCTAGCCACCAGGTTGGACAACCGTCTCCGGGAGCGCCGTAGAGAAAGAACTGGTCATCCACCACCTTTGGCCACTTCTCGGCACTCATTACCAAATCCCACCAGAACAAGCCTCTCTCCTCCTCCTGCACCCCGAGTAGCTCCCAGCCGGCCGTTTCCACCGCCCCGGGAGAGGAACCCATGCAGCTGGGACAGAACCGCCTTTCTCCCGCTGAACGACACCGGAGAATGAGGGTGTCTATATTGCGGCCAGTCCGGTCACTTCCTTGCCACGTGCCCCCTTCGGCCAAAAGGGGGTGGTGGGGCTCACCAGTAGCAGGGAGGACCGTGGTGAGCCAGACAACATTCCCTTCCATCCTCCGACCCCAGATGCAGCTTCAAGTCACTTTGTGTTACAACCAACAGTCCTTGCCTCTGTTAGCACTAGTGGACATCTCAAACCATCGGTCTGAGTGCGTCCCTTCTCTGCCACCTGCCTATCCTCCCTCTTGCACTATTTCCAAGCTTTCTCTATTTGTGAGCCAACTGCCTCTTCCTCCGTCACTTCAGTTCGGTTCCCACCCCACCCCCGCCAGCAATTCTAGTTTAAACTCTTTCCAATTGTCTTTGCAAACCTCCCCGTCAGAATATTGGTCCCCCTGGGATTCAAGTGCAACCCGTCCTTTTTGTACAGGTCACACCTGCCACAAAAGAGGTCCCAATGATCCAGAAATCTGAATCCCTGCCCCCCCCCCCTCCAATCCCTCAGCCAATCCTCCACCTCATTCTATTCATAATCTCACTGTCCCATGACACAGACAGTAATCCCGAGACTACCACCTTTGAGGTCCTGCTTCTCAACTTCCTTCCAAACACCCTGTAGTCTGTTTTCAGGACCTCCTCCCTCTTCCCACCTATGCCATTGGTACCAATATGTACCACGACCTCTGGCTGTTCTCCTTTCCACTTCAGGATATCATGGACACGATCAGAAATATCCCAGACACTAGCACCTGGGAGACAAACTACCATCCGCATTTCTTTCCTGCATCTACAGAATCGCCTGTCTGACCCCCTAACTATAAAGTCCCCTATCACTGCTGCCATCTTCTTCCTTTCCCTACCCTTCTGAGCCACAGGGCCAGACTCTGTGCCAGAGGTGTGACCACGGTTGCTTCCCCCAGGTAGGCTGTCCCCCCTCAACAGTACTCAAACAGGAGTACTTATTGTTAAGGGGGACAGCCACTAGGGTACTCTTTAGTATCTGACTCCTGCCCTTCCTTCTCCTGACTATTACCTACTTATCTGTCTCACGAGGCCCCAGTATGACCACCTACCTATAGCTCCGCTATGCTGTCATAGTTCTCCTCAGTCTTCTACACTATAAGGAATATAGTCCTATCCTACTCAGGTCCTAAAGTCCCAGAAACATCCTGATAAACTTTCTCTGCACTCTTTCAATCTTAGTTACATCTTTCTCCAATTAGGTGACCAAAACTGGACACAATACTCCAAATTAGGCCTCACCAACATCTTATACAATTTTAACATAACTTCTCAACTCCTGTACTCAGTATATTGATTTATGAAGGCCTATGTGCCAAAAGCTTTCTGTGCAACTCTGCCTGTGATGCCACTTACAAGGAATTATGAATCCGTATTCCCAGAACCCTCTGTTCTACCACTCAAGATTGAGGGGAGATTTGATAGCAGTATACAAAATTATGAGGTGTATAGACAGGGTGATCCATGTAGGAGTTTTCCACTGAGGTTGGGTGAGACTAGAACTGTTTAAATTATGCTGTCCCTGTTTCAATTATCCATTCTCTGTTTCAACCAGCTAGACTCTGTTTCAATCATCCTGTCCCAGTTTCAACTATTTCAATCATCCGATCCCTATTTCAATCATCCTGTCCCTGTTTCAACTGTCCTGTCGCTGTTTCAACTGTTTCAATCATCCTGTCCCTGTTTCAATTGTCTATTCCTTGTTTCAATCGTCCAGTCCCTGTTTCAATCATCCTGTCCCTGTTTCAATTGTCTATTCCTTGTTTCAATTGTCCAGACCCTGTTTCAATCGTCCTGTCCCTGTTTCAATTGTCCAGTCCCCGTTTCAATCGTCCTGTCCCTGTTTAAATTGTCCTGTCCCTGTTTCAATCGTCCAGTCCCTGTTTCAATCGTCTATTCCCTGTTTCAATCATCCAGTCCCTGTTTCAATCGTCCAGTCCCTGTTTCAATCGTCTATTCCCTGTTTCAATCGTCCAGTCCCTGTTTCAATCGTCTGTTCCCTGTTTCAATCATCCAGTCCCTGTTTCAATCACCCTGTCCCTGTTTCAATCATCCAGTTCCTGTTTCACCAGCAACTTTGATGTGTGTTGCTTGAATTTCCAGCATCTGCAGAATTCCTGTTGTTTCCTGTTTCAATCTTCCATTCATTGTTTAAATTGTCCAGTACCTGTTTCTGTGGTACTACCACAGTGCACTGATGTAAATAAACGATCTGTATGGATAGCATGCAAAACCTTGCCATTCAGTACACTGAAACAGTGCCAGCCAAATACACTGAACCTTTCCATAAACTCTTCACACGGAGTGTTAGCTCTGCTGGTTTAGCTGCAAAATACTGTACTTACTATGGCATCGAACCTTGAGTACAGATTCACCACTTTACCTGTATTGAAACAAAAAGTAAATACAAAGTAAACAGGTGTTCACTCTTCCTGAAAAACAGATATGTCAGAGTGCTACAGCCAGACAGTACAGGAACAGGCCCTTCATCCCTCCATATCCATGCTACCTCATCAGGTACACATCTATATTATAAACGCAAGAGATTCTGCAGACACTGGAAATCCAGAATAAGCCACTCAAAATGCTGGAGAAACTCAGCAGGTCAGGCAGCATCTACAGATGGAAATAAAGAGATGACACTTCTGTTTGAGTCCAGATGAAGGGTCTTGGCCCAAAATGTCGACTCTTTATTCCAAATTGGATGGAACAAGATCACAGACGTTGAGACAACAACACCACTAGGAGGACTTTGCCCTGAAACAGCATTTGCACCTCACAGGATGTCCCTAAAGTATAACAAGTTCAAAAGTTCAAAATAAATTTATTATCAAAGTACATGTATGTCACCAGATACAAACCCTGGGATTTGTTTTCTTGCAGGTATTCATGGTAGGACAAAGAAATACAATATAATCAATGAAAACCTATAGAAAAACAAAGACTGTCAAACATTCAACGTGTAAAGGAAGGCAAATTATGTATAAATAAATAAATAAATAAACAAATAGGTACTGAGAACATGAGTTGTTGAGTCCTTACGAGTGAGTCTATAGGTTGTGGAATCAGTTCAGAGTCAAGATAAGTGAAGTTATCCATGCTAGTTCAGGATTATGGATTGGCAACGTCTTCTCCACAATCTCCATCAGCGCAGATACACTGAGGCTGTGTGCTTACCCCCTGCTCTATTCACATTATACTTATGATTGTATGGCTAACTACAACTCCAATGCTGTATTCATGTTTGCTGGCAACACCACGGTTGACCAGATCAAAGCTGGTGATGAATTAGCATATAGGAGAGAAATTAAAAATGTGGTTCAGTGGTGCCACAACAACCTTTCACCCAATGTCAGCAAAACCAGCTGCCTATCAACTACAGGAAGAAGAAACTGGGTTGTCCATCATTATGCGATCAGAGTTGGAGAGGGTCAGTAACTTTAAATTCCTTGGCGCTATCACATCAGAGGAGCTGTGCTGTGACCAGCAGTTAAGTGCCATCACAAAAAAGGCACAACAATGTCTTTACTTTCTTAGAGTTTTATGTAGATTTGGAATGACAACAAAAACTTTGATAAACTTCAAGATGGACAGTGGCGAGTATCCTGACTGGTTGCACTGGAGCCTGGTATGGAAAGAATAATGCCCAGCAACAGAAAAGAATGCAGAAGGTGGTTGATACAGCCTTGTTCATCAAAGCCCTACCCACCATTGAGCACATTTATATTTACAACGTTGCAGCATCCATCATCAAGGATCCCCACCATCAGGGCCATGCTGCTACCATCAGGAAAGAGGTACAGGAGCCTTAGATCCCACACCACCAGGTTCAGGAACAGCTATTACCTCTCAACCATTAGCCTCCTGAACCGGTGTGGATAACTTCACTCACCACAACTGTGAACTTATTCCACAACCTACAGGCTCACTTTCAAGGGCTCTACAACTCATGTTCTTTATTTATTTGCACATTGGTTGGTTGTCAGTCTCTGTTTATGTATAGCTGCTCTCAAATTCTATTGTATTTATTTATTTTCCTGTAAATGCCTGCAAGAAAATGAATCTCAAGGTCGTATACAGTGAAGTAAGCTGTACATACTTTGATACTATGTTTTACTTTGAACTTTAATTCTACCTTGAGGTATCGCAGTCCGCAGTGCTCTCCACCTTTTGCTAACTGCCAACTGCCAGCTCGACTAACCATGAGTGCTCCGTATCCCACTGGCACGTTCCCATGGTCTCACTCACCCTGCTTATTGACAACAGGCAGAGCAGACACCCTCCTTGACACAAAGACGCCAAGAGCTTCATACACTGTTGACGTCTCTTCCACCAGGGCCACATTCTCATACGTCCCGATCCCAAGCTCTCTAAGAGTCTTCTTCATAAAACTCGGCTTGGGGAGTTTTGAGACCTGAGAGTAATTGCAGACATGGAAAGATCAAGGTCAAAGTCAAAGTGGAACTTATTTTCAAAGTACACATACACTCAGTGGCCACTTTATCAGCTACACCTGTACACCTGCTCATTAATGCAAATACTGTAATCTAATCAGCCAATCATGTGGCAGCAACTCAATGAATAAAAGCATGCAGACATGGTCAAGAGGTTCAATTGTTGCTCAGACCAAACATCAGAATGGCGAAGAAATGTGATTGTTGGGGTGGTTTGAGTACCTCAGAAACTGGTGATCTCCTGGGATTTTCACACACAAAGGTCTCTAGAGTTTATAGAGAATAGTGCAAAAACGAAAAAACATCGTGAGTGGTAGATCTGGAGGCAAAAATGCCTTGTTAATGAGGGAGGTAGAGGAGAGGGTCCAGACTGGCTCAAGCTGACAGGTAGGTGACCATGTGTTACAACAGTGGTGTGTAGACGAGCATATCTGAATGCACAACATGTTGAACCTTGAAGTGGATAGACTACAGCAGCAGATCAGAAACTCAGTGGCCTCTTTATAGGTACAGGAGAACATGTGCTGTAAAGAGTCCTTGAAAGCAATCTGTAGGTGTAGAATCAGTTCAGAGTAGTGGTGACTGAAGTTATCCACAGTGGTTCAGGGGCCTGATGGCTGTAATAACTATTTCGGAATCTGGTGGTGTGGGACTTCTAAACTTTCTGCCCAATGGTAGTGGTGAAAAAAGAGCTTGGGGTCCTTGATGATGGATGCTGCTTTCTTGTGTCAACGCTCCATGTAAATATGCTCAGTGGTGGGGAGGGCTTCGTCTGTGATGGACTGGGCTGTATCTACCACTATCATAACTTCTCTATTCCTGGACATTGGTGCTTCCATGCCAGGCTGTGATGCAACGATTTCGGATATTCTGCATCTATAGAAATTTGTTGAATGTTTTTGGTGACATGACGAATCAATGCAAACTTCTAAAAAAAGAAGAGGTGCTGTCATGCCTTCTTTATGATGACACTTCTGTGCACATCCCAGGACAGTTCCTCTGAAACGTTAACACCAAAGATCTTGGAGATATAGACACTCTCCACCTCCAATTCCCTAATGAGGACTGCCTCATGGACCTCCACCTTCTTCCTCCTGCAGTCAATAACCAAGTCTTTGGCTTTCTGATGTTGATTAAGAGGTTTCTGTTGTGGCACCTTTAAACCAACTAGGTCAGATCAGATAAATGGATCATTTATAGGGGCCAGTAATTCCTCATGATCTGTCCCCAGCCCTGGATTCATGAGTCCATTTCTACTGTACTACTTAGGAATCCTCAGTTGGTAGAACATGAACTAGTCAGCAATTGGCTGGTTGACCATCTATGACCAACAGATTCCATGGGCTTCAACCAACGGAATGCAGCCATAGCTTTACCAAGGTCACTGCTGGTCATGGTACTGATGATAACAGGTTGAACTAACCATGGTTACTAAAGTTATTAAAAGGGATGAGATCACTTTTGTGTTCTTAACATCTTTATTAATCTTGTGATTGTTCCTGAGAATGGAATTAGATTCTTTCTTGGAGATGCAAGAGATGGTAGATGTTGGAATCCAGAGCAACGAACAATCTGTTGCAGGAACTTAACAAGTGAGGCAGCATGCAAGATGGAAAAAGGAGTATCTTGATGTTTATCTAATGCAGAGTCATGACCGGAAATAGCAACCATCCCCATGCTTTCACAGATGCCTCCTCGCCTGCTGAGGTCCTTCAACAGATATCCTTTGGTTACCATTTTTCCTTGCCTTTTTGATATGATCCTGAACATCTCAACTTAACTTCATGCTTAATATTCTCTGCCATCTCTCAGAGGAAGCTATTCAGCACATCATGCCAACGCTAGCTCTCAGAGCAACCATGGCTGTCTACATTTCTTGCTACTTCAGTAAAGCAGCCAACATAATCTAAGACCCATCGCACTCCAGACATTCTCTCTTCTCCCCTCTCTCATCAGGCAAAAGATACAAACTCTTGAAAGCACGTATCATCAGGCTCAAGGACAGCTTCTACTCCACTGTTGACCCTTGAATGGTCCTCTTGTATAATAAGATGGACTCTTGACCTCACAATTTACCTCGTTATGATCTTGCAGTTTATTGTCTGCCTGCACTGCACTTTCTCTGTAGCTGTTACACTTTATTCTGCACTTGTTGTACCTCAATGCACTGTGTAATGACCTGACCTTGTATGAACAGTATACAAGGTAAGTTTTTCATTATATCTTGGTACATGTGACAATAATACACCAATACCAATATCATTCCCCCACCCATTCCCCCTGAAATCCAATCTCTCTCGCCGGCCCTTTATTCATAAGACAGTAAGGCATAGGTGCAGAATAGGAATTTCAACCCATTGACTCTGCTTTGCCACTCTATCATGGCTGGTTTTTCTATCCCTCTCAACCCCATTCTCCTGCTTCTCCCTATACAACGAATGCCTGGACTCCTCAGCCATCAGTGACAATGGATTCCACTGGTCCACCACTCTCTGGCTAAAGAAATTTCTCCTCATCTCTGTTCTAAGAGACGTCCTTGTATTCAGAGACTGTGTCCTCTGGTGCCAGACTCCCCCCACTTTAGGAAACATACTCCCTATGTCCACTCTTTCTAGGCTTTTCAACAACAACCTCCAGTTCTCCCACTGCCCACCTACACTGGAACAATTTAGCATAACCATATGACTTATCAAACATCTAAGAAGAGCAATCCTAGCTTCTCCAGGCAATGAACAGGCCGAGGCACACACATTTGTTTTTAAACATAGTGCAGGGGAGACTCACAAAAAGGTGGAAGTACTTCAGGATGCGTTTGTGCGTCAGGATATAAAGCACATTGCCAGATACAGGGTCGATCACCGGCAGTCGATGAATTTTATTCTTAATTAAGGAGTAAACGGCATCAAATAGGCTGTAGATAGGGAATAAAGACAAAGCGGAAAAAATCAGATCAGACAGCAGTAAACCACAGGCCTTTCAGAACGTCTTTGTTACTTTTATTTAGAAAACCAGCATGGTAACAGGCCCTTCTGGCCCAGCGAACCCACGCCACCCAATTACACCCACGTGACTAAATTACTGACTAACCCGTCGTCTTTGGAGTCTGGGAGGAAACAGGGGCACCCAGACAAGTGCATGCAGTCACAAGGAGGAAATCCAAGTTACCTCCAGACAGCAGTGGATTTGAACCTGTGTCGCTGGCGCTGTGTTAGAGTTACGCTAACCCCGTGCTGCTGCGCTGTCTGTACTGAGCTCAAGTTCAAGGTTAATTTATTATCAATGTACACATATGTTACCACCTACTACCGTGATGTGGGCACATGGCCAAGTGGTTAAGACATTCAACTAGCAACCTGAAGGTCATGAGTTCGAGCCCCAGCCAAGGCAGCGTGTTGTGTCCTTGAACAGGGCACTTAACCACACATTGCACTGCGACGACACTGGTGCCAAGCTGTATCGGCCCTTACCCTTCCCTTGGACAGCATCGGTGTAGTGGAGAGGGGAGACTTGCAGCATGGGCAACTGCCGGTCTTCCATACAACCTTGCCCAGGCCTGTGCCCTGGAGAGTGAAGACTTTCCAGGCGCAGATCCATGGTCTCGCAAGACTAACGGATGCCTTACTACTACCTTGATATTGATTTTCTTCCGGGCTTTTACAGTAAAATAAATACAAAAGCATTTATGAGAAACTACACGTAAACAAAGACTGACAAACAACCAATGTGCAAAAGAAGACAAATTGTGCAGATACAAATAAAAGTGAACTGCGGTGCTCTGCCAGGAGTACCCCAGCACAAGACCAGCTACCGGTCAGGTAGTATCACGCTCACCTCTGAGGCCAGAGTCCACAAGTTTGAATCCCCCTCCTGACCAAGGTACTCCAATGTGGCACAGGGGAGCGTACTCGACTCCCTGGAGTGCTAATTCTCAAGTGATGAATGAAACACGACCCAGTAGATCTTGGTTGTCCTTTGTATCCAACAATGACAGGAGACCCATACGGGAGGGATTTTATGTGGAAAAGCCATTGCACTGGGGTAGTTCCATTCTCTTGAGCTCGGAAGTCTGGGTCTAGGGTTATGAGTCCTCATCACAAACTGGGGACTTCCTTGGTTCCAGTGGATGACCATGACTTATTCTGTGCCTTGTCATGCCCTTTGCTCTCCACGGAGCGTTGCAGAACCACCTTCCTGGCTGCTGGATCTCACTGCTGATCTCATCCACCCAGTCTGCTGGAGCTGACTTCACAGGCTAGGACAGGCAAGTCCCTATCTCACCAGGGCATGAGGTCCACTGGCCACCCTCACCTTCCTTAGCCTTGCTTGTCAAAGCAGTGTGGTAGCTGCTGTCACATGCAAACAGCCACTTGGAGCCACAGGTGAGAGCTGAGTGTCCGGTGGGGGCTAAAGTGAGTGCGCTGCCTCAGAACGGACACGACAAGCCCCTTCACCAGAGGTGCTCCCCCTCCCAGACCATCACATGCACCCCACTCATCTATATGTAGAGACATACAGCACAGAAACAGGTCCTTTAGCTCAACTGCTGACACCAAACGAGATGCCCATTTAAGCTATAGCCATTGCATAGAATATAAAGCAGAGCCGCTTGTCGAGCACCTTTGCTCCATCTGGCACGAGAGGTGGGATTTCCCACTGGCTACCTATTTTAATTTGACTTCCCATTTGCAGGCTGACATACTGACCCATGTTCTCTAGTACTGCCACAGCGAGGCCACAGCCGGGGTGGAGGAGTAAAACTTCATATTCTGTCTGCGTAGCCTCTAACCTGACAGCAGGAACATTGATTTTGTACTCTTACGATTATTTCTCACACCATCCCCTTCTCTTTTTTTCCACCCCTTTACCTCTTCTCTTCTCTTCACCTACCCATCACCTCCCTCTGGTTCCCCTCCTCCTCCTTCCCTTTCTCCCATGGTCCACTCTCCTCTCCCATCAGAGTCCTTCTTTAGCCCTTTACCCCTTCCACCAATCCCCTCCCAGTTTCCTACTTTATCCCCCCTCCCCCATCTGCTCACCTTCCCCCTCACTTGGTCTCACCTATCAGCGTGTACTCCTTCACCCCCACCCCCCACCACCTTCTTATTCTGGCATCTTCCCCCTTCCATTCCAGTCCTGATGAAGGGTCTCAGTCCAAAATGTCAACTGCTAATCACCCTTTGTAGATACTGCCTGACCTGTTCCGTTTCGTCAGCATTTTGTGTGTTCCTCAAAATTTCCAGCATCTGCAGAATCTCTTATGGCCCTCTTGATGCCGATTTATGCTAAATGTCCCCCTGCTGTGTACCTTCCACATCTCTCCTTTCCATTCATATTCGTGTGTCTATCAAACTGCCTGCTTCCACTGCTACTCCTGGTAACCTAGGTTCCAGGCACCTCCCACTCCCCGCGTAAAAACAACCTGTGCCCGACATCGTCTTTAAGCTTCCCTCCTCCAGCCCTAACAGCACGTCCTCTGGTGTTTGTCATTTCTACCCTGACTGTCTACTCTATCTATGCCTATCATAATTTTAAATGCTCTGTCAGGTCCCCTATCAGTCGCTGGTGCTCTAGGGAGACCAGCCCAAGTCTGTCCAGCCTTTCCTTACAGCTCATACCCTCTAATCCAGGCAGCACCTTAGTGAACCTCTCACAGTCTCCACATCCTTCCTATTATAGGGGGCATGTGGGGTCCAGACTGCACACGATACTTTAAGTGTGGTCTGACTGAAGTTTTATACAACTGCAACATGACTTCATTACTCTTACATTCAACATCCTGACCAATGAAGGCAAGTTTTACTATACAATACACCTTCCTCACTACCTTTTCACTTGCGTAGACATTTTTAGTGAATTATGTACCTGGATCTCAAGATCCCTCTGTACCTCTGTGTTATTAAGGGGTCTACCACACTAACCATGGACCAATCACAAGCAAGAGAAAATCTGCGGATGCTGGAAATTGAAACAACACACAAAATGCTGGAAGAACTCAGCAGGCCAGGCCTGCTGTAATGAGTGCAGTCCATGTTTTGTGCTGAAACCATTCATCAGGACTTCATGAAGGGTCTCAGTCCGAAACCTCGACTGTACTCTTTTCCGTAGATGCTGCTCGGCCTGCTGAGTTCCTCCAGCATTCTCACACCCAACAGAGGTCCCAGCAGTTGGCAGTGGTCCTTGTGGAACATCGCTGTTCACTGGCCCCCAGCCAGAATAACAGCCTTCCACCATTACTCTCCACCTTCGATGGGCAAGCCAGTTCTGAAATTCACCAGGGTGCCATGTGCCTTGTGAACTGCAGGTTGCACTGTAGAGTAGCGGTTAGCATCACACTTTGCAGCACCGGCATCAGAAGATCGGGGATCAATTCCCACTGCGGTCTGTAAGGAGTTGGTACACTCTCCCCGTGACCATGTGGATTTCCTCCAAGTGCTCCAGTTTCCTCCACATTCCAAAGACATCCTGGTTATGGGTAGTGAGCTGTGGGAATGCTTTATAGGTGCTGGAAGCAAGTTGACACTAGAGGGCTGCTCTGAACATAAACCTTGTAGATTTGATTTGACACAAATAATGCACTGTATGTTTCAAAGTACGTCTGAGAAATAAAGCTAATCTTAATTTTTATCTTTATCTGAGTGTAAATTGAATGTCTCATCCTGCATGGTGGCGACCTGAATTACTAGTTTGGCTACAAGGTGCTTTGATATCTTGATGAGGTTTTAAATGTCTGGTTTCTTCCTCCTACCTTTCCAGTCCTGATGAAGGGACGCAGCCCGAAACATCGTTTGTTTACTCATTTCTATATATGCTGCCTAACCTAACGAGTTCTCCTGCAGTTTTTGCGTGTTGTTGAGGTTTTAAAAGGCTTTTCTTTCAATGTGGATTCCAACCAGACTCTGTCCCTCAATCTTTCTACAGTATCAGCTTCTTCCCGAAAAAACATCCTCAAATCCCATTGCCTAAATGTCCACTACCTTCAGTAGTGCAATGTGGGTTCAGCGCAGACCTTCAGGAAGATGTCATTATTCTCCAGAACTGCTCTACCTGCACCTCCCAAAACTGCCAAGTCAAGGGCTTTGGGAGTAGTGGGACACCACCACTTCCCAAATTGTCCTCCAAGCATGTAGGACAGCTTCTGTCTCAGTCTATTCATGTACCTTTTATTCCATATCCATCCTTTAACCTTCAACTTTATTAACATTTTTATTTATATAAAATTATTTTTATATGATTCTTTATCACTGTTGAATGTTGTTTTTGTCGCATGTCGCACCCTGACCAACAGACCACAATAAATTCCTAATACATGTAAATGTATATGGTGAATAAAGCTGATCTTTCATTCTTGATCGAACATTCCCCTAGTGCAAGAGATGCACTTCCCAGCTCGTGATCTATCTTGTTATGGCCTTGTTACTTATTGGCTACCTGCTCTGCACTTTCTCTGCAACTGTAACACTTTATTCTGCATTCTGTTGCTCATTTCCCTTGTACTATCTCGATGTACTTTTGGGACAAAATGAGTCTGTAAGGATGGCATACAAACTTAACTTCTTTCCCTCAGTGTGTGTGACAATAATAAGCTAAATTCCCAATTTAGGTCATGAAATATATTACAGGTCCCTCATCCCCATTGGGATTCCCACCCTTACAATCATGTGGGAGGATCTTCACATCAAGGACTGCTGTGGTTCAAAAAGGTGATGGTTCACAACCATACTCCCAAATAAAAAGGCTGTTAAAATGCTTCCTCAGTGTAACACATAAAAAATGCTGTAGGAACTCAACAGGTCAGGCAGCATCTATGGAAAGGGACAAAGAGTTGATGATTTGGCTGAGACCCTTCATTAAGACCCCCGATCTCAGCCCGAAACATTGACTGTTTGTTCCTCCCCATAGATGCTGCCTGGCCTGTTGAGTTCCTCCAGCATTTTGTGTATGTTCCTCCCTTAGAGTGATATCTTCATCCCATGAGAACCTCAGAATCATTAAGTCATGCTGTATCAAAATAATTTCTTTGGCTCTTCACATCAACACCAACCTTTTTGCATTTGTTACATCTATGTTCAAGAATGAATAGAGAGAAATGTTTACAGAATTCACTATTTGTCCACAATAAAACCAATCCCAATCACACAGAATAATCATTTTACCTGTCATTCGGTGAAATACTGACCAGTTTCTTAAAGGAACCTTGTAAGTAAATCTCTAGAGAGAAGGGGAAAGTGAAATCATTCAACTGAACCAGCTTCATCTGAACGGAAAAGCAATGTTCACGAAGTTTACTCAGTGCAATGACCTATGATCCAAGTCATTTCAAATAGCCATAATTTTTGATGCATTCCATTTTCTTGTTCTATTTATAAGACCAAAAGAAAAACTGAGCGCTATGTAGGAGGGAAGGCTAGATTGATCTTAGAGTAAGTTAAAATGTTGATACAACATCGTGGTTAAAGGGCCTAATGTTCAATGTACAAGCCCCGTTCAAGAAAACAGCTCAACCTTTCTTTTCAAAGGAAATTAGCATTGCAGTAAAGGATAAGGACATGTGGGATGCTGATGAAATGTCTCGGCCCAAAACGTTGACACTTTATTCCTCTTCATGGATGCTGCCTGACCTACTGAGCTCCTCCAGCATTTTGTGTGTGTTACTCAGATGGGATGCAATGCTTGTCTCAGAACGCTGGGTGTCTGTGTAGTTCTCTCTCTCAAGTGGTCTTGGATGGTGATGTAGCAAATATATTGAGAGTTGACACCAACAATCAGTACAGTCATGATCAATCGAATATTGTAAGGCCTAGATAGAGTGGACATGGAGAGGATGTTTCTAGCAGTCTATGACCAGAGGGCACAGATTGAGAATAGAAGGATGTCGGAGCAGCCTTAATGGGCAGAATGGCCTAATTCTACTCCTATGTCTTGTGGTTTTATGACAGAGGAAGTTTGAGGGGATTAATGTTTTACTCTAGGTTCTGCATCCACTGTTCCTGTCACTAGGAATGTGTAAAAAATCTTGTCCTTGTCAAAAACATCCACATCCCATAGGCTAAGGAGATAGGAGATGCCTCCTTTTTGAAAGTCCTTCCAAAAGTACAAAAAAATGGAATGAGAGATTAGACTCATTGACTTGAAATGTTGGCTTTGAGTCCATCTCCACAGATGCTGCCTGACCTGCTGAGTATTTCTAACATTTCTGTTTTTACCTGAGGGAATGTTAAATCAAATAGATAGTTTTATAAAAATGAATTTGATTATTGAGTTATAATTAGATTTTAACAGCATATATTTAGTTTGCCTTTGAGACTGATGAGCTACATAAACACATTGCTTGGATAACAGTGGGTGTTGGGGTAGATGGAATCCTGCAAATTTGTCAGAGGTGGTGAGATTTTAATTTTCAGGTACATTAAAGTTCCATTGTGACGTCCCTTTGTTGTAATGTTTCTCAAGGTTACAGCTGCCAAGGATATTTGGTGTGGATGTATTTAAGCCTTATTATTCTAATGGAGAACTCATACTTCTTGCTTCTATTTTTCAAATCTTCGCCCCCCCCAACCCCCGAAAAAGATCAACACAATGATGGACCATGGCTCAGTCAGATATGGGGCCATTTGGAGTGAACTGTGAAGTCCCTGGTACCGTGGTAGGTGCACAATGGGGCCACTCCTCAGTGGTGGTTAGTCAAGCATCGACAACTGTACTGCAACATAGTCAAGGTTAAGTGTAAGGGAAGGATTCTGACTAGGACAGCAGGGTGGGGAATAAACATTCAAGGAACAGGTAAACAAGCAATGCTGGGTAAAAATTAACATGGACCAGAATTAATCATTGAAGGTTAACATAGAGGCATATACTCACATGTGTGTGTACTCACTTCTAACATGGACTAGCTTGCTAACACGTCCTTTCACATGTAGCACAGGCACTGACCAGCATTTGTGTGTGTACACACACACACACAAACCCACACACATTTATGTGCGCATGCTCATTCACACACATGTATACACACTCAGGAACACATACCCATTTGCACATGCATGCGCGCGTGCGCACACACACACGCAATAACATGCATTGACACACCCACCTTCACACGCATGAACACATGCACTCACAGACACTTGCACACACACTCACATGCATGCATGCATACATGCAGAGCACGTGCACACACTCAGCGATTCTTGCACTCACTCATGCATATACACTTGCAGATCCACACACTCATACCACATGTGGGTGTATACACACACACCCTCACACACACACACACACACACACACACACACAGTATTCAGCGCTCATCCCTCAGGAACCTCCTCACCTCTCCAAGTCTCAATCTTGTGTTCCTCCAACTGATAGATTTGCACCTGAAAGAGAAAGTTTGACCTCAAATTCTGCCTTTGCATATTGGTTGTTTATCAGTCTTTATTTATGTTTATGTATGATTTTTCATAAATTGCATTATATTTCTTCATTTTCCTACAAGTTCCTGCAAGAAAATGAATCTCAGGGTAGTATATGGTGACACATTCATACTTCGAAAACAAATCGACTTTGACTTTGACCCTGATCAACTTTTAAAAAGTGGCTTCTTGCAACAGAGGCTCAGTATCAGCCTGGAAGGGAGCAGTGAGTCAATCTTTCAGGTTCAGCACTCCTGCTGTATCTCGAGGAATTTCTACCCTCCAGGACAAGGTCAGCTGGGAAATCCAATGTATCTAAATTCCTTTCCAATGATGCAAAGTTTACAAGGAAGGAAGTTGTCAGAGCTTGAGGACCTGAGCTGTAGCAAAGGTTGAATAGATTGGGTTGGTGCACCTGAGGGTTTCAGAAGAACTGACCATTTATAGGTGTGCACTGGAGGAATATTCAAGATGTCAAAGACACCATAACCTAATACCGTTGGAAGTTATTTCTGGAGTGGTGAGGGGAGATTTAATCAGGGTATACAAAATTATGTGAGGTACAGACAGGGTAAATGCAAGTAGGCTTTTTTTCCATTGAGGATGGGTGAGACTCAAACTAGAGGTCATAGGTTAAGGATGAAAGATGAAATATTGAAGAGGAACCTGAGGGAACTTCCTCACTCAGATGTTGGTGTAAGTGTGGAACGAATTGCCAGTGGAGGTGGTGGATGTGGGTTCATTTGTAACATTTAAGAGATGTTTGGATGGGTACTTGGATGGGAGGGTGTGGGGGGTGTTATTCAGGTACGGGTCAATGGGACTAGGCAGAATAATGGTTTGGCACAGACTAACTGGACTAAAGAGCTTGCTTCTGTGCTGTAGTGCTCAATGAATCTGTCACTCTGTGATGACACTCACATTACCCATTGTACCTATCATACAGCACAGTGCAGGCATTTTGGCCCAAGATGCGCTGAACTTTTACCAAACAATATCAATCTAACACTCTCCTCCTGTATAAGCTTCCATTTTTCTTTTATCCATAAATACACTGTATACAAATATCATCTATTACTTCCTTGTCATAGGATCAAGAACCTGAACCTGTCTCCTGAACAACACAGTGGAACTCCTTCCCTACACAGACTGCACAGTTCATGAAACCCTAATGTTATTACAGCACCAGAAACTCGGGTTCAATTCCCACCACTGTCTGATGGAGTTGTGTGTCCTCTCCGTGACTGCATGTGTTCCCTCCGGGTGCTCCAGATTCCAATGACATAAGGGTTAGTAGGTTAGTTGGTCAGATGGGTGTCATGGGATAACACGGGCTCGTTGGGCTGGAATGGCCTTACTGTGCTGTATCTCTAAATAAAATTTAACAATCTCACTTCTACCTTCTCAAGCTCAACTCAGGGAAGTCTTAATGGTGGTGCCAAGTACTGTGAATGAACTGTCTGGACCTACGGGGTTGTGAACACAGCCCATTCCATTGGGCAAAGCAGCCTCCCATCCTTTGACTGTTTACAGTTCCTGCTGCCTCGGTAAAGCAGCCAACGTAATGAAAGACCCCATCCACTCTAATCATCTTGACAGCCTGTACTCCCTGGCTTAAGGTCAGCTTCTATACAACTGCTAGAAGAATGATCCTCTAGTCTGATAAGATGGAATCTTAACATCACGGTCTATCCTTGTCATGGCAATTGCACCTTATTGTCTGCCTGCTCTGCACTTTCTCTGTAAATGTAAGGTTATATTCTTCATTCTGCTATTTTCTGTAACCTCAATGTACTGATGCAATGAAGTGATCTGTATGGATGGCACTTACCTTGGCATATGTGACAATAATAAACCAATTCAAAGATAAACTCTTGATCTTCAATCTACTGCGTAGAACATGGAACAACACACTGTGGTGACCCACTTTCCAGCGCACTCAAACTGGCGAGCGCCGGCAGAGAGGCCGGCCCCAAAAAGGGTGCCAGGCCATCTTCACCGCAGGGGGAAAATCCTGCGCGCGGGAAGGGTCTGCGAATATGCATTCCCCGCAGCAGTCCCACCCAGTGAGCTCCCTCAACCAGGAGACAGCTGCACAAGTTCAGGAGTTTATACAGTCGCCCCCGGAGGAGGGCACATACACAGCATTCAAAGCCCTGCTCATAAGGACTTTTGAACTCTCACGGTGCGAGCGAGCTGCCCACTTACCGCACCTGGATGGTTTGGGAGACTGGCCGCTGTCAGCATTAATGAACGAAATGCTAGCCCTGGCTGAAGGACACAAACCCTGCCTCATGTTTGAGCAGGCGTTCCTAGAGTAACTGCCCAAGGACATATGCCTGCTGCTGTCCGACGCAGATTTCAGCAACCCCCAGGAGGTGGCGGCCCGAGCAGATGTGCTGTGGAATGCCAGGAAGGAGAGAGGGGCGTCCATCGCACAGATCACCAAGCCGTGTGCCCAACGGCAGACCAGACCAGGCCCGGCAGCAGAGCCTACAAAACCCGGCGACGGGACTGAGGAGCCCAACAAACAATGGTGTTTCTACCACCAGTGGTGGGGCACAGAGGCCCGCCGCTGCAGACCACCCTGCAAATTCCCAGGAAACGCCAGGGCCATCTGCCGCTGATGGCTACGGCGGCTGGCCATCAGGACAGCCTCCTGTATGTCTGGGACAAGCAGTCGGGACGCCGCTTTTTGGTCGACACCGGAGCAGAGATCAGCGTTTTAACTCCAACGAGTTACAACACCCGCAACAGAGGACCGGGACCCACCCTGAGGGCCGCAAATGACAGCACAATACGGACCTACGGCACCCGCACGGTGCGGCTACAGTTCAGCTCCAGCCGGTTCACGTGGGACTTCACACTGGCCGCCGTGGCCCAACCACTCCTGGGGGGTGGATTTTCTGCGAGCTCACAGCCTGCTGGTCGACCTGCAAGGGAAGCGACTAGTCCACGCCAAGACTTTTCAAACGTTCTCCCTGGGTGAAGCACAGTTGCCAGCCCCACACCTGGACTCCATCACGCTGTCCGACGATGAATTCACCAGGGTCCTGGCGGATTTCCCATCAGTACTGACACCACAGTTCACGGCAGCCATGCCCAGACACGGAGTACAGCACCACATCCCGACCCAGGGACCACCCCTCCACGCCCGTGCTCGAAAGCTTCCCCCGGACAAGCTCTGACTGGCGAAGGAGGAGTTCAAGACGATGGAGGAATTAGGGATCATACGATGGTCCGACAGCCCATGGGCCTCCCCCCTGCACATGGTGCCCAAGGCAACGGGGGCTGGAGACCATGCGGCGACTACCGCAGACTGAATGAGGCTACAACGCCAGACCGCTACCCTGTGCCGTACATTCAAGACTTCGCAGCAAACCTACATGGCGCAAGGATCTTTTCCAAGGTAGACCTCGTCCGGGGATACCATCAAATCCCGGTACATCCGGACGACATCCCCAAAACAGCACTCATCACCCCGGTCGGCCTTTTCGAATTCCTCCGAATGCTGTTCGGCCTAAAGAATGCCGCACAGACGTTTCAGCGGCTAATAGACGCGGTGGGACGCGACCTGGACTTTGCATTCATCTATTTGGACGACATCCTCATAGCCAGCAGTAGTCGGCAGGAGCATCTGTCCCACCTCCGCCAGCTCTACTCCCGCCTGAGCAAATTCGGCCTTACAATCAACCCGGCCAAATGCCAGTTCGGACTCAACACCATCAACTTCCTGGGCCACAGGATTACTAAAGACAGGGCAACCCCGTTGCCCGCCAAGGTAGACACGGTCCGCCACTTCCCCCGACCCAACACAATCAAAGGCCTGCAAGAATTCGTGGGTATGGTGAATTTCTACCACCGTTTCCTCCCCTCAGCAGCCCGAACCATGCGCCCCCTGTTCACCCTGATGTCGGGTAAGGGCAAGGACATTACCTGGGACGAAGAGGCTGCAGCCGCTTTTGTTAAAACCAAAGAAGCCTTGGCAAACGCCGCGATGCTAGTGCACCCCAGAACGGACGTTCCTACTGCCCTCACGGTGGACGCATCCAACACAGCAGTCGGTGGAGTGCTGGAACAACTCATCGAGGGTCGCTGGCAACCCCTGGCGTTCTTCAGCAAACACCTACGACCACCCGAACTCAAATACAGTGCTTTCGACCGGGAGCTATTGGTACTATACCTGGCAATCCGGCATTTCAGGTACTTCTTAGAAGGTAGGCCCTTCACCACATTCACGGACCGCAAACCGCTTACTTTTGCGTTCACAAAGGTGTCCGACCCCTGGTCGTCCCACCAGCAGCGACATCTGTCCTACATCTCCAAGTACACGACGGACATCCAGCATGTCTCTGGAAAGAACAACGTCGTGACGGACGCACTTTCCAGACCTACCATACAGGCCCTGTCCCAGGGGGTGGACTATGCAGCGCTGGCAGAGGCACAGCAGGCAGACACTGAGATCCCCAGTTACAGGATTGCAGTCTCCGGTTTACAGCTTCAAGACCTCCCCGTAGGCCCAGGTGAAAGGACCCTACTATGTGACGTCGCTACCGGCCAACTCCGCCCCGTCGTCCCAGCAGCCTGGCGCCGGCGGGTTTTCGAGTCCATTCACAACTTAGCGCACCCCTCCATCAGGACAACCGTCCGGTTGGTCGCCAACAGGTTCGTGTAGCATGGACTTCGTAAGCAGGTCAGTGAATGGGCCAAAACGTGCATGCAGTGCCAAACGGCCAAGGTGCAGCGGCACACCAAGACTCCGACACAGCGGTTCGAACCCTCCCGCCGGAGGTTCGACCACATTCATGTGGATATCGTGGGGCCCCTGCCAGTGTCACGAGGAGCACGGTACCTCCTAACTATGATAGACCGGTTCACCAGATGGCCGGAGGCGGTCCCGTTCACCGACACCACCTCTGAATCCTGCGCCCGAGCACTGATCGCAACCTGGGTAGCACGCTTTGGGGTACCGGCCCACATTACCTCCAACAGGGGCGCCCAGTTCACCTCCAGCCTGTGGTCAGCTATGGCCAGCCTTTTAGGAACACAGCTACACCACACAACTGCCTACCACCCACAGTCGAACGGACGAGTGGAGCGCTTCCACCGTCACCTGAAATCGGCCCTCATGGCCCGCCTGGAGGGGCCTAACTGGGTGGACGAACTTCCCTGGGTCTTGCTCGGAATCCGCACAGCGCCCAAGGAGGATCTGCACACCTCGTCGGCCGAGTTGGTGTACAGCGCACCCCTGGTCGTCCCAGGAGAGTTCATACCAGCCCCAAGGGGGCAAGAGGAAGAACCCACAGCAGTGCTGGACAGACTACGGGAGAGGCTCGGTAACCTGGCCCCCGTACCCACTTCACAGCACGGACAGAGCCCGACCTGTGTACCCAAAGACCTGCAGAACTGTAAGTTTCTTTTTGTACGACGGGACGGACACCAGGCACCACTACAGCAGCCCTACGAGGAGCCATTTAAAGTAATCAGGAACAATGGGTCCACGTTCGTGCTGGACATTGGGGGGAGAGAGAAGGTTTTCACAGTGGATCGACTCAAACCGGCCCATGTGGACTTGGCGCCGCTGGTCCAGGCTCAGGCACCGCGGCGCAGAGGCAGACCTCCCAAACAGAGGCCGATCCAGACTGTGGACATTGGGGGATATATCGCCGGTGCTGGGGGAGGGGTTATGTGGCAACCCACTTTCCAGCGCACTCGAACCGGCTCACAAAAACGGCGCGTGCCGGCAGACAGGCCGGCCCCAAAAAGGGCACCAGGCCATCTTCACCAGCAGGGGGAAAAACCCGCACGCGGGAAGGATCTGCGAATATGCATTCCCCACAGCAGTCCCTCCCGGGGAGGGAGGGAACGGGAAGGCTTTAAAGGAGGCCGCAGAGTTTGAATAAACCTCTTTTTTCGCAACTACAACTCACCGACTACGTGTCGTTATTCTAGCGCTGTGTGTAGCACACTGCTACAACACCACATTACAGGCCCTCTGGCCCACAATGTTATGTTGACCTTATAACCTACTCTAAGGTTAATCTAGCCATTCCCTCCATTTTTCCGTCATCCATGTGCCTACCTAAGACTCTTAAAAGTCCCTAATGTATTTGCCTCTACCACCACACCCAGCAACTTGTTCCATGCACTCACCACTTTCTGTATAAAAAAAACCTTACTTCATAATGACCTGAGCACTTTATTCTCAAACTTCTCAAACTTCCGCTAATGCCCCACCTCTCCCTGGTACCCCATCCGTTATTTATTTATATACACACATTCTTTTTCTCTTTCTCTCCTTTTTCTCCCTCTGTTCCTCTCACTATATTCCTTGCCCATCCTTTGGGTTCCCCCCCCCACTTGTCTTTCTCCCCGGACCTCCTGTCCCATGATCCTCTCATATCCCTTTTGCCAATCACCTGTCCAGCTCTTGGCTCCATCCCTCCCCCTCCTGTCTTCTCCTATCAATTTGGATCTCCCCCTTCCCCTCCCACTTTCAAATCCCTTACTAACTCTTCCTTCAGTTAGTCCTGACGAAGGGTCTCAGCCTGAAACGTCGACTGTACCTCTTCCTAGAGATGCTGCCTGGCCTGCTGCGTTCACCAGCAATTTTGATGTATGTTGCTTGAATTTCCAGCATCTGCAGAATTCCTGTTGTTTTTGTTTCCTTTTGTACTGCCTTGAGGTTATTACCTAAGAAATAATCTGTCTGGCAATAAGAGCTCGTCACTGTATCTTAGTATACATGAGAAAGCACTCGAGTGGCAGTTAAAGCAATCACATTGCAGCACCCTTGATCACTGATTTCTGCCGTTGTCTGTAGGGAGTTTGTCCATTCTCTCTGTGACTGCATGGGTTTCCTCTTGGTGCTCTGGTTTCTTCCCACATTCCAAAGATGTACGGTTCGGGGTTAATGAGTTGTGAGCATGCTATGTTGGTGCTTGAAGCACAGCAACACTTGTGGGCTGCCCCCAGCACAATCCTTGCTGATTTGATTTGACATAAATGATGTTTAGATGTAAGACCATAAGAACATAGGACATAGGAGCAGAATTAGGCCATTTGGCCTATTGAGTCTGCTCCACTATTCCACTTAGGCTGATTTATTATCCTTCTTAACCTCATTCTCCTATCTTCTCTCCATAACCTTTGACACCCTTATTAATCAAGAACCTATAAACCTCCTCTTTAAATATACACAAGTCTGTGGCAATGAATTCCACAAATCCACCACTTCTTCTGGTTAAAGAAGTTCCTCTCATCTCTGTTCTAAAGGACGTCCCTCTATTCTGTACATGTGACAAATAATGTTAATCTTTATCTAATCTTTAATAAACCAATTACTAATTAAAATAATCAGTAACTTCCTACTGTTTTGTCAGTGTACTAACACACTTACACACTCCCTTGTACATATATTGAGATAAAATAATAGTTATTAGCAGTATACAACAAAGAGATAAACCTGAATGTTTGTTTTACTTGGCTGAGGAAGTTCAAGCTGACTGAAAATTAATTCCCTGGTGTTATAAGATAAAAAATAAAAGTCTGTAGATGCTGGAAATCCAGAGCAACACACACAAAATGCTGGAAGAAATCAGCGAATCAGGCAGCTTCTTGGAAAGGAATAAGGAGTCGGCGTTTTGGGCCGAGACCCACCATTGGCTACTTAATCCTTTTCCTAGATGGTGCCCGATCTGCTGAGTTCCATTAGCTTGTGTTAGTTTGTCTTAGTAATACTGCTCTGAACTCTGAGTTCTCTCCCTATCAGAGACATCTGAACTGACACCTTGCAGTGTTGGAGGAGCCAGTAGGAGTCACTTGATATGCTAATCTGAGGACTTGATACCTGTCACTGTCATCAAGGAGAACTTGAGGACTGCAGGAGAAGGAACTGGTGACCTCATAGCTCACACCAAAACAGCCATACGGCTTTGACGTACTTTGGAGGTAAGTTGATTGTCACAGATCCTCATGGAAGAACTCACGACCTCTTCTTCTCATTACTACAGTTAGGGAGGAAGTACAGGAGTCTGAAGGGTCAAGGGTCAACTTTATTCACCATGTACATTTACATGTATTAGGAATTTGCAATGGTGTGTTGGTCAGGGCACAACATGCAACAGAAACAATAACATTCAAAAATCATAAAGAACAAAGAATTATATAAAAATAAAGTTAGAGCTTAAAGTACAGATATGGAATAAAATGCACATGAATAAATAAATACCATTATAAAAACTGGTTTAAAGTGTTTACACTGCAGTGCAATAATGGAGGCAATAGGTAGAGGGGAGGGTGGGGGTGTCTAACCAGAATGATTGATCAGATTAACTGCCTGGGGGAGGAAGTTAAGGTAGCATGTAGTTTTTGTTTTAATAGCCCTATAATGCTTTCCGGAAGATACACACCCAAGGTTTAAGAAATAGCTTCTTCCACTTGCCATCAGATTTCTGAATAGTCAGTGAACCCATGAACACTACCTCACTAATTCTGAGCTCTTTTTGCACTGCTTACTTAATTTATATATATATTCCATATCGTAATTTACTCACCTTGATTCTGAAAAATTCAGGCCTCCCTTAAGGTTAACTTTCAGGTTGAGTCGATGGTAAGGAAGACAATGTTAGCATTTGTTTTGGGAGGACTGTACTGTAAAAACAGGGATGTGCCGTTGAGGCATTAGCTGGCTGTGGTCTGACCACATTTGGAATATTGTAAACAGTTTTGGGCTGAGTATCTAGTGAATCATGTGCTGACTCTGGAGAGACCAAGAAGAGGTTCACAAGAATGATCCAGGAAAGAAAAGTTTCACAAATGCAGTTTAAAATGATGAGGGGGATCCCATTGGAACCCATTGGATATGGAAAGGCCTGCAAAGGCCGGCCATGGAGGTTAAGGGTTACCAGGAGAATGGATTGGAAGCTGAAAACCAGCCGTGATCGAATGGCACAGCAGCTAATGAGCTGAATGGCCTGATTCAGCTCCTATTTCTTATGGTTTAGTATGGACAGCTCTCAGTTCTTTCACCACTACAATCCACTTCATTGTGAACTTACACCTTACTGTCAGCCTGCAGTACACTTTCTCTGTAACTGAATCAGAATCCGAATCGTTGACATATGTCATGAAATTTGTTGTTTTGCGGTAGCAATACATTGCAATACATAATTTTAAAAACTTTAAATTATAATTAGAAATATATTTATATATACAGTGGATTCTGGTTAATTGGGACACCTTGGCCTAAGTAAGATGCTGCCCCAATTAACTGAAGTATCATGGAAATAGACAAACTACCATTTAACTAAGTAACAAATACCTCCCTGCTCCTGTACTCGAATCCTCTTGCAATGAATGCCAGCATACCATTCGCCTTTTTCACCGCCTGCCGTACCTGCATGCCCACTTTCAATGACTGGTGTACAATGACACCCAGGTCTCGTTGCACCTCCCCTTTTCCTAATCGGCCACCATTCAGATAATAACCTGTTTTCCTGTTTTAGCCACCAAAGTGGATAACCTCACATTTATCCACATTAAATTGCATCTGCCATGAATTTGCCCACTCACCCAACCTATCCAAGTCACCCTGCATCCTCTTAGCATCCTCCTCACATCTAACATTGCCGCCCAGCTTCGTGTCATCCGCAAACTTGGAGATGCTGCATTTAATTCCCTCATCTAAGTCATTAATATATATTGTAAATAACTGGGGTCCCAGCACTAAGCCTTGCGGTACCCCACTCGTCACTGCCAGCCATTCTGAAAAGGTCCCGTTTATTCCCACTCTTTGCTTCCTGTCTGCCAACCAATTCTCTATCCACATCAATACCTTACCCCCAATACCGTGTGTTTTAAGTCTGCACACTAATCTCCTGTGTGGGACCTTGTCAAAAGCCTTTTGAAAATCCTAATATACCGCATCCACTAGTTCTCCCCTATCCACTCTACTAGTTACATCCTCAAAAAATTCTATGAGATTCGTCAGACATGATTTTCCTTTCACAAATCCATGCTGACTTTGTCCGATTATTTCACCGCTTTCCAAATGTGCTGTTATCACATCTTTGATAACTGACTCCAGCAGTTTCCCCACCACCGACGTTAGGCTAACCGGTCTATAATTCCCCAGTTTCTCTCTCCCTCCCTTTTTAAAAAGTGGGGTTACATTAGCCACCCTCCAATCCTCAGGAACTCATCCAGAATCTAACGAGTTTTGAAAAATTATCACTAATGCATCCACTATTTCTTGGGCTACTTCCTTAAGCACTCTGGGATGCAGACCATCTGGCCCTGGGGATTCATCTGCCTTCAATCCCTTCAATTTACCTAACAACACTTCCCTACTAACATGTATTTCGCTCAGTTCCTCCATCCCACTGGACCCTCTGTCCCTTACTATTTCCAGAAGATTATTTATGTCCTCCTTAGTGAAGACAGAACCAAAGTAACTATTCAATTGGTCTGCCATGTCCTTGCTCCCCATAATCAATTCACCTGTTTCTGTCTGCAGGGGACCTACATTTGTCTTTACCAGTCTTTTCCTTTTTACATATCTATAAAAGCTTTTACAGTCCGTTTTTATGTTCCCTGCCAGTTTTCTCTCATAATCTTTTTCCCCTTCCTAATTAAGCCCTTTGTCCTCCTCTGCTGAACTCTGAATGTCTCCCAGTCCTCAGGTGAGCCGCTTCCTCTGGCTAATTTGTATGCTTCTTTAGGCCCTACAGGACACTCAGCTCTCACTTGTGGCTCCGAGTAGCTGTTTGTATGTGACAGCAGCCACACCCTGGTACGCCTCTACAACAGGCAGGCTAAACCAGATGAGGGTAGCTGGCGGGCCTCATACCTGGTGAGATAGGGACATGTCTGTCCTAGCATGGGGAATCCACTCTGATAGACTGGGTAGGTGATATCAACAGAGGGATCCAATGACCGAGAAGACATTTCTGCAGTGCTTCATGGAGAGCGAAGGACATGAAAAACACAGAAGTCGTGGTTATCCACTGCAACCAAGAAAGCCCTCACTTTGTGATGACGACTCATACCACTGGACATGGACTTCCAAGGTCAAGAGAGTGGAACTGTCCAAGTGCAGCAGCTTCTCCACTTTAAAAACTCCTCAGCACAGGTTTCACTCTCATCGTCTAATAAGATGGACAAGCAACTGATGTTCTGATTGACTGTAATGGAACAAGATTAGTGCAGATAATGAACTGCCTTCATACAATGCTTTCAATGATTGCATCACCCAAATCTTCATTTTCATTGTAACATTCAAGATGATTGACGATAACTGCAATTTTTTTCATAGTCCCAACTTGTTGAAGTAGCAAAATCATTTTATTTTCACTCACAGCTATTTCTGACATCTCCAAGCCTCAATGCTTGAAACTGCAGCAAGTAAAACCAGTTCTGAGTTGTCTTACTGTCTATTTCTCACCAACAATCAGTGACAAAAATCACTGCTTTTTGAACACAGACACACACAACTGACACTATTTAAATACTGTTATTCC
Organism: Mobula hypostoma; assembly: GCF_963921235.1. Taxonomy (NCBI): domain Eukaryota; kingdom Metazoa; phylum Chordata; class Chondrichthyes; order Myliobatiformes; family Myliobatidae; genus Mobula; species Mobula hypostoma. The sequence continues at coordinate 104,689,446 of NC_086102.1, read as the reverse complement.
TGAGCGGTGTAGTGTCTAACGGCCACACGTTCATGTGACTTGGGCTAAATGGAAACCTTTTGACAATAGTCTTCTGTCCCAATGAAATGGTGGCGTCCCAAATAAATGAAGGGAATCCCAGCTACCTTCTCTGTTAGTTTTTGTTCTTCAAGGGTTGTCCAAAATAGGCGGCTGCCCCGATTAACCAATGGAGTAATTAACCAGAATCCACTGTATAAAAAATTAAATTAAATAGTCAGTGCAAAAAGAGATTTAAAAAAAAAAGAAAGAAATTGTGAGGTAGTGTACATGGGTTCATTGTCCGTTCAGAAATCTGATGGCAGAGCGCAAGAAGCTGTTCCTAACCAGTTGAGTGTGTGTCTTCAGGCTCCTGTACCTCCTCCTTGATGGTAGCAATGAGAAGTGGGCATGTCTTGGCTGATGGGGGTCCTCAATGATGGATGCTGCCATTTTGAGGCATTGCATTTTGAAGATGTCCTCGATGACGGAGATGGCTGAGTTTGCATTTTTCTGCAGCTTGTTCTGATCCTGCGCAGTGGTCACTCCATACCAGACGGTGATGCAACCTGTTAGAACGCTCTCCATGGTACATCTTTATTCTGTGTTCTACCAGAGTTTTACCTTGTCCTATCTCAATGCACTGGTGTGATGATTTGATCTGTATGAACAGTATGAAGTCCATGCTTTTCACTGAACCTCAGTACATGTGACAATAATAATAAACCAATAGAAGGCAGAACACCATTTAATCTCTTTCTCTCTGGTGCACGCAACAATAATAAATCAATGTACCAATTTATAATATTTCAGAATGTGGGTGCTCTGGACTCCTGGTATGTTCTTATCTCAAAACACACCCACTTCACCACAGGAGCTCCGATTGCCAATGCCTTGACCTCTTGTCACGCCTGGACAAAATCTTGTCACCTCTTTAATGGCCTGACTTATATTGTTAATTGGTTTATCATTGAGAAAGGATCTGGTGTTTATCAATGTTCAAAGTAAGTTTATTATCAAAGTACATATATAACTCCCTGAGATTCATTTCCTTGCAGGCAATGAATCAGGAAAATAATGAAATACAACAGAATTTAAGAATAAGTATACATAAACAAAGACTGACAAACAACCAATGGGCAGAAGAAAAATAATCATGCAGAGAGATAGATGGGTAAATACATAGAGGTGCACACAGAAGTTCTACCCATGAACATGTGGATTTGTTCTGGGTGCTCCGGTTTCCTCTCACATACCAGTTAGTAGGTTAATTAGTGATTGCAAATTGTTCCATGATTACGCTAGTGTTAAATAGGTGGGTTGCTGGGTGGTATGGCTCATTGGGCCAGAAGGTCCTGTTCTGCACTGTATCTCTAAATAAACGAATGAATATATACATACATACATAGAGAAATAGTGTATATCAATACATAAATGTTTCATTAAAGAAATAGATAAATACATAGATACATAAATGATTGAATGAATAGTCAGATATGTAGATAAATAAACAAACAAGCTAATAAAGAAACAGCACTCATGGTGAAGGGTGTTGTGAACTCTATTCATTATACCCTGAACTCAGTCTGGTCAAACAATGAACGTCCCTGGCTTGTCCTTACTTTTATTGATTCTTTATTGGGAGACCCAGCATGGTAACAACCCTCAGTGTGGGTGTGGAGTTAGAACTGTTTCTTAAAGGGATCAATTTATGATCAGCTTGCACTGCGCAGTTACTGCTGTTGGGGAAGGGATAGTGAGGGCTAATGACTGGTAAACTGGGATATGGATTATGCTAATGTGGTTACAGGGAACCATAGATGAAGCCTAGAACTAAAAACGTGGAATCCAGCAAGGACAACACCCAATCTCAGGAACTTCACTAATGATGTTATAGTGTGCTCCCATTGTAAGAGAAAATTGGATTTGCTGTTACACCTGTAGTTTGTCATTTTATTCTGTAATCAGGACCTAGTCTGCTACTTAATTAAGCCTTCCTGTAGCCACTATTTTGCTAACAAAACATAGTTTACTGGTAATCTCACCAACTGGGAATGTAAAAGCTGTATCAAATCCATGCTCGAGTAGATCAGCTTTGACTGGTCTCCTGGTGTACGCCAGTTTTTAATAAATCACACGCTATGTCAAACACCAACTATGCGTAATCTTTCATTCTGCTCCTACAACAAAACTAGTGCTAAAAGGGATCATTTTACTGATTGTAGATTGCCCGCGGCTCCTACTTACACCCATGTGACCGATTAACCCACTAAGCCATACGTCTTTGTAATGGGGAAGGCAACCTGCACACTCGGAGGAAACCCACACAAACAAGGAGAATGTACAAACTCCTTACAGACAGTGGGAGGAATTGTACCCGAGTCACCGGTGCTGTAATAGTGTTCACTAACCGCTGTGCTACCGTACTGCCCCTTACCATTCCTACTTACACCCTTACCATCGGAGACGTGTAGTATCTGTGCAAGATGTTGATGAAGTCAGTAATAGTCAGCATGCCTGCGGAGAGCGGAGATAGGAGCAGTTATACAGGGGGCCTGTTAACATCACTGACCGGAGACAGGGTCTGCGAGGGAGTGGCAGAGAGGGGGAAGAGGAGAGGGGGGGAGTGGACGGAGAGAGTAGGGGAGGAGAGAGGAGTGGGCAAGTGGGCAGAATGGGATGAGGATGAGTGATAGAGTGACAGAGGAAAGTGGGGGAGAGAAGAGGAGTGGGGGAAGAGGGAGGGGAGGGGAGAGGGGAAGGAGGGGGTGGAGTGGCAAGGAGAGTGGGGGGACAGGAGCAAAAGTAAAGAGGGGACGGATTGGGGTAGAATGATGGGGAGAGTGGGGTGACTGAGAGAGAAATTGGGAGGGAGAGTGGGGGAGAAAGTGGGGATGCTGAGGAGAAGGCGGTGCATGGGTATAGAGCCGTGAGGAGAGTGGGGGGAGATTAGAGATTGGGAGGGAGAGTGGGGAAGATTGGGGAGAGTTTGGGAGGGAAAGTGGGGGAGATTAGTTCTCAAAAACTAGTGGATGTAGGTTTAAGGTGATAGGGGAAAGATTTAAAAGGGATCTGAGGGGCAACTTCTTCAAGCAGAACTGGTGTATACATGAAATGAGCTGACTACGAAAGTGGCTGATGCGACTACTATAACAACATTTAAGCGACATTTGGATAACAAGTTTATGGATGGGAAAAGTTTAGAAAGATATGCTTGCAACAGGGCATTGGCAGGATGCAGAGCTGGGCTGAGAAATAGTAGCAACAGCAGGATATTGGGATCCACATCCACAGATTCCTCAAAGTTATGGAGCAAGTTGTTAAGTTGGTGAAAAAGGCGTGTGGTGCTCTATGAAACTCTGATTAGACCACGCTTGGAATATTGTGTTCCATTCTGGTTGTCTTATTATAGGGAGGATGTAGAAGCTTTAGAGCGGGTGCAGATGAGATTTACCAGGATGCTGCCGGGATTAGAGAGGATCTTTTATGAGTATAGGTTGAGTGAACTAGGGCTTTTCTCTTTGAAACGAAGGAGGATGAGAGGTGACTTGATAGAGATGTATACAGTGCATATAAAAAATATTCACCACCTCCCCCCTTGGAAATTTTCATGTTTTATTGTTTTACAACATTAAATCACAGTGAATTTAATTTGGCTTTATTTGACACTGATCAATAGAAAAAGACTCTTACATGTTAAAGTGAAAACAGATCTCCACTGATTTCTGTTGATCAGTGTCAAAAAAAACAATTAAATCCACTGTGATTCAATGTTGTAAAACAATGAAACTTGAAAACTTTCAAGGGGGTGAATATTTTTATAGGCGCTGTACAAGATGATAAGAGGCATAGATTGAGTGGATAGCCAGAGACTTTAACCCGGGTGAAAATGGCTAATACAAGGGGTGTAATTTTAAGGTTAAAAAGTATAACCTTAAAATTATAAGGGGGTAGTGTGAGAGGTAGGTTTCTGAAAAGTCTTGCCATGGATGATGTTAGAGGCAGATGCATTAGGGACATTTAAGAGACTGTTAGATAGGCACATGGAAGAAAGAAAAATGAAGGGCATGGCTATGAGGGAGGGAAGGGAAGATCTTAGGGTGTATATTGTGTTATAGGGGCTAAATGTGGGCAAATGGGACAAGCTTAGACAGGCATCTTGGTTGGCATGGACGAGTTGTGCTGAAGGGCCTGTATCTGTGCTGTGAGACTCTGTGAGTCCGAAGATGCGTGTACTCCAATCACATTCTGACACCAGGATCTAAACTCACCCACAAAACATTGCTCCTTGCTGTCCCAGAGAGGGGCGGCTCTCACACCATTGGCGACCATTGCCAGGAAGGCTTTCTTCACCTGCACAAAGTTGAGACAAACCTCAGCCTTTTACTCCTCTCATTCTGTTTGCGACCCCACAAACACTGAGGCACAGCTCAAATGCTAACTATAAATTTGACAATAGTCATAGTCATACTTTATTGATCCCAGGGGAAAAATTGGTTTTGTTACAGTTGCACCATAAATAATAAATAGTAATAGAACCATAAATATAATATGTAAATTACGCCAGTAAATTATGAAATAAGTCCAGGACCAGCCTATTGGCCCAGGGTGTCTGACCCTCCAAGGGCAGAATTTCAGGTAGTGACGAGGGGGCACACAGGAGTGAGATGGATCAGCTGGTTGAGTGGTGTTGCAACAACAACCTTGCACTCAGCATCAGTAAGACCAAGGAAATAATTGGAAAGTTCAGAAGAGGGATCGCACACCAGTCCTCATCGAGGGATCAGCAGTGGAAAGGGTGAGCAGTTTCTAGTTCCTGTGTGTCAACATCTCTGAAGATCCGTCCTGGACCCAATATATTGATAAAATTACAAAGAATGTGCAAAAGTGGCTATATTTCATGAGGAGTTTGAGGGGACTTTGTATGCAACCAAAGACTTGTGCAAATTTCTATAGATGAACTGTGGAGAACATTCTAACTGGTTGCATCACTGTTGGGTATCGAGGGACCACTGTATAGAAAAAGTGCTGGAAGTTAAAAACTCAGCCAGCTCCATCACGGGCACTAGCCTCCCTAGCACTGAGGACATCTTCAAAAGACAATGCCTGGAAAGGTAGCATCCATCATTAAGGACCCCCATTACCCAGGGCATGCCCTCTTCTCATTCCTTCTATCAAGGAAGAAGAACCTCCTTCTTGAAGACAGACACTTAATGGTTTAGGACCAGCTTCTTCCCCTAGGCCATCAGATTTCTGAATGGACAATGAACCCACGTATACTACCTCAGGATTTTTTGCTCTCTTTTTTGCACGACTTATCTATTTTAATTATATATATATTATATTTCTTACTGTAATTTATAGTTATTTTATTATGTATTGCACTCTACTGCTGCCACAAAACAAAAAAATTCACAACATTAATATTAAACCTGATTCTGATTCTAATTCCCTCACATAGACCTCAGTCTCACTGGTTATGGGCTGCGCTCACTCACCATTAGTGGGAGTATCACCAGCTTTGCAGCATCACCTCTCAGAAAAGACCTTGAAATGGGGTAAGTGAGGTTGAGGGTTGTGTAGGGCACACCAACAGGATAACTAGATCTCCTTATTAAAACGATCAAAAGGATGAGATTCAGCTCTGGAAAGATGAGAAATTATGTCAAAGCTGGTGAGATGACATAATTAGAGAGGGTGCAGAGGAGATTTACCAGGATGCTGCAAGGATTAGAGAGCACATTTTATGAGAATAGGTTGAGTGAGCTAGAGCTTTTCTCTTTGGAGCGAAAGAGGGTGCCATTTAAGAAGGGGGCAAGGAAGCAAAAAAGGAAATTATAGACTTGTTAGCTTGACATCGGAAGTTGTTGGAGTTGATTGTCAAGGATGAGGTTACAGAGTACCTGGAGGCATATGACAAGATAGGCAGAACTCAGCATGGTTTTCTTAAAGGAAAATCCTGCCTGAGAAACCTATTACAATTTTTTGAGGAAATTACAAGTAGGCTAGACAAGGGAGAGGCAGTGGATGTTGTATATTTGGATTTTCTGAAGGCCTTTGACAAGGTGCCACACATGAGGCTGCTTAACAAGATAAGAGCCCATGGAATTACAGGAAAGTTACATACATGGATAGAGCATTGGCTGATTGGCAGGAGACAGAGAGTGGGAATAAAGGGATCCTATTCTGCTTGGCTGCTGGTTACCATGGTGTTCCACATGGGCCAGTGTTGGGGCCGCTTCTTTTTACGTTGTACATCAACGATTTGGATTATGGAATAGATGGCTTTGTGGCTAAGTTTGCTGATGATACAAAGATAGGTGGAGGGACTGGTAGTGCTGAGGAAACAAGGAGTCTGCAGAGAGACTTGGATAGATTGGAAGAATGGGCAAACAAGTGGCAAATGAAATACAATGTTGGAAAGTGTAAGGTTATGCACTTTGGCAGAAGAAATAAATGGGCAGACTATTATTTAAATGGGGAGAGAATTCAAAGTTCTGAGATGCAACGGGACTTGGGAGTCCTCGTACAGGATACTCTTAAGGTTAACCTCCAGGTTGAGTCGGTGGTGAAGAAGGCGAATGCAATGTTGGCATTCATTTCTAGAGGAATAGAGTATAGGAGCAGAGATGTGATGTTGAGGCTCTATAAGGCACTGGTAAGACCTCACCTGGAGTACTGTGTGCAGTTTTGGTCTCCTTATTTAAGAAAGGATGTGCTGACCTTGGAGAGGGTTCAGAGAAGATTCACTAGAATGATTCTGGGAATGAGAGGGTTAACATATGAGGACTGTTTGTCCGCTCTTGGACTGTATTCCTTGGAGTTTAGAAGAATGAGGGGAGACCTCATAGAAACATTTCGAATGTTGAAAGGCATGGACAGAGTGGATGTGGCAAAGTTGTTTCCCATGATGGGGGCATCTAGTACGAGAGGGCATGACTTAAGGATTGAAGGGCGCTCATTCAGAACAGAAATGCGAAGAAATTTTTTTGGCCAGAGGGTGGTGAATCTATGGAACTTGTTGCCACGGGCGGCAGTGGAGGCCAAGTCATTGGGTGTATTTAAGGCAGAGAGTGATAGGTATCTGAGTAGCCAGGCATCAAAGGTTATGGTGAGGAGGCGGGGGAGTGGGATTAAATGGGAGAATGGATCAGCTCATGATAAAATGGTGGAGTGGACTCGACGGGCCGAATGGCCGACTTCTGCTCCTTTGTCTTATGATCTAGCCCTTCTCTCCCACATAGCCCTCTAAAAGCCTATCTAAGAGCCTTTTAAATGTTCTAAATGCATCTACCACTGGAGGAGCATTCCATGCTCTCTGTGTGAAAAAGAAACTGAGATTAGGAAGGATGAGGAAGCTTTAGAGTGGGTGCAGACGAGATTTATCAGGATGTTGCCTGGATTAGAAAACATATCTTATGACGAGTGGTTGAGCAAGTTAGGGCTTTTCTCTTTGGAGCGAATCAGGGTTTACGGCTTGTGGGCCAAAGGGCCTGTTCCTGTACTGTACTATGCTCTACTGAAAAAGAGTTCAGAAATGCTTGCAGTCCAGAGAACGTGCAAGGGCTTCCTGTCTAATAGACATAGGTTTAGGATGAGAGGGTAAAGATTTGCACATGTCGCTCCACTCTTCAAGGGAGGGAGGCAGAAGAAAGGATATTATAGGCTGATTAGCCTGACTTCTGTCTGGGAATATGTCGGAGTCAATTGTTAAGAATAAGGTGTTGGGTACTTGGAGCCACGTGAAAAAATAGGCCAAAGTCCACATGGTTTCCTTAAGGAAAAGAATGAGGGGGGATCTGATAGAGGTTTACAAATTTATGAGGAGTATAGACAGAGTAAATGTGAATAGGCTCTTTCCACTTAGATTAGGAAAGATAAGTATGAGAGGACATGGCTTTAGGGTGAAAGGGAAAAGGTTTAGGGGGAACATTAGGGGGAACTTGTTCACTCAGAGAGTGGTGGGAGTGTGGAACAAGCTAACATCTGACGTGGTAAATGCGGGCTCACTCTTAAGTTTTAAGAATAAATTGGATAGGTACATGGATGGGAGAAGTCTGCAGGGTTATGGACTGGATGCAGGTCAATGGGACTAGCAGAATAATATTTTGGCAGAGACTAGAAGGGCCGAATGGCCTGTTTTCTGTGCTGTAACGTTCTATGGTTCTATGGAAAGTTTTGCCTGTCGAATCTATTGGAATTCTTTGAAGAAATAACAAGTAGGACAGACAAAGGCAAATTGGCAAATGTTGTATACTTGGATTTTCAGAAGGCCTTTGACAAGGTGCTGCGCATGAGGCTGCTGAACAAGAGCCCATGGTATTACAGGAAAGATACTAGAATGGATAGAATAATGACTGATTGACAGGAGGCAAAAAGTGGGAATAAAGGGAGCCTTTTCGGATTGGCTGCCAGTGACTAGCAGTTTTCCACAGGGGTCTGTGTTGGGATCGATTCTTTTTACGTTGTACGTCAACAATTTTGATAAAGGAATTGTTAACTTTGTCGTCAAGTTTGCGGGCGATATAAAGGTAAGAGGAGGGACAGGTAGTGTTGAGGAAGTAGAGAGCTTGGAGAAAGACTTGGACAGATTAGGAGAATGGGCAAAGAAGTGGCAGATGGAATGTAGTGTCGGGAAATGAATACTCATGCAATTTGGTAGAAGGAATAAAAGCATAGAGTATTTTCGAAATGGGAAGAAAATTCAAAAATCTGAGGTGCAAAGGGATTTGGGAGTCCTCATGCAGGATTCCCTGAAGGTTAATTTACTGGTTGAATTGATGGTGAATGCAATGTTAGCATTCATTTGAAATGGACTAGGATACAAAAGGAAGGATGTAATGCTGTATAAGTCACTGGAGAGGCCTCACTTGGAGCACTGTGAACAGTTTTGGCCCTTTATTTAAAAAAGGACATTGGAGAGGATTCAGAGGAAGTTCGCGAGACTGATTCCAGGAATGAAAGGGTTATCATATAAGCAGCGATTGAAGGCTCTGGGCCTGTACTCACTGGAATTTAGAAGAATGAGGGAGGATCTCATTGAACCTATCAAATGTTCAAAGGGTTAGATACAGCAGATGTGAAGAAAATGTTTCCTTTGGTGGGGGAGTCTAAGACCAAAGGGCACAACCTCAAAAGAGAGGGACATCCATTTAGAACAGAGATGAGGAGGAATTTCTTTAGCCTGAAGGTGGTGAATCTGTGGAATTCATTGCCACAGGCAGTTGTGGAGTCCAGGTCACTGGTGCACTGAAGGTGGAGGCAGATAGTTATTGATTTATCAGACTGTGAAAGGATATGGGCAGAAGGTAGGAGAATGGCATTGGATCAGCCATGATGAAATGGCGGAGCAGACTAACTGGCCTAATTCTGCTCCTATGTCTTATGGTCTTATTTATATGAGAAATGAGAAACAGCTTCTTCACACAGAGGGTGATGGGAGTATGGAATGAGCTGCCATGGGTGTATGAAAGTCATAGAGGTGGGTACAATTACAACATTTAAAAGGCTTTTAGATGGGTAAATTCACTCAGTGGCCACTTTATGAGGTACAAAAGTGGAACCCAGTATAGTTTTCTGTTGCTATAGCCTATCCACTTCAAGGTTCAACGTGCTGTGTGTTCAGAGATGTTCACCACTGTTACAATTTGTGGTTTTTTAAGTTGCTGTTTGCTTCCTGTCAGGGTGTGGAAGCTTTAGAGAGGATGCAGAGGAGATCTACCAGGATGCTAACTGTGTTCGAGAGCGAGCTCGGGCTCTTCTCTACAAACTGAAGTTGGTGACTTGATTATAGTTGTACAAGATAGTAAGAGGCATAGATCAAGTGGACAGTCAGAGATCATTTTTCGCAGGGTGGAAATGGCTAATAGGAGGGGCATAATTTTAAGGTGATTGGAGGAAAATATAAGGGGGGGGTTATATCAGAGTTAAGTTCTTTAACAAAGCATGGTGGGTGCTTGAAACACCCTGTGAAGGATAATGGTAGAGGCAGATACAATAGGGGCATTTAAGAAACTCATAGATGCTCTTTTGTACATCACTGGAATATGGATGGTCAGAAAACGGAGGGTTGTGTAGGAGGAAAGAGTTAGATTTGATCTTAGAGTTGGCTAAAAAGTGGATCAAAGGGCCAGTATGGAGCTGTGATGCTCTATGTTCTAACAATGGAAGAAGGGAAACATTAGATTGTACTTGGAGAAGGTTAAAAGGTCAGAACAACAATGAAGGCCTGTACTGTGCTGTACTGTTCTCTATTTCAAACAAGGAATTCAGGAGAAGTTTCTTCATCTAGGGGCAGATGAGTGTATGGGGTTATCCTCACAGGGGATAGGGAGGGTTTCTATGTTTAAGGAGAAGCAGAACAAACGCAGAGAGGGGAAAGGAGCAGATGGACATGGTGGCAGGGGAAAAGATGCAATCACAAAGAAGGCACGCCTGTACCTATATTTTATTAGGGGTTTGAGGAGATTTGATATGTCACCAAAGGCTCTAGCAAATTTCTACAGAAGCACCATGGAGGCCATTCTGACCGATTGCATCACTGCCTGGTACTGGCTTCAATGTGCAGGATCGCAATGACCTGCCGAGGGTTGTAGGCTCCACCAGCTCCATCTCAGGCACAATCCTCCCCACCATCAAGGACATCTTCAAAAGGAAGATGGCATCTATCTGGGACATGCCTCTTTTCATTACTGCCATCAGGGAGGAGGTCAGGAGCCTGTGGACCCACATTCAACATGTTAGGAACAGCTTTTTCTCCTCCAACATCAGATTTCTTATCAGTCCATGACTTCGATGTCATTATTCCTCTTTTGCTCTATATAATTTTTGCAGCTTAAGTAATTTTCATCTTACACTGCACTGCTGCCACAAAACAACACATTTCATGACGCATGTCGGTGAACGAAACCCTGATTCTGAAGGATTAGAACCAGTATTGACCAGCTGATATAACAGCCTGCTGTTGTACTGTGAACTTTACGTAGAACATAGCAGCACAGTACTGGCCCTTTGGTCCTTGATATTCTGCCAACATTTTAACCCACTCCAAGATCAATTGAATTCTTCCCTCCACTTGGTGCTCCATTTTTCTATCATTCATGTGCCTAAGAAAGGAGTATAGGAGTTGGGATGTAATGTTGAAATTGTATAAGACATTGGTGAAACCAGATTTGGAGTATTGTGTACAGTTTTGGTCACCGAATTATAGGAAAGATGTCAACAAAGTTGAGAGAGTACAGAGAAGATTTACTAGAATGTTACCTGGGTTTCATCACCTGATTTACAGAGAAAGGTTGAACAAGTTGGGTCTTTATTCTCTGGAACGTAGAAGGTTGAAGGGGGACTTGATAGACATATTTAAAATTATGAGGGGGATAGATAGAGTTGACGTGGATAGGCTTTTTCCATTGAGAGTGGGGGAGATTCAAACAAGAGGACATGAGTTGAGAGTTAAAGGGCAAAAGTTTAGGGGTAACATGAGGGGGAACTTCTTTACTCAGAGAGTGTAGCTGTGTGGAACGAGCTTCCAGCAGAAGTGGTTGAGGCAGGTTCGATGTTGTCGTTTAAAGTTAAATTGGATAGCTATATGGACAGGAAAGGAATGGAGGGTTATGGGCTGAGTGCAGGTCGGTGGGACTAGGTGAAAGTAAGAGTTCGGCATGGACTAGAAGAGCCAAGATGGCCTGTTTCCGTGCTGTAATGTTTATATGGTTATATGGTTAAGAGTCTCTTAAATAGTCTCTAAGAGTATCTGCCTCCACCATTAACCCAGCAAGGTATTCCAAGCACCCACCACTCTGTGTAAAAAATCTATGCCTGACACCACCCCCCATACTTTTTTCCTACCACCTTAAAATTAACATCCTTGGTATTAGCCTTTTCCACTCTGGGAAAAGTCTTTGGCTATCCACTTGATCTATGCCTTTTGTCATCTTGTACACCTCTATCAAGTTACCTCGCATCCCCCTTTGTTCCAAGGAGAATTTCCCTAGCTCACTCAACCTATCCTCACGAGACATACTCTCTAATCCAGGCAGCATCCTGGTAAATCTCTCTGTACCCTCTCTAAAACTTCCATATCCTTCCCTATGAGCAGACCAGAACTGCAATACTCCAAGGGTGATATAATCAGAGCTTTATAAAGATGAAATATTACCCTCTGGCTCTTGATCTCATACCACTGACTAATCAAGGGCAACACTCCCACCTATCAACTTGCGCGGTAACTTTGAGGGACATAGGACTCAGATCCCTCTCTTCCTTCATACTGTTAAGAATCACATCTTAGCCCTTTGCTGACACTCCCAGTTGCATACCCACCAGCCCTTTCTCACCTGCAAGGTCGTATCGAAGACAACAAGTTTGGAACTGGTGGGGATGGCGTCGTAGCACTGATGTGCTTTCATGAAGTTCATGTAGATGGTAGCATCTGGCTCCGACCCTGCAGGGGAAGAGAAATGGAGTCAAATCTCACAGAGAATCAGGATCGAGTCAGGAATTGTACCCCAACTATCCCACTCCGTCTGGTTGTGGCTCAATAAAACAGGCTGCTGGAGGAACACAGCAGTTCAGGCAGCATCTGTGGGGTAAAAAGGACAACTGACGTCTCGTGACATGAAATATCAGCTACCCCTTTGCCTCTGCAGAAGCTGCTCAATCTCTGAGCTTCGCCAGCATACAACATGCCCAAAGTCTGTACCGTTGTGGGCGCCCCAGTAGGGTAGTGGTTAATGCAATGCTATTAAAGCTCGGGGAGGGGGGTCGTAGTTCAGAGTTCAATACTTGCTCTGTCTGTATGGAGTTCGTACATTCCTCCCGATGAACACCAGGTGCTCCGCCTTCTTCCCACATTCTAAAGACGTACCAGTCAGGAGGTCATTGTGAATTGTCCTGTGGTGAGGCTAGGGTTAAATCGGTGGGTTGCTGGGTGGTGTGGCTCGTTGGGCACTGTATCACCAAATAAATAAATAACCAGAGTCAACATCTGGCGAGGCAATCTTTAAGAGAAGATTGGTTAATTAGGGGTCATTCAGAACTAGAAAAAAATTCAATGGTGGAAATTGTTATTTTAACCGTTTATTGAATTTATTCTCATAAGCACAAATACATTCTGCACAGTTGTAATTAAATACTGCTGCTTCACAGGCAAATAGCATAAGAGACACAACATTCACAAGAACACAAAATTAATCCTAAAATATATAAAATTATACTTGACCATCATTTTACTTTAAGTTCAAGTTCATATATACAACCAAATGAAAGAACATTCCTCTAGACCATGGTACATCCACAGTACCTACGTAACACACAGCAAAAAACTAAATATTGCCACAAATAAGTTAACAAAATGTAATTCAAAATGCATGTAGTGCACAGCACATATAGACAGCAAGCAGCTCACTGTCCTAGTGACAAGACCTCGTTGGTGGCAGGTTATCCATTAGTCTCACAGCCTGAGGGAAGAAGTTGTTACCCAGTCTGGCCGTCCTAGTCCTAATGCTCCTGTACCTCCTTCCTGATGGTAGTGGGTCAAAGAGATTGTTGGATGGGTGGTAGGGATCGTCAGCAATGCTCCAGGCATTCTCTTTGGTACGTGTTGCAAAGAAGGGGGAGGGAGACCCCAGTGGCCATTTATACTATCCTCTGTAGGATCTTGCAGTCCAGTACCTTACCCTTCTGTACAACACAATGATGTAGCCAGACGGGATACTCTCAATAGTGGTCTTGTAGAAAGTTGTGAGAATGACAGAGTGGAGGTTGCTCGTCTCAATCTCCTCAGCAAGTGTAGACGCTGCTGTGTCTTCTTGACTATTGAGGAGGAGTAGTGGGTTCAAGTTAGGTCATCTGTTATGTGCACACCAAGGAACTTTGTGCTCTGCTCTTTCTCTCTCTCCACAGTAGAGCCATTGACATGCCATGGGAGTGGTCAACCTGTGCCTTCCTAAAGTCTACAATTGTCCTGTCTACGTTGAGACTCAGGTTGTTGTTCTCACACCATCTGACAAGCCTCTCTACCTCCTCTCTGGATGCCGTCTCATCATCGTTGCCAATGAGGCCAGCCACTGTAGCATCGTGGGCAAACTTGATGATGTGGTTTGAGCAGGATCTGGCAGAGCAGTCATGAGTCAGCAGTGTGAACAGCAGAGTGCTGAGCACACAGCCCTGGGGGCGCCGTGCTCGGCATGATGGAGCTTTAGTATCGCAGGTCATCACTCCACTTCATCAGCTTAGGGAAATAGAAGCTGCATTTCTTTCTTTTAACTTTTTAATGCTGTATCATCCCAGTGACTATACACTTTGAGACCAGTATTTTAGAACATAGCACAGCACAGCAACAGCTCTACAGTCATGATGTCGGCACTGAACATGTTGCAGAACTAATCCAAATCTCTTCTGCCTGCATATGTTCCACTTCCCTAAATCCCTTACTATCCACTCGTATATCGAACAGCCTCCCAAACGCCTCTATCGTATCTGAATATTATTCATATTATTATTATTATTCAGATTTATTATCACTTTGATTACTATTGGCTCAGCACAACATTATGGGCTGAAGGGCTTATTGTTATGCTGTATTGTTCTATCTTCTATGCACATTGCAACAAACAGTGAAATACATCTTTTGTGTTAACAACCAACACAACTTATGGATGTGCTGAGGGCAGCCTGCAAGTGTAGCAACACCTCCTAGCACCAAAATTGCTTGGTGGTAGAACACAGAACACAACAAGCAACAAGACATCCCCATTCCTCTTTCCCACCCACCCACCCTCATGAACAGTCCTCTAGTTCCTGAACAGGGCTTTGGCCCTCCAGTTTCTGGGCTTCGGCCAAGTGGCTACGACTTGCAGACTACTGATCGATCCTTGGTATCGACCCCTGGACTAGCTGATCACAGGATCCCGCAGGTCAAACTATCGTGCCTCGGTATCTGTTTCCACCACCATCCGAGACAGCGGGCTCCAAGCACCCCCGACTCCCTGCCTTGCACGGCTACCTTTTGTTCCAGCTTGTTTGCTGTTGGAGATCTCTGCACCTTGTGCCTGTAAGGAAGTTAGAGGTATCTGAGGGTGGCTGTAGTCCGGAAAGCTCTGCCTGGTGGCAGTAGACTCTCACAAATATTTAACGAATATCCAGAGGAGCGCTTGAATCAGCAAAGTATCGACGGCAACAGACCAAGTGAGATGAGTGTGGATGAGCAGTTTATTTTTAGAGACACAGCACAGTAACAGACCCACTCGGCCCTGCCCAATTATGCCATGTGACCAACTAGCTCACGAACCTGAACGGTACGTCTTTGAAGTGTGGGAGAAACCTGGTGCACCCGGGGAACGTGCAACCTCCTTGCAGACAGGGGCGGGAATCGAACTGTGATCACTGGCGCTGTAAAACGTTACGTTATTCGCTATGCTGCTGCACTGCGCTCCACACATATAGATTACTCAATACATAATGTCCATGAGAAGTTTGGACAGGTACACGGATGAGAGGGATAAGAAAGCCTATTCTCTGGGGGGAGGTAAAGAGGGCTGGGGGAGGCACAAACTAAATAAACTACAGGACCTGCTTCTGCGCTGTACAACTCTATCTCCTTATGACTACAGAGAATAAGACCATTAGAAGTAAGAATAGAATTAGGCCACTAGGCCCATCGAGCCAGCTCTACCATTCAATAATGGCAGATTTATTATCCCTCTCAATGACCTCTCCCTGTAACCTTTGACACCCTTACTAATCAAGTACTTATCAACCTCCACCTTAAATATACCCATTGACTTGACCTCCTCAGCCATCTGTGGCCATGAATTCCACAGATTCACCATCCTCTGGCAAAAGAAATTCCTCCTCATCTCTGTTCTCTGCCTGTGACTATGTCAGAGGGTCAGAGCATAAAGGGAAGGTCACAGTGAATGTTCTAGATCCATGATGTTCAATAATTTGATTTTCGTATCAGATTTTGAACAACTGAAGGGCTTTGCGTTATGACATCAAAGTGCCTTCATTCTGAGATGAATAGAGTACTTGAACCGTTAAGAAAGCTAAGCCTGGCTATTGATACTGATTTGATGCAAACTCATCACCAAAACCTCTAGATCTGGAATTCAATAGCTCCCTTTGCAACTGGATCCTTGACTTCCTGACCAACAGACCACACTCATTAAGGATGG
Source organism: Mobula hypostoma (assembly GCF_963921235.1). Classification (NCBI taxonomy): domain Eukaryota; kingdom Metazoa; phylum Chordata; class Chondrichthyes; order Myliobatiformes; family Myliobatidae; genus Mobula; species Mobula hypostoma. The sequence continues at coordinate 104,673,274 of NC_086102.1, read as the reverse complement.
GCAGCAACACCTCTGCCACAATTATTCTAAACACTGGTACACCATAGTTGTGTCTCGGCCCCCTTCTCTGCTCCCTGTACGCTCCGCTGCATTGCCAGATTCCGCTCTTACTTCATCTACGTTTGCAGGTGATTCCAGTGTAGCAGGCCGTACCTCAAATAACGATGGGTCGGAGTACAGGAAGGCGATAGAGAGCTTAGTAGCATGGTGCCAAGACACCAACTTTTCCCTCAATGTTAACAACACGATAGAGCTGGTTTTGACTTCAGGAAGGGGGCAGTGCACATGGTTCTGTCTGAATCCATAGGGCTGAGGTTAAAGGGATTGAGAGCTTCAAGTTCCTAGGACTGAACATCACTAACAGCCTGCCATTAACATAAGAGATTCTGCAGATGCTGGAAATTCAGAGCAATGCAGGCAAAATGCTGGAGGAACTCAGGAGGTCAGGCAGGGTCTATGGAGAGTAATAAACAGTTGACGTTTTGGGCCAAGACCCTTCATTAGGACCGGAAAGGAAGGGGAAGAAGACAGAATAGGAAAGAGGAGGGAGGGGAAGGAATACAAGCTGGAAGGTGATAGGTGAAGCCAGGTGGGTGGGTGGGGGGCAGAGGTGTGAATGAGAAGCTGGGAGATCCAATCACATAGATGAATGCCTTTACGTCCTCTGGAGACTGAATAAACTTGGCATGTCCTCTTACCAATGTCCTCTTATCAGTGCATCATAGAAAGCGTCCTATCTGGATGCATCATGGCTTGATACGGTAACTACTCAGCCCACGACCTCAAGAAACTGGAGAGAGTTGTTGACATGGCTCAGCTCATCATGGAAACTTGCCTCCCCTGCATGGACTCTGTCTACACTTCGCGCAGCCTTGATAAAGTGTCCAGCATAATCAAAAACTCCACCCTCCCCATACAACCTCTCTTCTTCCCCCTCCCATTGGGCAGAAAGTACTAAAGCCTGAATGCACATTCCACCAGGCCTGAGAATGCCTTCTATCCCACTGTTAGTGAACAGTCCCTTCGTATGATAAGGACTCTTAACCTCACCATCTACCTTCTTGTGATCTTGCACCTTGCTGTCTGCCTACACTGCTCTTTCTCTGTAACTGTAACACTATATTCTGCATTCTGTTATTGTTTTATCTTGTACTCCTCCTAGAGCTGCTCCAAACAGCGCTCTATGAGGTCTTTCTTACCCTCGGCCATTAGGCTCTATAATGAGTCAACCTGCACCGGGGAAGTGATGAGCCCCACCCCCTCCTGTTAGACTGTTTGTGGTATCTTATTTTTTATTCTTTCTACTTCTCTTCTAATATTCATACCTGTGCGCTTGTAATTACTGTGACACTGTAATTTCCTTGGGAATCAATGAAGTATCAATCTATCCACCTCAATGCTCTGTGACAATAATAAACCAATTTGACAATTTAGATTTTTTTGTATAATATTGCATTAAAGAATGAAGTACATTTATAGATATAAGCAGAGGCACTTACCAATATTGTCAGGCAGAAACTTTTCAAACAGGCTGCAGTCCTGATCTGAAAGCTTAATAACAGTGATGGCGGATGGTTATCATCAAATGTTTTAAAAAAAGGGCATAAAGACGCTCTATCAGAAACATTCAAAGCCACGATGGAATTCGTGACTTCATGGCAAGTTTATGAACAAGATGAAGATGTGTGGAGGAGTAGGCAGTGTTGAGGAAGCAGGGAGTCTGCAGAAGGACTTAGACAGATTAGGAGAATGGACAAAGAAATATCAGATGGAATACAGTGTAGGGAAGTATATGATCATGCACTATAACACAAGGAATCAAGAGTGAGACTCTAAACAGGGAGAAAATTCAGAAATCAGAGGTGCAAAGGGACTTGGGAGTCCCAGTATGGGATCCTTTAAATGTTCACTTGCAGGATGAGTCAGTGGTAAGGAAGGCAAATGTAATGTTAGCAAAAATTTCAAGAGGACTGGAATATAAAGGCCAGGACGTAATGCTGAGGTTTTATAAGGCACTAGTCAGTCAGGCTGCATCTGGAGCATTCTGAGCAGTTTTAGGTCCCTTATCGAAGGAATTGTGTGCTGGCATTGGAGAGGGTCCAGAGGGGTTTTACAAGAATTTCCTTAGCCAGAGGATGGTGAAATTATGTAATTCATTGCCACAGATGACTGTGGAGGCCAAGTTATTGGGTGTATTTAAAGCAGATGTTGATAGATTCTTGATTAATAGGGAAGGTTACAAGAAGATGGCAGGAGAATGGGGTTGAGAGGGAAAATAAATCAGCCATGATGGAATGGCAGAGCATTCTCGAGGAGCTGGATGGTCTAATTCTGCTCCCATATCTTAAGATCTCATGTGCACACAGACAGTAGCTGAATTTGAATAATTTTCCTTAAATGTACAATGCAAAAATGAAAACACGGTTCAAACTTTGGATCTCTTAGCTTTAGCTGCAGAGCAGAGAAGGTTCATCTCGGTGAGGGGATAGGCAGAGACCGAGTCTCCCCCCTCATCACTTTCATTCTAAGTTCTCCTCCTTCACTTCCTCCGCTACTCTGATTTCACACTTTTCTCAGTCTCATACGTCCTGAGCTTCAGTCAGTTTTCCCACCAGATTCTGCTCCTCTCAAACCTGCCTTCCTTCCTGTCCCATTTATCCATCCTGCTTCTTTCTAGACCCATTATTCCTTTTATCTTTAGAATCGTTCTCCTTCCTTCACTCAAGTTTTTTCCAGTCACCTTTCTCACTCTTACAAACACTGTCTCTCATTCACCCCTATTTTCTCCCTGCCTCTCTCTTCCTCTCACACTCTCTCCCTCTACCCATCTCTCTTCCTCTTACTTTCTCTCCTCTTGCTTTCACTCACTGTCACTCTATTTGTCTCTCTCTCTCTCTCTCTCTCTGTCACACACACACACACACATGCACATTCATTTCTCTCTCAATGGCAACATTCCACTTGTTCATCTTTAAAATGTTCCAGAACATTCTACCTAGAAAGTTTTACAAATCTGAATCCACAGTTTCAAATGTTGTCTCCTCTGCATCACTGTGCAGTTGTTAATTCAAATTTCCCACAGTTTCTAATTTAAAGGTGACACCATTGTGTTATAAATTGAATAAGTCTGATGGTCGACTGTACCCTACACCATCATGTTTATGATGGCAGCTGGTGACCCTTCCAAGTGGAGTGACAGAGGGTGTGTGAGAAGGGGTTTCTTTGACTTACAAAGAATTCAGAACAGAGTCTGACAGGTAATGCCTGTGTGTAATGTGATCCTCCTGTCTTCTTCTGGCAAACATCTATTTCTCTGCTGAGCCAACAGATTGACAGGGTCATAAAGATGGTGTGTGGCATGCTTGCCTTCATTGGATTAGTCATGGAATGCGTGAATGAAGGAGTTATGTTGCACCTTTATAAAATTCTGGTTAGGCTACATCTGGAGTATTGCAATCCATTACAAGAAGGATGTGAAAGTTTGAAGAGGGTGCAGGAGAGGTTGACCAGGATGTTTCCTGGATTAGAGAGTGCAGGCAATATAAGGAGAGGTTGGACAGACTTAATCTTTTTATCTCTGGAGCAACAGAGGCTGAGGGGAAACTTGATAGAAGTTTGTAAGATTATGGGGGTTATAGATAGAGTAGGTAGCTGGTCGGTGGTACAGTGCCTTAGAGTATAAGGCTGGGGTTCAATTCCTGCTGCTGTTTGTAACAAGTTTGTACGTTCTCCCCGTGACCATGTGGATTTCCTCCGAGCGCATTTCCACGTACATTTGGAAAATTGTGCTCAGTTCAGGAAGGATGTGGAAGCCTTAGAGAGGGTGCAGGGGAGAATTACCAGGACACTGCCTGGACTAGAGAGCCTGTCTGATGAGGATAGGTTGAGTGAGCTAGGGCTTTGCTCTTTGGAGCGAAGGAGGATGAGAGGTGATGCAGTAGAGATGTACAAGATGATAAGAGGCAGATATAGAGTGGATTGCCAGTGACTTTTTCCCAGGGCAGAAATGGTTAATAGAAAAGGCATAATTTTAAGCTGATCGTAAGAAAGTACAAAAGGTGTGTGAGACAGAGCTAAGTTCTTTGCACAGGGGGTGTGGAACACCCTGCCAGGGATGATGGTATAGACAGGTACATTAGGGGCATTTAAGAAACTCCCAGCTAGGCAAATAGATGTTAGAAATATGGAGGGCTACGTAGGAGAGAAGAGTTAGAGTTAGGTTAACATAGTGGACTGTGCTGTAGTGTTCGGTGTTCGAGGTTAAAGCTCATCTATTTTTTCCATGATCAAAGTGTCTAATATGCATTTAAAGTGGGGGGGGGAGTGGGACAGTTTTATTTACACCAAGCTGGTGCTGTAATCCGGGCTCCCTCAATATGAATGCAAACATTGCACTTGCTTTCCTTACTGCCAACTCACAGGGGTCAGGATCAGAGACAGGTTTAATATTTCACTGACATGTTGTTTTGTTGCAGCAGTACATTGCAGTGCATGATAATCAAAATTACAGTAAGAAAAACATTTTTTAAAAATTAAGTAAGGTAACTAGTGCAAAATGAGAGACAAAAATATTGAGGTAGTGTTCATGGTTGATTGACAATTCAGAAATCTGCAGCCAGAGGGAAAGAAGCAGTTCCTGAAGCATTAAGTGTGAGTCTTCAGGCTCCTGGACCTCCTCCATGATGGTAGCAATGAGAAGAGGGCATGTACTGGGTGATGGCAGTCCTGGGGAGGGGGCAACTGACAGCATGCACGAGCAACAAGAAGAGAGAGTTAACAAACCATGCATGGACAAGAAAAATGAGGAGAGTGAAGAACAAGAACAGGTGTAAAGTCAAGTGCAAATGAGGGAGAGGGAGTAGAGAGGCAAACTGCAGAACAAGCTCAGAGGAAGGTATTATGAAGACACTGGAGGCACTGCAATGCCCGGTATTTGTACCTGTTCTATTGGCTCCTCACAAGCTTCTTGCATTCTGTGTCCGGCGCTCTCAGCATAGATCAAGTTTAAACCGCACACACATGAAAGCCTCCTCCTTCAGCAGCGCTCCATTCCCAGGATGGAATGCAAACAGCTTACTTCACTGCCTAAACTTGTCGCATCAGCAGACTCGTTTAGGAGTTCTCCTTAGTGGGAGCTAACTGACTGTTGCTGGATATAAACACGCTACAGCTTCACTGCTCACATCATTCACTGAAGGGCCACACTTAAAGCAGGAACAAGACTGAATGGGAGGGGGCAGATAAATCAGAATCAGGTTTAATATCACTGGCATATGCCGTGACATTGTTGTTTTGTGGCAGCAGTACAGTACAACACATAAAATATACTAGAAATTACAATAAGGGATGTATATTAAAAACAATTAAATAAGTATGCCAAAAGAGGACAAAAATGTGAGGTAGAGTTCATGATGATGTATGGATGTCCTGGTAAGATTCAATTGAAAAGTCTGGGCGTTTACATATCTACACAATAATGGATTATTGTGAGTTAACTATTGGCTGAAATCTAAACACGTGCTTCAGTTTATATAGGACATTGAGTCTAACGAATTCCCAGGCAGATATTTTTCAGGGAACTGTGGAAGAAACGTCAGCAAGGTATCTGATCCTCTCTGCACCAGCTTCCGTGCGTGCAGAACCGTTTGGCACGGACTAGATGGGCAGAGGAGTTTTTCCTGTGCTGTAGAGCTCTATGGCTCTATACCTTAGACAATAAGACAAAGGAGCATTCGGCCCATCGAGTCTGCTCCACCATTCCATCATGGCTGATTTATTATTCCTCTCAATCCCATTCTCCTGTCTTCTCCCCATAACCTTTGACACCTTTACTAATCAAGAGCTTCTCAACCTCTGCTTTAAATATACCCAAAGACTTGGCCTCCACAGGAATCTGTGTGGCAATAAATTCCATAGATCCACCAAGCTCTGGTTAAAGAAATTCCTCCATCTGGTTAAACTCATTGGTCACCTGTGGTACTGACTTGCAGGTCCTATAGTAGTGAACTGGAAGTCACACTGAAATCAATGGAGGCGATGTTGATGGCATGATGGACTGGGTTCTGGCAACAATTTGCACTGCCCTGGGAAAGCAGACAACACAATCAACGGTCCCTCACATCCCAGCCATTCTCTCTTCTTCCCCCTCTAGGAGATAGAAAAGCTTGAAAACACATAGCAGCAGACACAAGAACAGCTTCTATCCCACTGTTACAAGAGTATTGAACAGACCTTTTAAAAGTGAACATAGTCATAGTCATACTTTATTGATCCCTGGGGAAATTGTTTTTTGTTGCAGTTGCACAATAATAATAAATAGTAATAAAACCATAATAGTTAAATACTAATATGTAAATTATGCCAGTAAATTATGAAATAAGTCCAGGACCAGCCTATTGGCTCAGGGTGTCTGACCCTCCCAGGGAGGAGTTGTAAAGTTTGATGGCCACAGGCAGGAATGACTTCCTATGACGCTCTGTGTTGCATTTCGGTGGAATGAGTCTCTGGCTGAATGTACTCCTGCGCCCACCCAGTACATTATGTAGTGGATGGGAGACATTGACCAAGATGGCATGCAACTTAGACAGCATCCTCTTTTCAGACACCACCGTGAGAGAGTCCAGTTCCATCCCCACAACATCACTGGCCTTACGAATGAGTTTGTTGATTCTGTTGGTGGCTGCTACCCTCAGCCTGCTGCCCCAGCACACAACAGCAAACATGATAGCACTGGCCACCACAGACTCGTAGAACATCCTCAGCATTGTCCAGCTGATGTTAAAGGACCTCAGCCTCCTCAGGAAATAGAGATGGCTCTGACCCTTCTTGTAGACAGCCTTAGTGTTCTTAGACCAGTCCAGTTATTGTCAATACGTATCCCCAGGTATTTGTAATCCTCCACCATGTCTACACTGACCCCCTGGATGGAAACAGGGGTCACCATTAGCTCTCCTCAGGTCTACCACCAGCTCCTTAGTCTTTTCCACATTAAGCTGCAGATAATTCTGCTCACACCATGTGACAAAGTTTCCTACCGTAGCCTTGTACTCAGCCTCAACTCCCTTGCTGATGCATCCAACTATGGCAGAGTCATCCGAAAACTTCTGAAGATGACAAGACTCTGTGCAGTAGTTGAAGTCCGAGGTGTAAATGGTGAAGAGAAAGGGAGACAAGACAGTCCCCTGTGGAGCCCCAGTGCTGCTGATCACTCTGTCAGACACACAGTGTTGCAAGCACATGTACTGTGGTCTGCCAGTCAGGTAATCAAGAATCCAGGACACCAGGGGAGCATCCACCTGCATCGCTGTCAGCTTCTCCCCCAGCAGAGCAGGGCAGATGGTGTTGAATGCACTGGAGAAATCAAAAAACATGACACTCACAGTGCTCGCTGGCTTGTCCAGGTGGGTGTAGACACGGTTCAGCAGGTAGACCATGGCATCCTCAACTGCTAGTTGGGGCTGGTAGGCGAACTAGAGGGGATCTAAGTGTGGCCTGAACATAGGCTGGAGCAGCTCCGGAATAAGTCTCTCCAGGGTCTTCATGATGTGGGAGGTCAATGCCACCGGTCTGTAGTCATTGAGGCCGCTGGGGCGCGGCGCCTTTGGCACAGGGACAAGGCAGGATGTCTTCCACAGTACAGGAACCCTCCAGAGCCTCAGGCTCAGGTTGAATACATGGCGAAGTACTCCACATAGTTGAGGGGCACAAGCTTTGAGCACCCTGGTACTGACACCATCCGGTCCTGAAACCTTGCTTGGGTTGAGATGTTGCAGCTGTCTTCTCACCTGTTCAGCTGTGAAGCCCACCGTGGTGGTTTCATGTGGGGAAGGGGTATAGTCATGACAGCAGGGTGGGGGACTGTGAGGAGGGGTAGGAGGGGAGAGTGGAATATGTGTTGGTTGGGGGTGGACAACAGATGGCTCATGTGGGGGATGGGCAGGGGCCACAATGTCAAATCTATTAAAGAACAGGTTAAGTTCATTGGCCCTGTCCATACTGCCTTCAGCTCCTCTGTTGCTAGTTTGCCGGAACCCAGTGATGGGTCCTCATCCCCCTTCAGACCTCTCTCATGTTGTTCTGCTGGAGTTTCCACTCAAGCTTCCTCCTGTACCTGTCTTTAGCCTCCCTGATCCTGGCTTTCAGGTCCCTCTGTATTGTCCTCAGCTTCTCCCTATTTCCATCTCTAAACGCCCTCTTTTTAGCGTTCAGGATGTCCTTAATGTCCTTTGTCACCCATGGCTTGTTATTTGAATAACAAAAGACAGTTCTTGTCAGAACATTGCAGTCCACTCAGAAGCTGATGTAATCAGTGATGCACTCTGTGAGCCCATCAATATCCTCTCCATGTGGCTCACAGAGTGCCTGCCAGTCTGTCACCTCAAAACAACCCTGGAGCGCCTCATAAGCCTCCTCCGACCATTCCCTCACTGTCCTCGAGGTTGCAGGTTTACTCTTCACCAGAGGCACGTAGCAGGGTTTTAGATGCACCAGGTTGTGATCTGACCTTCCCAGTGGGGGGAGGGGAGAGGAGCTGTATGCATCCTTAACGTTAGCGTACATCAAATCCAGAGTCCTCTCCCCTCTGGCTGTACAGCTCACATACCGCGTGAAGTTGGGTAGTGTTCTAGCCATAGTAACCTGGTTGAAGTCTCCCAAGATGGTAGTGAGGGCACTCGGGTGCTGGGTTTGTAATCTGGCTATGACGGTGTAAATGATGTTAGACACCGACATTGGGTTGGCAAAGGGAGGGATGTACACAACAACCACAATTGCATGCGAGGTTTCCCTTGGCAAATAATATGGCCGGAGTCCAACAACAAAAAGTTCAATATCCGGGCTACAGACACGTTCCTTGATCGTAATATGCCCAGGATTGCACCATCTGTTATTTACCAGAACCGCCAGCCCCCCTCCTTTACGCTTACCGCTCTCAGTGCAATTCCGGTCAGCTCGAATGGTCTGGAAGCCCTCTATGGAAACGCTTTGATTGGGTATGTCCTCGTGCAGCCACATCTCAGTGAAGCACATGACTGCTCTCCCGAAACGTTCTCTGACTCCTGACAAGCGCCGTCAGTTCGTTGATTTTATTCCCCAGCAATCTCACATTTCCCATGATGAGAGAGGGGAGACACGGTTTATAACTTCTCTTCTCCATAAGCCTCTGTTGTCTCAACCCGGTCCTCTTCCCTCGCCTTTTTGATCCCCCTCTGCATCAGCCAGGATGTCCGCTGCTCTGTTCGCTAAGCCGGCGGGCATGAGCGCAATCAGCTGGTCTCTGGAATAAACAATGCGGCCATCCTGCTGCCACGCTAACGAGACGTGTCCAAATGTAACTAATTCCAGCGCTAAAAAAACAAGTAAAACTCTCTCCACCAGCATGTTAGAGAGGGTGCAGCTTCAACGTGTTACCGTGAGAAAAAAATACAACAAATAACTAAGTTAAAAAGTTCAAAACTAAGAAACTACGGAGCAACTGTAACAGGCTGCATCCTGATCTCTCAATCTATCTTGGTGTGCCCTTACACTGTATTGCCCACCTGCACTGCACGTTCTCTATAACCATAACACTACACTCTACATCACACACAAAATGTTGGAGGAGCTCAGTAGATCAAGCAGCATCTATGGAAAGGAATGAACAGTCGATGTTCCAGACTGAGACATTGCATCAGGACTAGAGAGAAAGTGGGAAAATGCCAGAATAAGGTGGTGGGGGAAGGTGAAGGAGGATTAACTAGAAGGTGATGGGTGGCGACTATTTATTCCTTCCATAGATGCTGCCTAACCTGGTGAGTTTGTGTGTGTTGCTCTGGATTTTCAGCATACGCAGAATCTCTTGTGTTTACTATATTCTGCAAGCTGCTTTCTTTTTACTACATTGATGTAATTAAGTATGTCATGATCTGTCTGGATAGAACATGAAACAGTAGATTGTCACTGTACCCTGGTAGATGTGACAATAATAAACAAACCATGCGGTGGATTCTAAGCATTGGTATTGGTTTACTATTGTCACATGACCAGGATACAGCAAAAAAACTTGCCTTGCATCCTGTCCTTACAGATCAGATCATTACACAGTGTCCTGAGGAAGAATAAGGTAAAACACTAATTACTACTATTATGTTGACTCAGGCTTAGGGGCCGGTGTTGGGCACGATGACGGACTCTCCACTTCTCCCTCTCCCTCATCAGTGTGTTCAGTTCATCTACATTAGCCGCGCCGCTGTCTTCTAGGAGCGTGTTGACCATAGTCTTGGGAGGGCACCCAGGGTTCATCCTCCCATGCTTGGGCTCCCATATGATGACTAGGCTGGCAGGTAGCTCGGGGTGGCGTAGACAGTGCCCCAATAGTTGCAGTCTTCTCGCCTCGATTTTAGTGGTGAGCATCGGTAGGTGGTCATAGAGCTCGACATTCGTCATGTGCTGTTGCCAACTCACGTCAAGAGCCATCCGGAGCATTTGTGTATAGCAACCATCTAGAGACTTCCGCATAGTCTTGGTGAGTGTCCAAGTCTCGCATCCTTATGTGAGAATAGACTCTATGACTGCTATGAAGATCCTCTTTTTAAGCCCTCTGGTCAGGTCCGACTTCCAGATTTCCTTCATGTCGTTCATAGCCCTCCAGGCCAACGCCTTCTGTATCTTTATGTCCTTCTCTGAACTCATCATTCTTGACCCAAGGTACTTGTAGTCAAAGACTTTTTTAATGGTATCATTCTTTACGGTCTTGAGAGTACCCTCGTCACAGTTAAACACCATGTACTCTGTCTTTTTAGCGTTTAGGTGAAGTCCAACTTTACTGCACTCAATTTCCACTTTTGTCAGTAGCTGCTGTGCTTCCTCCATCTGATCAGAGAGCAGGGGCTATGTCGTCTGCAAGATCAAGATCTGTGAGCATAACTGGTCTGACCCTTTTGGTTCGTCCTGGTTTTATGGTAAAACCAAGTTGTCATGATCTTTGGTAACTTGATGTAGAGCGTAATCAAGGATGATTATAAAGATGTAGGGTGCCAGATTGTCTCCTTGCAGCACACCAGCTAGGAGCTCAAACACTGCTGTTTCTCCATCTGGTGATACAACTTTCGCCATGGTTTTGGTATAGCTGGACTCTATTGCTCTCAGTAGACAGTCTCGGTCTGGCACTCCGTAAGCTGAAAAACACTAACAATGCTAAATAAAGTGTAAGGGCTACTAAAAGAGTGCAGTGCAGGCAAACGATAAAATGCAAGGTCATAACGAGGTAGATTGCACGACCAAGAATTCATTTTATTTTACAAATCTGTGTTCAAGAGTCTGATAACAGTGGGATAGAAACTGCTCTTGACCCTGGTGGTAGGGGACTTTGTATCTCTGCTGGATGGGAGAGAGGAGAAGAGAGAACCTCTAGGTGGGTGGAGACTCTGATTACACTGGCTGCTTTACCAAAGCGATGAGAAGTGTAGACAGAGTCATGGAGGGGAGTCTGGTTCCGCAATGTGCTGAGCTGTGTCCACATTTCTCTGCAGTTCCTTGTGGCCACGTACAGAGTAGTTGCCATATTGAGCAGGCATGAGCTGGTAGTATAGCGGTTAACGTAACACATGAAAGCACCAGCTGTAAGATTGGGGTTCAATTCCGGATGCTGTCTGTTAGGAGTTTGTTCACTCCCTCTGTGAGTGCTTCCATCTGGCAGATGGTACCGCAGCATTAGAGCCAGGGCTAACAGGATAAGGGACAGTTTCTTTCTACAAGCCATTAGACTTATAAATTCACATATCTCTACATTGTGACAACTCATAACGCAAAGATTTTTACTACACCCTCACGTTGTGGGATGGTTCAACTCAGACAGACAGTTAAAATTACACCAGGGTGATAACAATTTCATGCAACTTCACTCTGGTACTCTATGATCCCCTAATTAACCAATTTTCTCTTAAGAATCATCTCTCCATTTTTTCATTCTCTTTCTTCAGCAACGGTCTTAGTCAAACTATGGACTTTGGCCATATTCAAGCTCAACAGTAATGACATGCAAGCCCAAACTTATAAACTGATTCATACAAATTTGTTTCAGGTGTGACTTAGAGTGGTCTCAGAAACAGATGAATTGAGTAGCAAATAAGAAAACCAATAAGAAAAATAAGAATTCCAAGTTTCCTTTTAAAGTACTCTCACACGACTGCACAGCCAAACACCTGAGTAATCTCATTGTCAAATTCACTGATGACACGACCGAGGTGGGCTCATCAGCAATAACGATGAGATGGCCTACAGAGAGGGGATAGACGAAATCAAGGCCTGGTACTTATTGATTTCAGGAGAACTTACACCATTCACAGCCCTTTACATTGGTGGAAACTATGAGCAGTTTCAAATTCCTGGGAGTGCACATCTTGCACATCTTATGGTTCCAAAACGCATCCTACACAATTAAGAAAGCCCACCAATGTCTTTACTTTTTGAGGATGCTGAAGAAAGCTGGACTGTGCACAACCTTCTACAGATGCGTAGCGGAGAGCATCCAAATGTGCTGCATCACTACATGGTACGGAAACTGCACTGCGATGGACAGGAAGGCTCTGCAGCTGATAGTCAAAACTTCCCAGTGCATCACCGGCAGCAGTCTACCCACCATCAAGGACGTATATACAGAAAGGTGCCGGGGAAAGGCCAGTGATGTCATGAAGGATTGCACCCACCCTGCTCGTGGGCTGATTGTCCCACTCCCATCAGGGGAGGAGGTTACTTAGCATCCATGAAGGACCACCAGACTCAAAAACAGTTACTTTCCCCAAGTAGTAAGGCTGATCAACACCTCCATCCATTAACCCACCCCACCATTTCTCCACCACTATATAATTTCCTGTCAGTCACCTTATGTGTGATACTCGAGTACCTAGTGTTACTTTATGAACATACAATCAATATTTGTATCCAAGCTATTGTATGTATTTATATTTAGTGTGTTCTTTTTTGTTGTGTTCTTTATCATATTGGTTTTTTTTTGCTACATCGGATCCAGAGTAACAATTTTTTCGTTCTCCTTACACTTGTGCACTGGAAATGACATTAAACAATCTTGAAGTCAAGAGGGTTGAGAGCTTCAGGTTCTCAAGAGTGCATCAGCAATCGCCTATGCTGGTCCAACATTGTAGACAACATGGCCAAATCTCATCAGCATCTCGACTTCCTCAGGAGGCTGAAGATATTTGGCACTTCCCCTTTGACTCATACCAATTTTGATTAACGCTTCATAGAAAGCATCCTACCTGATGCAACACAGCTTATAGAATCACAGAACAGGCCCTTTGGCCCATCTAGTCTATGCCAAACTATTACTCTACCTAGTCCCATCGACCTGCACCAGACCAAAGGCTTCTATACCCCTCCCATCCATGTACCTATCTAAATTTCTTTTAAATATTGAAATCGATGCAGCATTGTGCTGGCAGCTCACTCTACATTCTCACCACCCTCTCAGTAAAGTTCACGCTTATGATCCCTTAAACATTTCACCTTTAACCCATGACCTCTAGTTTTAGTCTTAACAAACCTCAGTGGAAAACGCCTGCTTGTATTTACCCAATCTATACCTACATAATTTTGTATACTTCTATCAAATCTCCCTTCAATCTTCCACGTTCTAGGGAATAAAGTCTGAACCTCTACAACCTTTACCTACAACTCAGGTTCTCAAATCCCAACAACATCCTCGAAAATTTTCTCTGCACTCTTATTTAAATCTTTCCTGTAGGTAGCTGACCAAATCTTGACACAATACTCCAAATTAAGCCTCACCAACATCTTATACAATTTCAACATCCCAACTCCCACACTCAATATATTGATATATGAAACCAATATGCTGAAATCTCCTTTTAACGACCCTATCTACCTGTGACACTATTTTCAAAGAATTATGGACCTGTATTTTCAGATCCCTCTGTTTTACCTCACTCCTCAGTGCCCTATCACTCACTGTGTAAGGCCTACCCCCTTGCTGGTCTTCCCAAAGTGCAACACCTCGCACTTGTCTGCATTAAATTCCATCTGCCATTTTTCAACCTATTTTTCCAGCAGGTCCAGATCCCAGTGAAAGCTTTGATAATCTTCCTTGCTGTCCACTACCCCCCTCAAACTTGGTGTCATCTGCAAACTTGCACCAATCCCTATGGCACACCGTTAGCCACATACCTCCAGACAGAGAGGCAACCATCTGCAACCACTCTCTGGGTTCTTCCACAAAGTTAATGTCTAATCTAGTTTATTACCTTTTGACCAATCTTCCATGCAGGACCTTGTCAAATGCCTTGCTAAACCACTGCCTTTTCTTCATCAATTGTCCTGTTAAATTCTTCAAGAACTGATTGATTAGACACTTATTATGCTCAATGTCGACTATTCATAATCAGTCCCTGTCTACCCAAATACTTATATATCCAATTCCTTAGGATACCTTCCAATAACTTACCCACTACTAATGTTAGGCTCATGGCCCTACAATTTCCTGGTTTATTCTTAGAGCACTTCTGAATCAATGGAACAACAGTAGCTATCCGCCAATCCTCAGCACTTCACCCATGGCTAAGGTTATTTTAAATATCTCTGCTAGGGCCCCTGGATTTTCCACATTAGGCTTCCACAGCATCCAAGGGAACACACTGTCAGGCCCTGGGGAATTATCTACCCTAATTTGCTTCAAAGCAGTAGACACCTCCTCTGTTATCAATATAGGGTTCATAACCTTGCTGCTGCTTTGCCTCACATCTGTAGACTCCTTGTCTGCTTGAGACACCTCAGGTCTTCTCTTAGCCTTCCTGATTTTCTTCATAAGCATTCTCTTGCATTTCTTGTACTCCTTATGAATCTCATTTGTTTCTGCCTGCCGATACCTGCTCTGCAACTCCTTTTTTCTTAATTGTGGCTTCAATATCTTTCAATGACCAAGATTCCTTAAACCTATTATCTGTGCCTTTTGTTCTGACAGGAATATACAAGCTCTGTGCTCTCTAAATTTCACTTTTGAAGGCCTCTCATTTACCAAGTAAGTATGCCTTTTCCAGAAAACAACCTGTCCTAATCCACATTTGCCAGATCCTTTCTGATAACATCAAAATTGACTATTCTCCATTTAGAAATCTCAATCCGAGGACCAGATGTATCATTTTCTATAATCACCTGGCAACTACTGGCATTATGATCACGTGATGCAAAGTGTTCCCTAGGCAAACTTGTCATCTGCCCAATTTACAATGACCAATTAACCTATCAACTGGTACGCCTTTGGACTGTGAGAGGAACATGGAGCACACAGAGAAAATCCATGCATTCCACGGGGAGGATGTAGACTCCTTACAGATGATGTCAGAATTGAACTCTGATGGCCAGAGCATTAGTAGTTTCGTATGCTACCAAGGCGCCGACTGCAAGTGGTCTATGATATAATCCTATTAATTTGGTCATGCCTTTTGTATTCCTCAGTTCTACCCATAAAGCCTCACTAGATGAGCTCTTCAGTCTGTCCTGACTGAGCACTGCCGTGACATTTTTCAGTAATGCCACCTCTTCCTCTTTAATCCCTCCCGCTGTCACGTCTAAAACAACAGAACCCCATAACATTGAGTTGCCAGTCCTACTCCTCCTGCAACCAAGTCTCACTAATGGCTACAATGTCATAACTCCACATGCTGATCTATGCCTTTCCTACTATACTCTTTGCTCTAATATACGCAGCTCAGACATTAGCCTCAGCATCCTCAACCTTTCGATTCCTGACCTTGTATGCAGGCTCAACATCTTCCTCCACCACTCCACTATCTGTTCTGGCGCTCTGGTTCCCAATCCCCTGCAACTCTAGTTTAACCCTCCTCCCTCATAACACTAGCAGACCTTCTCAATAGGATACCATTACCCCTCCAGTTCAGGCGCAAATTGTCCCTTTTGTATAGGTCCCACCAACTTTCCTAGAAGAAAGCCCACTGATCCAAAAATCTGAAGCCCCCACACCAACTACTTACGCCACATGCTAAACTGTGTGATCTTCCCATTTCTGGTCTCACTAGCACACGGGACAGGTAGCAATCTTGAATTCACAGAACTGGTGGCCCTCCCTTTTAACTTAGCATCTAACGCTCTGAAATCACTTTGCAGGACCTCATTACCCATCCCTACCCATGCCATTGGTACCAACATGAACCATGACCTCTGGCTGCTCATCTTCCCACTGAAGAATGCTGTGGACTCAATTTGAGATGTCACTGACCCTGGCACCCAGGAAGCAACAAACCACTGGGAGTCTCTTATCATCCATAGAACCTTCTTTCTGTTCCCCTAACCAACATATCCCCTATCATAACTGTTTGCCTCTGAGCCACAAAGCCAGATTCAGTGCCGGAGACCTGACTGCTGTAGCTGTCTTCTGCTAGGTCATTCCCCCACCAGTATCCAAAATAGTATAACTGTTGTTGAGGGGAATGGTCACAGGGGTAATCTGCTCCCTCCTGACAGCATGGTATGACACTACTTTGCCCAAGACAGCAAGAAACTGCAGAAGATTGTGGGCACGCAAACGTGAGAAATTCTGCAGAAGCTGGAAGTTCAAGCAACACACATCAAAGTTGCTGGTGAACGCAGCAGGCCAAGCAGCATCTCTAGGAAGAGGTACAGTCCTGACGAAGGGTCTCAGCCCGAAACGTCGACTGTACTTCTTCCTAGAGATGCTGCCTCACCTGCTGTGTTCACCAGCAACTTTGAAGAAGGTTGTGGGCACAGTTCTACCTCCATGAACTCTGTCTACAGTTCTTGCTGCCTCAGTAAAACAGCTAGCATAATCAAAGACCTCTCTCATCCCATTCTCTCTCGCTCCCCCACCCCTCCATCGGGCAGAAGATACAAAAGCCTGAAGGCTCATGTCACCAGGTTCAAGGTCAGTTCCTATCCCACTGTTAACAAATTTTACATTTGTAACTTAACAAATTTCACGGCACATGCTAAATAATGCATAATAAACCTGATTCTGATTCTATAAGACTATTGAACAGTCTCCTAGTATGATAAAATGGACCTGACCTCACAATATGCCTTGTTATGGCCTGCATTGCACTCTCTCTCTAACTTTAATAGTTTATCCTGCATGCTGCTATTGCTTTACTGATGTACTGATGTGATTAAATAATCTGTCTGGATGCCATACAAAAAGATTTTCACTGCACCTCAGTACATGTGACAAACTAATTTACCAAAAATTCTTAAGTTACACAGATCAACACTGTAGCCCCTCCACAATTTCATGGATTTTGAAATTGGATTTAAGTAAACAAACACCAGGCAAACAAGAGAATACACAACATAGTTCTCTTTATTAGTGATTTTAAAAAATCTGTTCAACACACAACAGATTTTGAATTATTACAAAATGGCATCACAGTTTGTATCTAGTGCACATCTCCATACGTTTATTGGAACACTGGCTCCTGCAGCTGGAGGCAAGTGCAGAACTAGTCGTGGAGAAACCAAAAGTTGAACCACTTTGAAAATTTGAGAGACCTTCCAGTCTTGTAAATAATTTCTTTCTTGAATGAGCTAATGTAGGTGAGACCCAGCTCTTTACCCATATAGTCCTTCATAGACACTGGAAAAACACCAAACCATTCCAGCTGTATCAAATTTAATACAGATACATGCATGTAAAAATGGTGTAGATTCAACCCTTTTACTTTTAAACATTATTAAGAATCTTATGTTTAAAGCAGTACCACATTTCAGTCTTCAGCCTTAGGAATCGCTAATTAATATGCACACAGATGTTCTGAAACTTATTCAAATTATTGCCATAATGGAAATTTGACTGTTTCTGTTATGGGGGAGATAAAGGGCTCCAAGTGGTGACAATCACTAATTGTTCTTGCACTAACAGGCTTATTATTATTAAACCAAGTGGACTAAGCAGGCATCCCACGAGGGATATCCACTGCTTTGTTAATTAGTTGTTCTTTCACTAATCAGAGCTAGTTTGACCCCTGATTCATTGGTATATTGTAAACGTTAAAACTACAGCAAGCCCAAGACATGTTAAAGATGACTGTGAAAGCAGTCTGATAGTACTAATGGTTCTATTCTTTCATCATTTCTAATAAAATCATCATTGTTTATGTGAGAGATCAGCTGTGGAGTTTTATTGTAAACCCAGCATTTTCTAAAGGCTACAGAAACACCAGCAACAGGAAACCCCAGTCCATCACTGCACAAACTTCAGTACGCTTATCTCCATCAGCTAAAGTGTCCCCAAAAGCTTCAGCAGGAAGCAAGCTGGACCAAAAGTGCTTCATGAATTCCTTCAGCTATTGATCTTATGTTTGTTTTCACAAGGATCAGGATACAGATGAAAGAAAAACAATCAGGATTCCCCTTGTGGGGGTGTGGGGGAGGAAAACAACTCATTACATGTGGAAGGGACAATATGGTTAAGTCTTTTACAACCAGTCAGAATTGGGACACAAGGCACACTTTGTAATGCCTAGGGTGACAGAACAAAAAAAAAATTTTTGGATGAGGCACTTCAGTCTTCAAGGCACTTCGTACGTATGCACATAAGGGTTGATTAGTACTAGAAGTTGGAACTATTTGTTCTGAAGGGATGGAGGGTGTAAATGCTCACAATGGAATTTAGCCATTTTATATATCCAAGAACAAGCAGTCAAATCAACTCCTCTCAAAATTAGTCAGGACAGTTTATCCATGTCACCATACTGACCTTCTGATAACATCCAACTGAAAGATGGAGATTAGAGACAATACTTCCTCTAGGTAGAAAGAGGTGAGATCTGCTCACTGAAATTCTGGAACTTATTCAACTTTTGAGAGGTAAAGACCAATGTATTGGGCAGAAACCTGCTCTCCCAAGTGAGATCAGTTGTTTGTGTACAAAATCTCAGGTAGGAAGATGACACAAACAAGGTTAACATAACCTGATGGTTAATATACAGTGTATTCTTTTCTATTAAAATCCTTTTCCTTTTTTCCTATGGTCAAGACCTTGCAACAGAACTATTCCCATCCCATCAGCAACCACTGATACAAAGGTATTTCAGCTCTCCTGAGCCACAGGCTGGCTTGTTTTGAGTACACTCTAACTTTGACAAGACTGGGTGTTTTCCAGTGGATACAGAAAATACAAATCATTTATCAAGTCATCACAAATGCTACTCACAGACTAATCAGTCATTTAGCTCAGATCTTAAAGCCTGTAAAAACAAACGACTGGTTACCGACTGATTAAGGCAGTCATGGTGCAAGACTGTTCACCAAATGCTGTAAACTGTTTGTGCAAACATTGCAGTTTTTACAAAATTCTGAAGTAATATTTTGTGAGCAACTTCTAGCTGTAAGGCAACTTTAGACCTTGAGGGCTTTTTGGTATAAAAGAATGATAATCTTTAAATCACACAAGGCACTAAGTCAATGACAGGTCACACAACGATGCTTGCACAGTGAGGGATGGAAAACAGCAGTGAAAGTATGCATTGGGTCTTAATGATAAATGAGAATTAACATTACACATTCACTGGGCATGTCATAAAACACTTCACTTCACGCCACTTCAAAGACGTTCTTGGTGGCATAGACCGACAATTTTGCTCAGCACAAGAATTTACAGCCCAACTGCAAGGCCATTTTGAATACTGTATAACAGTTAACTGTGGTGAAGTAGCACTTGCGTTCATCCAAAATGGAGGATTATCAAGAGGTTAGCCGGTTTCTAACGTCAGCCAAATAAGGAGTGGGGTGGAGTGCCGCAGGGAGCTGGTAAAATTTCTGTACATTAATTCAGCATTTCCTTAAGGCTAGCACTCATTTAGATGCATAGTTTGCACTGTCATAATGTAGTAAACAACTGGTGTCAACGCCAGGTCCTGAATTGAAGAGGTTCTGTGCTCAACAAATACGGTCCAGAGAACAAGTCTGCACATGACAAACGGCTAACTTCCCTGCTCTCCTTGACCTCTTCCTCAGCTGAGGTAGACTTAGGAATCAAGCTCTCAGGAATTGACTGTAGGTTCTGCCCGCAGAAAGGGGTTGGCGGGAAAACGAGTACTACTCTGCTGGCCATCTGTGGTAGCAGCTTGTTCAACAGCCCTCAGGTCAGCTGTTGAATGGCTATCTGCTTCTGTGGCGGTGGAATGGATTCTTGCTTCATGGCTGTAATTTGTGGTGAACTTTGACTGTGGGGGGAGAAAGAAAAGAGCAAGACGTTATGAAACATGTTGAAGCTTTACCTCAACCAATTCCAACTGTTATAATAAGAATGCATTGGGAAACTACGGCTAAAACCTCTGTTGTTCTGTTGGCACCAACCATTTTTTAAACCAACATTCTATTTACCCAACCACATTTTGTTTAAAGTTTCAGACAAGAAAGGCAACACAGAGTTGGTGTCTGAACAAAAGGCTACTTATTGAAACTTGGTGCACATTAGGAGACCAGAAAAAACTGTGCACCGGACTTTGGAACAGCCTCATTCAAAGTTCAAGGTTCAAAGTAAATTATCAAAGTGCATACATGTCATTTTCTTGGGGGCATACTCAAATCTATAGAATAGTAAACATAACAGAATCAATGAAAGACAAGACCAACTTTGCACACTGGTTGAACGCCCAACTGTGCAAATACAAAAAGAAGGAAAGAAATAATATAATAAATAAGCAACAAATACTGAGAACATGAGATGAAGGGTCCTTGGAAGTGAGCCCATTAGTTGTGGGAACATTTCAATGGTGGGACAAGTGAAGTTGAGTGAAGTTATCCCCTTTGGTTCAAGAGCCTCATGGTTGAGGTGTAATAACTGTTCCTGAACCTGGTGATGTGAGTCCTGAGGTTCCTGCACCTTCTTCCTGATGGTAGCAGTGAGAAGAGAGCGTGTCCTGGGTGGTGGGAAATCCT
The DNA here is from genome assembly GCF_963921235.1 of Mobula hypostoma. Lineage (NCBI taxonomy): Eukaryota > Metazoa > Chordata > Chondrichthyes > Myliobatiformes > Myliobatidae > Mobula > Mobula hypostoma. The sequence goes on along the minus strand of NC_086102.1, from coordinate 104,652,352 downwards.
GTCAAAGGATGCTGCTTTCCTGCAACAGCGTTTCAGGTATATGTTCTCAATGGTGGGGACAGCTTTACCCGTGATGGACTGAACTGAATCCACTACTTTTAGTAGGATTTTCCATTTAAGGGCATTGGTGTTTCCGTTCTGGGCTGTGATGCAGCCAGCCAATATACTCTCCACTACACATCTATAAAAATTTGTCAAAGTTTTAGATACCATGCTGAATCTTTGCAAACTCCTAAGGAAGTAGAGGCACTACCATGCTTTATTTGTAATTGCACTTGTGTGCTGCACCCAGGACAGGTCCTCCAAAATAATGACACTTGAAGAATTTAAACTTGCTGACCATCTCCACTTCTGATCCTCCAATGAGGACTGGTTCATGGACCTTTGGCTTCCTTCTCCCAAAGTCAATAATCATCTTCTTGGTCTTACTGACATTGAGTAGAAGGTTGTTGTGATGGCACCACTCAGCCAGATTTTCAATCTCTCTTCTATATGCTGCTACAGCAACAACTTTGATTGATAGACAGACAGATAGACAGACATACTTTATTGATCCTGAGGGAAATTGGGTTTCGTTACAGTTGCATCAACCAACTGTAACAAAAGAACTATTAGACACTGAATATGGTATTTTTGCTGTGCTTTGCTGCACAGTCTTAAGTGTAAAGTGAGTAAAGTAGGGAGCTAAGAGCACAGCCTTGTGGTGCACCTGTGCTGAGGAGATCGTGGAGGAGATGTTGTAGCCAATCAAAACTGACTGGGGTCTGCAAGTGCGGAAATTCAGGATCCAATTATACCAGGAAGTATTGAGGCCAAGGTCTTGAAGCTCATTGATCAGCTTTGAGGGAATGATGGTATTGAACGCTGAACTGTAGTCAATAAAGAACATTCTGATGTATGCATCTTTGCTGTCCAGATGCCCCAGGGTTGAGTAAAGAGCCAATGAGATAGAATCTGTTGCGGACCTGTTGTTCCAGTAGGCAAATTAGATCCAAGGCACTTCTCAGGCAGGAGTTGATATGTTTCATCATAAACCTCTCAAAACACTTTATCACTGTAGATACAAGTGGTACTTGATGGTAGTCATTGAGGAAGGTTACCACATTCTTCTTAGTCACTAGTATAATTGAAGCCTGGTTTAAGCAGTTGGGTATTTCAGACTGCCGAAGTGAGAAGTTAAAGATCTCAGTGAAAATTCCAGCTAGTTGATCAGCACAGGTTTTTAGTTATTAGCCAGGCAACCCGTCTGGGCCTTGGAGCCTGGAATCACAAGATCAATATGGTTGTGGGAGTTCCTGATGGCTCCTCCATGTTTTGATCGTCAAAGCAAGCATAGAAGGCATTGAGCTCATCTGGGAGAGAAGCCCTATAGTCACATATGTCACTTGATTTTACTTTGCAAGAGGTGATAATATTCAAGTCCTGACACAACTGTCGAGCATTCTTCGTTAGTTCAAGTTTAGCCCAAAATTGCTACTTCACCCGTGAGCTGGCTTTCCAGAAATCGTACCTGGACATTTTGTAACTTTTTGGTCACCAGACTTGAATGCCTCTGACCTTGCTCTCAGCAGACTGCAGATTTCATGGTTCATCTATGGCCTCTGATTGTGCAAGACCAAGGAGCTGATTATAGACTTCAGGAGAAGGAAACCGTAGGTCCATGTGCCAATCCTCATTGGAGCATCAGAGGTGGAGAAGGTCAGTGACTTTAAATTCCTCAGTGATATTATTTCAGAGGACCTGTCCTGGGCCTAGCACACAAGTGCAATTATGAAGAAAGCTCTGCAGGGCTTCTACTTCCACAGGAGTTTGTGGAGATCCTACATGACATCTCAATCTCTGACAAACATCTATAGATGTGTAGTGGAGAGTATATTGACTGGCTACATCACAGCTTGGTACGGCCCAGTTCATCACGGGTAAAGCCCTCCCAACCATTGAGCATATCTACATGAAACAGCGTTACAGGAAAGCAGGCTCCGTCATCAGGAACCCTCCCACCACTCAGTGCATGCTCTCTTCTTGCTGCTGCCATTAGGAAGAAGGTACAAGAGCTTCAGCACTCACCATCACTAGGCTCAGGAACAGTTATTACCTCTCATCCATAAGGCTCTTCAACCAAAGGGGATAACTTCACTCAACTTCACTTGCGCCATCATTGAAATGTTCCCACAACCTATGGACTGACTTTCAAGGACTCTTCATCTCATGTTCTTGATATCTATGCTTATTTATTTATTATTATTTCTTCTTTAATTTGCACAGTGTGTTGTGTTCTGCACTCTGGTTGAACACCCTAATTAGGCAGTCTTTCATTGATTCTGTTATGGTTATTATTCGTTAGATTTATTGAGTATGCCCACAAGATTAATCTCAGGATTGTATATGTACTTTGCCAGTAAATTTACTTTGAACTTTGAATGATTTTGTGGGGACACAATCGTCTACAACTGTTTTAATAAAGTCCGTGACAACCATTCAGATCCACAGATGAGTTGTTTAATACAGCCCAGGCCACTGACTCAAAGTAATCCTGTAGCCACTCCTCTGCCTCCCGCGACCACCTCTTTGTTGTCCTAATCTCTGGAGCTTTGCTCTTTAGCCTTTACTTGTATGCAGGTAGTAGAAGGACAGCCAAGTGATCCCATTCTCTAATCACTCTCTGCATATGTGATTATGCAGAAAACCTACTTAAATGTATTTTGATTGTTATCTTTCTCTGAGTACATCATTACATGGGAGGCTTAATTAACAGCAAATCTAGACCTTGGTTTACAGAATAAAACAATTATCCATGAGTTTAATTTAGTTAATAGCAAATCTAAGTTTTTGCTACAACAATAATCAGAGCATTGAGTATAGGAGTTGGGATGTAATGTTGAAATTGTACAAGGCATTGGTAAGGCCAAATTTGGAGTATTGTGTACAGTTCTGATCACTGAATTATAGGAAAGATGTCAACAAAATTGAGAGAGTACAGAGAAGACTTACTAGAATGTTAACTGGGTTTCATCTCCTAAGTTACAGAGAAAGGTTGAACAAGTTGGGTCTTTATTCTTTGGAGCGAAGAAGGTTGAGGGGGGACTTGAAAGAGGTATTTAAAATTATGAGAGGGATTGATAGAGTTGACATGGATAGACTTTTTCCATTGGGAGTGGGGAAGATTCAAACAAGAGGACATGAGTTGAGAGTTAAAGGGCAAAAGTTTAGGGGTAACATGAGGGGGAACTTCTTTACTCAGAGAGTGGTAGCTGTGTGGAACGAGCTTCCAGCCGAAGTGGTTGAAGCAGATTCAATGTTGTCATTTAAAGTTAAATTGGATAGATATATGGACAGGAAAGGAATGGAGGGTTATGGGCTGAGTGCAGGTCGGTGGGACTAGGTGAGAGTAAGAGTTTGGCACGGACTAGAAGGGCCGAGATGGCTTATTTATTTTCCTCTCAACACCATTCTTTTCCCTTCTCCGCCATAAACTTTGAAACCCTTTAATCAAGAACCTATCAACATCTACTTTAAATATACCCAATGACGGCGTCCACAGCCGTCTGTGGTAATGAATTCCACAGGTTCACCACCCTCTGGTTACAGAAATTCCTCTTCATCTCTGTCCTTGTATTCTGAGGCTGTGCCATCTGTCTAGACTCTCCCACTCCTCTGCATATCCTCTCTATTACAAATAAAAGCTAAAAGGGACATTTAAGAGACTCTCAGAGAGTAACACTGATGAAAGAAAAATAGAGGGCTATGTGGGAAGAAAGGGTTATATTGACCTTGAAGCAGGCTAAAAGATTGGCACAATATTGTGCGTCAAAAGGCCCGTACTGTGCTATGTAGATGGTGGTCCATAAATGGAATGAGCTGCCAGAGGAAGTGGCTAAAGGAGGTACAGTAACAACAAGCATATGGACAGGTACACGGATAGGAAAGATTTACAAGGCTGAATTATTTTCTCTATCAGTCTCATTCTCCTACATACCTTCTCTCTGTAACCTTTGACGCCCTTACCAATCAAAAACCTATCCACCTCTGTTTTAAATATACCCAATAAATTCCACAGATTCTAAGGACTCTCTCACCATAGGAAATATCCTCTCACACCACTCTACCTAGGCCTTTCAATATTTGATAGGTTTCACTGAGATCCCCTCTCATTCTTCTAAGTTCCAGTGCGTATATGCCCAGAACCATCAAATGGTCCTCATACATTAACCCTTTTATTCCCAGTATCATTGTCATAAACTCCTATGGATCTCAATCAGACGCACCAAATAATCTGCTGGAGCACGTTGACAACAGCTATGGGAGGAAAGAAACAATCAATGCTTCCAGGTCGAAGCCCTGCATCAGGACTAAGTGGAGAAGCAAGATGACCAAAATAGAGAGAAGGAGAGGGGCAAAAATTGCTCAAGCTCTGTCAGATTGCATGGAGATTGCGAAAGGGCAGCCCCTTTCAAGTCCAGCCACAAATTTTCAATTGGATTGAAGTCTAGACTGTGACTTAGCCACTCCAGGACATTAATGCTGTTGTTTTTAAGCCATTCCTGTGTAGCTTTGGCTTTATGCTTGGGGTCATTCTCTTGCTGGAAAACAATTCTTCTCCCAAGTTGCAGTTCTCACTGCATCAGGATTTCCCTGTACTTTGCTGCATTCATTTTACCCTCTACCTTCACAAGCCTTCCAGGGCCTGCTGCAGTGAAGCATGCCCACAGCATGATGCAGATATCACTATGCTTCACAGTAGGAATGGTGAGCTTTTAATGGTATTTGGCTTTTATGCACACACACTTATTGCAATTCAGGCTTTTTTTCCCTATATTTATCACATATTGCAATGTACTGCTGCCGCAAAGTTAACAAATTCCATGACTTTGGTGATATTAAACCCAATTCTGATGTTCTCTGTTCTATGACTAAAGCAATTGGGGACTTTTGGGTGACTTATCTTTGTGATAACTGCTCCACTGATTAAAACTGTTACTTCAAGATTGTTTAATATCATTTCCCGTACACAAGTGTAAAGAAGAATGAAATAATTTTTACTCCAGATCTGATGCAGCCCAAAAAAAATAAGATAAAGAAGACAACCATAAAAAAAAATAAATATAAACACCATAAGATAGCTTACAGTGCCTATAAAAGTATTCACCCCCCCCCCCCCGGAAGTTTTCATGTTTTATTGTTTTACAACATTGAATCACAGTGGATTTAATCTGGCCTCTTTTGACACTGATCAACAGAAAAAGACTTTTTCCTGTCAAAGTGAAAACAAATCTCTACAAAGTGATCTAAATTAATTACAAATATAAAACACAAAATAATCGACTGTATTAGTATTCACCCCCTTTAATATGACAAACCAAGTCTCACTGGTGTGTAGTCAATTGGTTTTAGAGGTCACATAATTAGTTAAATGGAGATCTCCATGTGTAGTCAAGGTGTTTCAATTTATTATAAAAATACACCTGTATCTAGAAGGTTCGAATGCTGGTGAGTCAGTATCCTGGCAAAAACTACACCACAAAGACAAAAGAACACTTCAAGCAACTTCGCAAAAAGGTTATTGCAAAGCACAAGTCAAAGCGATTGATACAAGAAAATTTCCAAGTCACTAAATATCTCTTGGAGTACAGTTAAGTCAATCATCAAGAAATGGAAAGAATAAAGCACAGCTGTAAATCTGCCTAGAGCAAGTCGTACTCAAAAACTGAGTGACCATTCAAGAAGGGGACTAGTGAGGGAGGCCACCAAGAGACCCTATGACAATTCTGTAGGAGTTATAAGCATCAGTGGCTGAGTTGGCAAAGACTGCACATACAACTATTACCAGGGTGCTTCACCAGTCACAGCTTTATAGGAGAATGGCAAAGAGAAAGCCAGTGTTGGGGAAAAAAAACTCACATGGAAGTCTCAGCTAGAGTTTGCCAGAAGACATGTAAGAAATCAGCTGGAAAAATGTTCTATGGTCTGATGAAACCAAAATTGAGCTTTTTGGCCATCAGACTAAATGCTATGTTTGGCATAAGCCAAATACCAAAAGTCATCAAAAACACACCAACCCTACTGTAAAGCATAGTGAGGTTACATCATGCTGTGGGGATGCTTCACAGCTGCAGGCCCTGGAAGGCTTGTGAATGGATGTAGCAAAATGCAGAGAAATCCTGATGCAGTGAGAACTGCAACTTGGGAGAAGATTTGTTTTCCAGCAAAACAATGACCCCAAGCATAAAGCCAAAGCTACAAAGAAATAGCTTAAAAACAACAAAGTTAATGTCCTGGAATGGCCAAATCACAGTCTAGACCTCAGTCCAATTGAGAATTTGCGGCTGGATTGAAAAGGGCTGTTCAGTCATGATCCCCATGCAATCTGACAGAGCTTGAGCAGTTTTGTAAAGAAGAATGGGGAAAAAAGTGTCCAGATGTGCAAAACTGATAGAGTCCTACCCACACAGACTTGAGGGTGTAATTGCTGCCAAAGGTGCATCTACTAAATACTGACTTGAAGGGGATGAGTAATTATGGAATCAATTATTTTGCGTTTAATAATTGTAATAAATTTAGACCAATCTGTTGACATATGGTTTTACTTTAACACAAAAGGGTATTTTCTGTTGATCAGTGTCAAAAAAGCAAAATTAAATCCACTGGATTTAATGCTGTAAAACAAGAAAACATGAAAACTTCTGGGGGTGGGGCAGTGATTGCTTTTTATAGGCCCTATTCATAGATAAGACTAATTATATGTCCATAAAGTGATGTTAGGCACAGAAGTGTCTGGACATAAAGTGACTCTGACCGAAGTGATAAGGTAGTGGTGGTGGAGGGGTGGGTTAGTGGGTGGTGTTGTTGATCAGCCTTAATGCTTGGGGAAAGTAAATGTGTTTGAGTTTGGTGGTCCTGGCATAGATGCTACATAGCCTCCTCCCTGATGGAAGTGGGATCAATAGTGCATAAGTAGAGTGGGTGGAATCCTTCATGTTACTGGCTCTTTTCTGTATATATGCACTCGAAGGCAGGTAGACTGGTGCCTGTGATGTGTTGGGGAGTTTTGACAACTCTTTGTAGAGCCTTCCGATCCACCGCAGTGCGGTTTCCATTGAGGATGATGGGGAGGGAGAAGCAGTTGTGCATCCTGACTGAGGTCCATTGGTTAGGAAGTCCAACACTCAGTTGCACAGTGGTGAATTTTGACTGAGGAGTAGGAGTTTGTTGACCAAGGTATGTTGGGCAATCACGTTAAATGCCAAACTGAAATCCAGTAATTCTGACATAAGTGTACTTGAAAGAATATTAAAGATTAGTGAGCGCACCTATTGTTGGATTAGAAAATTAGGTTTACTATTAGATCTGTGGATAATCATTTTATTTTGTAATCACGACCTAGTCTGTTACTTAATTAAGTAATCCTGTAGTCACCATTGTTATCAAAATGTAGTTTACTGGTAATCCCTTCAACTGAGAATGTAAAAGCTGTACCAAATTCATGCTCAGGTAGATCAGCTTTGACTGGTCACCTAGTGTTCACCAGTTTTTAATGAATCGTCCATTATTTCAAATACTCATTCCATGTGATCTTTCAGTCAAAAACTGATGAAATAACGATGATTATGTGTACATAAAAAGGCTTTCCTCGATGTTTTGGAAAAAGCCACTGTAATTACACTGTTTAAAAATGACAAGTTAAAGTAAAAGTAATTAAATTTAAAATAATTTTGGTTTAAGATGTTAGCTCCCATCATCCTTCCCAATTGAAATGTATCCTGTGATGTTCCTACCTCTCAGAGGAGGAGCTTGGCTTGCGCACTCCATTCTGGCTGACATCTACCTTCGGAGTCAAGTTATTTTTGGGTGCATGCCACTGGAGAAAGGGGGAGAAAAATCTCATTGCTTCACCCAAAGCAAATTAATGATCAATAATTGAAATTATGGTAAGCAGACTGCCTGATTGCCTGAGGTTTAGAGACGTTGACTGTTTATTTTGTACGGAGATCACGGAGAAAATTGAAAGCTCATGAAGATAGTGCAAGGACATTAGGTAGGAGAGGGAAGGTGAAGAGCAAGGACAATATTATGCTTTAGTTTGCAGGAAAACATATCATAGAAAAGTCAAACAATACTTAATACTGTCTAAACACAAGAGATTCTTCAGATGCTGGAAATCCAAAGTAACACACACGAAATGCTGGAGGAACTTAGGCAACATCTAAAGAAAGGAATAAAGTGCTGACATTGCAGACCAGTCCCAATGAGGGGGTTCAGTTTGAAACATCGACACTTTAATCCTTTGCATAGATGCTGTCAGATCTGCTGAGTTCCTCCAGCACTTTATGTGCATTACTTAATATCTTGCACTTCATTGGCTACTGTACTTTCTCTGTAACACTTTATTCGGCACTAATTCTTTTATCTTGTATGACCTCAATGCAGTGTTGTAATGAAATGATCTGTATGGATGGTATATAATAGTTTTCTACTGCACCTTGGTGTATATGACAATAACAAACAAGTTCAACAGTACATCTTTTAAAAATTCTTAATGTTAGATTCCAAGGACTGAAGAGTTACAATTCTTAGTTACTCACGGCATGTGCAGGATTAACAGATAATCCCAAGTGAACTCTTCTATAACTCAGTTCTTGCAGCATTTCTATTCCTGTGCATACAAGAGAAAATAATGATTTTCCTTTAAAACAAAATATCCTTTATCATCAAAAGAATGCATTCTATTTCCCTAGTTTGATGCAATGTGGCTTGTAGGAACTAACTTCATTTAAATAATCAACACACAAAGCAGATGGAGGAACTGAATGGGTCAGAAGGCATTTATGGTGGGAAATGGACAGTTGATGTTTCGGGCCAAGACTCTTCATCTGGACTGCTTGACCCCAAACGTCAAGTATTCACATCCCTCCATAGATGCTGCCCGATGAGCAGAGTTCCTCAAGCTCCTTTGTACATTGATCCATATTTCTATCATCTGGAGTCTTTTGTGACTCCTTTTATTTGAACAACAATAGGTTCAGATTCAAGCAATGACAACTCGAGGGTTTTTCAGCCTAAACCCAAAAAGTCTCCCAGCAGGAAGGTTGTTACTGCAGAGATACGGTAGGAAATCAAATCCAAACCCCATGTACACAATTCAGTTCTACGATGGTACTTATTAGCTTACATCCAGTTACAGACTCTGTGATGCAGTTATGGACTCTAGGTGAAGCACATAGTGTACATGACAATAATAAATATAAAAGTTGACTTGATAGAGATGTGCAAGATAATAAGACACATAGATAGAATGTACAGCCCAAGATTTGTTCCTAGTGTGGCAATGGCTAATATGAAAGGGAAAACTTTAGGTATTTGGAGTAAAGTACTGAGAGGAGGATGTCAGAGGTTTTTTTTTTAAAAAAAGCAGTGTGATGGGCGCATGGAACGTGACGTCAGTGTGCTGGTAGAGGCATATACATTAGGAACAATTAAGGGACTAATAGATAGGTACATGGATCTTAGAAAAATGGAGAGCTATGTGGGAGGATAGGGTTAGATCGATCTTAGTGCAAGTTAAAAGATGTGCCAATGTACTGTGTTGTACTGTTCTACGTATAACAATAAATACACTGACAAGTGCAAATGCAATAGAATGGTGCAAAGTATAGTACTGCAAACAGATGTAGTGTACTAAGAAATGGGCTATATAATAAAATACTTGGTTATAATATTGAAGACGTACAAATATCAAATAGAAGGAAATTAAGTCATTGTTTTCTTCTTCCCAATTCAGCAAGGAACAACTGAGAACAAGTTCCCAAGCCATGACTCTGGTACATCCCAATTAAAAGCAAAATAAATGTGCAGTGAGTCATCATATTTCTTCCCTCCCACCCAATGACAACTTCTGCACACTTCAGGTCATGTCATGTAATAATATTGCAAGCAAAATTGTGTATTAGTGCTGTATCCAAAACTTCAAATCAGATCTTTGACTTAAACTTTGTCACTTCTACACACAGTGCTTGGCAAACAGTTTGGAAATTAACTGCTGAGAAATTTGCAAGAGGACCACATTTCAAATGCAAAGCTGAGTTAGCAATTGGCAACACAGGCCGCAATGACAATTGCATATCTTGCAATACTAATCCAACTGTCAGCTCAAATCAAATGAAACAAGGCAAGATCTGTACATAGACATGTACACAGACTCGCTCTAGGGGGTGGAGGTGAGCTGCTTTCCTGAGCTCACCACAGGGGCTGGGGCAAAGTGCTGGCAGGATGCTGTTTTTTTTATTGTATTTAGAGATACAACACTGTAACAGGCCCTTCCAGCCCAGCAAGCCCACACCATCTAATTACTTGGAGCGATGGAGGATGAGAGGTGACCTGATAGAGGTATATAAGAATGATGACAAGTATTGGTCATGTGGATAGCCAGAGGCTTTTTCCCAGGGCTGAAATTGCTAACACGAGGGGGCATTGTTTTAAGGTGCTTGGAAGAAGGTACAAGGGGGATGTCAGAGGCAGGTTTTCAACTAGAGTGGTGGATGCGTGAAATGCACTGCCAGCAACAGTGGTAAAGGCGGATAGAGTAGGGTCTTTTTTTTAAAATATAATTTTTATTAAATTTTCAAAAAGAATACGTGAAAAGATAAAATCTACCCACCCCCCTCCCCTTAACCCTCCCCCCCCCATATATAGTCCTACCTAAAAAGAAAGAAAGAGAAAAAAAAAGAGCCGCCTGGGTATTGGAAGGTTTCCACATGCTCCATGGGATTCAAAATAAATTTGGTATAATTATTCGTTACTTTCCCCAAGTAACCAAAATCTTTATCGGAGCACTTAAATATGCCATCCTATCTTTTGTAAATAAGGGCGCCAAATATTCAAAAATGTTACATATTTATCTCTTAAACTATAAGTAATTTTTTCAAGTGGAATAGAACTAGCCATTTCATTATTCCAACGATCCATACTTAAACACGAATCAGATTTCCAAGTAACTGCTATAGTCTTCTTAGCTACTGCCAATGCAATTTTTATAAATTCTTTCAGATATTTATTCAATTTAAGTTTCGGTTTTATCCCTTCAATATCACCTAATAGAAATAATACAGGGTTATGTGGAAGTTGAATTCCAGTACTTTGTTCCAATAAGACTCTTAAATTTATCCAAAAGGGTTGAATTTTAAAACAAGACCAAGTAGAATGTAAAAAAGTACCAATTTCTTGATTACACCGAAAACATTTATCAGATAGATTTGAATTTAATCTATTTATTTTTTGTGGTGTAATATATAATTGGTGTAAAAAATTATATTGTACTAATCTAAGTCGAACATTTATTGTATTTGTCATACTGTCAAGACAAAGTCTTGACCAATTTGTTTCATCAATATTAATATTCAGATCTATTTCCCATTTTTGCTTTGACTTATGGGTTCCTTGTTTAATTGTCTGTTCTTGAATCAAATTATACATACAAGAAATAAATTTTTTAATTTTCCCTTTTTGAATTAAAATTTCAATTTCATTAGGCTTTGGCAAAAACATTGTTTGACCCAGCTTACCTATTAAGTAAGCCCTTAATTGAAAGTAACAAAAGAAAGTATTATTAGATATTTTATATTTATCCTTTAATTGTTCAAATGACATCAATATACCTCGCTCAAAACAATCTCCTATAAATTTAATCCCTTTTTGGTACCAATTATGTAAAAGTTGATTGTCCATTGTAAAAGGAATAAGTCTGTTTTGGAACAAAGGTCTCCTTGCTAATAGAGATTTCTGTGTTTCCTTATCAACATTCATCTTATTCCATAGATCAATCAAATGTGTTAATATAGGAGATTCTTTCTTTTCCCGTATCCATTTAGATTCCCATTTATATATAAAATCTTCAGGTTTATTTTCTCCTATCTTGTCTAGTTCTATTTTAATCCATGCTGGTTTTTGATCATCGAAAAAAGATGCAATAAATCTAAGTTGATTTGCTTTATAGTAGTTTTTAAAGTTTGGAAGTTGTAACCCTCCTAACCCAAATTTACATGTCAGTTTTTCCAATGATATTCTTGACATTTTACCTTTCCAAAGAAATTTTCTCACACATTTATTTAACTCTTGAAAAAATTTCTGTGGCAATTGTATTGGTAATGTTTGAAACAAATACTGTAATCTAGGAAATATATTCATTTTTACAACATTGACTCTACCTACTAATGTTTATTGGTAGTATCATCCATTTGTCAAGATCTTCTTGAATTTTTTTCAATAGTGGTAAATAATTAAATTTATATAAATTCTTTACATCATTATCAAGTCTTATACCTAAATACTTTATACCATATACCGGCCATCTAAATTGGGTTACTAATCGACATTGACCATAGTCTCATTTAGTAAGAGGTAAAATTTCACTTTTATCCCAGTTTATTTTGTAACCTGATACCTTCCCATATTCATCCAATCTAGAAGATAATTTATGTAACGAATGTTGTGGGTTTGTTAAATAGATCAAAACATCATCGGCAAAAAGATTAATTTTATATTCCTCTTGGTTAACTCTAAAACCCATAATATCTGGATCAATTCTAATTAGTTCTGCTAATGGCTCTATCGCCAATACAAATAAAGCAGGTGATAGTGGACAACCTTGTCTAGTTGACCTTTTTAACTGGAATGGTGTTGAAATTTGAGAGTTTGTCACTACTTTAGCTTTAGGGTTAGAATTTAAAGTTTTAATCCAATTTATAAAAGATGTTCCTAACCCATATTTTTCTAAATACTTTAAATAAAAAATCCCATTCTAATCTATCAAATGCTTTTTCTGCATCCAAAGCTACTACTATACTCTTCTCATCCCTTTTTTGTGCCAAATGAATTATACTGAGTAGCCGAGTTACATTATCTGCCAATTGTCTATTTTTAATAAATCCTGTTTGATCCATATGTATTAATTTTGGTAAATATTTAGATAATCTATTCGATAAAATTTTCGCTATTATTTTATAATCCGTATTCAATAAAGAAACAGGCCTGTATGATGTTGGTTTCATAGGATCTCTGTCCTTTTTTGGCAATACTATTACAATCGCTGTTGAAAAAGATTCTGGAAGTTTATGTATTTTTTCTGCTTGACGTATTAGTTCCATAAAAAGAGGAAATAATAAATCTTTAAATTTTTCATAAAATTCAGGTGGAAAACCATCTTCTCCTGGAGATTTATTACTTTGGAGTGATCCTAAAGCTTCTTCAACTTCTTTTAATGTAAAAGGCATATCTAATCCCCTCTGTTCTTCCAAATTCAATTTTGGAAGAGAAACTTGTGATAAAAACCTTTCTATCTCATTAACATCATTTTGGGATTCTGATTGATATAATTCAGAATAAAAATTTTTAAAGGTTTCATTTATTTCAAGAGGTTTATAAGATATTTTATTTGCCCTTATTCTAATTGCATTTATTGTTTTGGAAGCTTGTTCTGTTTTCAACTGCCAGGCAAGAATTTTATGTGCTCTCTCACCTAACTCATAATACCTTTGTTTAGTTCTTATAATTGCTTTTTCCGTTCTATATGTCTGAAGCGTATTATACTGTAACTTCTTATTGACAAGTTGTCTTCGTTTTTCTTCTGACATATCTTTGAGATTCTTTTTCTATTCTTGTAATCTCTTTTTCCAATTGATCTAGTTCTGCCATATATTCTTTCTTAATTTTAGACGTATAACTTATTATCTGGCCCCTAAGATATGCTTTCATCGCATCCCATAATATAAATTTATCCTCCACTGAATGAAAATTTGTATCCAAAAAAAATTGAATCTGCTTTTTCATAAAATCACAAAAATCTTGACGTTTTAATAATGTTGAATTAAATCTCCATCTATAAGCCACTTCTTCCTTATCAGCCATTATTATTGTCATTAATAAAGGAGAATGATCTGATAATATTCTTGCTTTATATTCCATATTTTTCACTGTGTTGAATATGCATTGATGATAGAAAAAAATCTATCCTTGAGTAAGTTTTATATCTATGGGAATAGAACGAATAGTCTCTTTCTTTAGGATTGATTCTTCTCCATATATCAATCAAATTTAAATCTTTCATCAATGATAAAGTTAAATTTACTACCTTCGATTTTATAACAGCCTTGGTTGATCTATCTAAGACTGGGTCTAAGCAAAAATTAAAGTCTCCTCCGATTAATATTTTTTCATGTGCATCCACCAAATTCAAAAAAGCTTCTTGTATGAATTTTGCATCATTTTCGTTTGGTGCATAAATATTCATAAAAGTCCATAGTTCGGAAAAAAGCTGACAATGTATAATCACATATCTCCCCGCAGAATCAGTTATTACATTTTGTATTCTGATTGGTAACGTTTTATTGATCAAAATTGCTACTCCCCTCGCTTTTGAATTAAATGAAGCCGCAACAACACTACCCACCCAATCTCTCTTTAGTTTCTGATGTTCTGTTTCTGTTAGGTGCGTTTCCTGTAAAAAAGCTAAATCTATCTTCATTTTTTTAATATATGTTAAGATTCTTTTTCTTTTCACTGGTCCATTAAGCCCATTAACATTAAAACTCAAAAAATTCAATAAATTAGTCATTATTCTTAACAAAGTTACTCCAATCTAAAATATTACTTATCTTCTCAACTCTCATAGTTCCTTGGGGAATCACTTTAAACTTCACCATGATGCTATGTGTTCACCCCCCAACCTTCCAGGCAAAAAGAAAAAAAGATAGAAAAAAAAAGAAAAAACAAAATACCCCCCCACTAATGTTGTGAATGAAAGGATACACAACACTACCCCCCTCCATTTTACGGGTCGCGGCAAAAGCCACGCTTGCACACATGATTAACGTAGCAATCGATCAGTGCTTCTTCCAGCTCCCCCGCAACAAAAAAAGTTATATATATATATAGACAAAATTAGTATTACTATTCCCAACTAATTTCCTCCAGTATTAACCTTTCTTACCCCCCTCATATAATAAATAATATATTTATACATTCATCCAGCTTCAAAAATCCAACAAGTCCATTCTTTAACCCAATCTTCATCTTCAATCTATCTCGCTCTCCTGAGTTTGTTCTTGTATCTGGTGAATATTCAGAGAATCTCGCACAAACTGCTCTGCTTTCTGGTAGTCATCAAAAAATCTTTTTTCTACACCAGGCAAAAAAATCTTCAAAGTTGCAGGATAACGCAGTATAAATTGATAACCATGATCCCATAGGGTTTTTTTCACTGGATTAAACTTCTTCCTTTTCTTCAAAAGTTCGTAACTTATATCAGGGTAGAAAAAAAAACTTTGTTCCCTTTAATTATCAATGGCCCTTTTCTATCTTTGGCAGCTCGAGCAGCTGCCTATAGAATCCTTTCCTTGTCTTGAAATCTTAAGAATTTTATTAAAATCGATCGTGGATATTGGTCATCTTTTGGTTTTGGTCTTAGAGCTCTATGTGCCCGCTCAATTTCAATTGGTCGAACCTCCTCTCCCATTTGCAAAACATCCGGGATCCATCTTTGAAAAAATTCTATTGGCTTTTCTCCCTCCATACCTTCTGTAAGACCAACAATTTTAATATTATTATGTCTACTGAAATTTTCCAACATGTCCACTTTCTCCAAGAGTCGGTTTCTTTCCGAGTTCCAGACAAGCAAATCATTTTCTGTTTTTTTCCACTCTATCATTCATAAGCCCCATTTCTCTTTCCATCTGCTGAAGCTTCTTTTCTATTTTGTCCTGTCTTTCCATAACTTTATTATAGCACCTCTTCGTATCTCTAAGCTCTTCTCTTACTTTTCTTAATTCAGCCGTTGATTGCAATATAGCCTCTCTTATGTCTCTATCATCTCCTTTACTTCCACTCGCTTCCAATTCTTCCACCTCTTCTTCATCTGTGTTCTCTGCAGAATCCAGTTCTGACTCTGAGTCATTTTCAATTGCAGTGGGTGTCGGTTCTTGTAGTTTGCGTTGTGTCGATTTGCGCATGCGCTCTTCTTTGCGCATGCGCATTTCCGGTGTCTTCTTTGGAGAAATCGTTGCCACCGTCATTGCTCCCTGTTCTACCAAAGGAGATCCAACCTGAGTCCGAGGCTCCATCGTTGCAGTAGGCCCTTTTTTCTTCCCGTCTCGCGGCTGCTTCGCAACAGCAGACTTCTTTTGTTGCAGTTTAGGAGGCATATCGTAAAGTAGTCTTACAAAGTTTATAAATAGTTTTCAGAAAATATTTACCAACTTTGTTTTATTTAAACGGTACTTTATTGATTTGTTGCGGGAGAGCTGGATTTACAGGTCTCAATCCCACGTCATCACGTGACGCCCCCTCGAGTAGGGTCTTTTAAAAGACTCTTAGATAGGTACATGGAGCTTAGAAAAATAGAGGACTATGCGGTAGGGAAATTCTAGGCAGTTTCTAGACTAGGTTACATGGTCGGCACAACATTGTGGGCCAAAGGGCATATATTGTGGGCTGTAGAATTCTATGTTCTATTACACCCATATGACCAATTAATCTACTATCCTGTACACCTTTGGAATGTGGGAAGAAACCAGAGCACTGGAGGAAACCCATGGGTTCAAGGGGAAAATTGAACAAACTCCTTACAGACAGCAGCAGGAATTGAACCTGGATCGTTGGCACTGGAATAGCATTTTGCTAAGCACAATGTGCCCCCTTAGGTCACAAACTCGAGGGGGAATATAACCCACTGATAATGAAGAAAGAAAATTTATTTCCAAAACAATCAGTCTCTGACTTAGAATGGATCTTGCAGGTGGCAGTGCTTCTTTGAGCCTACTCCCATTGACTTTCCAAGTAGTGGAGACTGGAGAATGCTGCTGAAGAGATTAGATTTTTGCATTAAATCAAATCTACAAAGATTGCGGGGTTGGGCAGCTGAAAAATGTAACCATGCTTCCAATGCCAACATAGCATGCCCACAACTCAAATAGCTGCATTACACTAACCACTAAGCTACAGTGTTACCCTGACAATTACAGGCATGAACATTGTTTCACTGAAGGGAGCCTACCCTACATTTTATTCCATAAGACCATAAGATATAGGAGCAGAATTAGGTCATTTGGCCCACTGAGTCTGCTCTGCCATTCAATCATGGCAGATCCATTTCCCCTCTCAGCCCCATCTCCTGCCTTCTCCCCATATCCCTTCATGCCCTGACCAATCAAGAATCTATCAACCTCTGCCTTAAATATATACAAACATATAAAGACTGCTGTCTGTAGCAACAAGTTCCACAGATTCACCACTCTCTGGCTAAAAAAAAATCCTCATCTCCATTCTAAAAGGACACCCCTCTGTTCTGAGGCATTGTCCTCTAGTCTTAGACTCTCCTTCCATAGGAAATGTCCTCTCCACATCCACTCTATCAAGGTCTTTCACCATTCAACAGGATTTAATGAGGTCATCCCTTATTCTTCTGAATTCAAATGATCTTCATGTGACAAGTCGTTCAAACCTGGAATCATTTTCGTGAACCTCTTTTGAAACCTCTCCAGTTTCAGCACATCCTTTCTGAGTTCAGGGGCCCAAAACTACTCACAATACTCCAAGTGAGGCCTCGCCAGTGCTTTATTAAGCCTCAATATTATATCCTTGCTTTTATATTCTAGTCCTCTTAAAATGAATGCTAACATCGCATTTACCTTCCTCACCCCATACTCAAGCTGCAAATTAAATTTTAGGGAATCCTGCACAAGGACTCCCAAGTCCCTATGTGCTTCACTATTTTCTCTCCATTTAGAAAATAGTCAACCCTTTCATTTCTTCTACCAAAGTGCATGACCATACACTTCCCAACACTGAATTCCACCTGCCATTTCTGTGCCCATTCTCCTAATCTGTCTAGGTCCTTCTGTAGCCTCTCTACTTCCTCAAAACAATCTACCTCTACATCTATCTTTGTATAGTCTGTAAACTTTGCAACAAAGCCATAAATTCCATCATCCAACACAGAAGCCTGTGGAGCACAGCTGTCATCGGCAGCCAACCAGAAGAGGCTTCCTTTATTCCCACTCTGCCTCCTGCCAACCAGCCACTGCATTATCCATGCTAGAATCTCTCCTTTATTACCATAAGGCTGCTTGTTAAGCAGCCTCATGTGTGGTAACTTGTCAAAGGCCTTCTAAAAATCCAAATACACATCAACCAATTCTCTTCTGTCTATCCCGCTTTATTTCTTCAAAGAATTCCAACAGATTTGCCAGGCAAGATTTTCCTTTGAGGAAACCGTGCTGATTACAGCCTAATTTTATCATGTGCCTCCAAGTATCCCGAAACTATATCCTTAACAATCAACTCCAATATCTTCCCAGCCACTGAGGTCAGACTAACTAACCTATAATTTCCTTTCTTCTGCTTCTCTCCCTTCTTGAAGAATGGAATGACATTTGCAATTTTCCAGTCTTGTGGAACCATTCCAGAATCTAGTGAATCTTGAAAGATCATTACTAATGCCTCCACAATCTCTTCTTCAGCCACCTCTTTCAGAACCCTTACTCTCTCTCTACTTCAGAGACAAAGACTTTATAACATTTTGCAGTACCTTCCTGCCTGTTCTGGCCATACTTTTGCTCCCACAAGTCAAGCAAGATGTTATAATACCGGGGCTGTTCAAAAAATCGGAGATAGCATGAGGAGAACAGGGAGGGGAAGATCCGTTCGAACTGTCCCCTACGATTGTACTCATCCTCTGACTCCATTAACATCCGAATATCTTCAGTGGTGAGGATGTCCAACAGAGTGGAATAGAAATCCTGAAAGGCAAGGAAATAAAATATAATTAAATATCACCGTCCTGCCTTTAAAAAAATGTGTTGCATCATTAATGTCTTGTTTTGAACAAGTTTTTTGTTCATTGTCTTCTTTTTATGTATAATTTTTACATTGTCTGAATGACATATAGAACATCAAATTATACATAAATAAGACAGTGATGCTACTGCAATTTTTTCCACGTTAGCTGGACTTGCTTTACAATGCACCTGCATTCCACCACACATGCATATGAGAATAGACTTGACCTGAGTATTTGTTATAAGGGGCTAATATTTAGATTGGGTAGCGAGGTGAAGATACGTCTCTACCAAAAGAGGTACAAGGCGTTCCTTCCCTCCTCTAGCCTGCAGGTCATGCTTGGGCAAGGTGTAGCAGCTACTTAGCCCCTGATCAGGGTCACATGAAGCCATGGGAGCAGGTGGTGGATGGTCGTACGAGCAGCTGGTGCATATCACAAGTCCTGGTTACATGACCACTGACACCAGGCAGACAACCTATGTTCTAACATGTCAATGCATGGCCTCTTGTGCCAAGATAAGGCCACTCACAGGGTGGAGAAGCAACAACTTGTATTCCGTCTGGGTACCCTCCAATCTGATGGCATGAACATTGATTTCTCCTTCCAGTGAACATATTCCCCACCACCCCCCATTCCTCACTCTGACTTTTTACTTCTTCTCACCTGCCTATTACTTACCCCTGGGTCCCTTCCTCCTTCCCTTTCTCTTCTGGTCCAGTCTTCTCCATCAGATTCTTTCTTCTCCAGCCCATGACCTTTCCTACCCACCTGGCTTCACCTATCACCTTCCAGCTAGCCTCCTTCCCCTCCCCCCACATTTTAATTCTGGCATCTTTCTCCTTCCTTCGCAATTCTAAAGAAGGGTCTCAGCCTGAAAAGTTGACTGTTTATTCTTTTCCATAGACGCGACTTGATCTGCTGAGTTATGTGTGTATTGCTTTGAATCTCTGAAAAATACTGATAAGACTGGGGTCATCCGTCTTGTAAAGACATTAACTAGAAGGCATGTCAAACCATTTTTGTAGAAGAATCTGACAAAAACAATCGTGGTCATGGAAAGACAATGATTGCCCATGACATACAACATGGCACATAACGAACGACGAATGTTTAGATAATAAACCCACTGTCAGACTTCACTCTAAGTGCAGTCTTAATAATTAAATCTATGCAAGATGATTGAACAGTTCTTAGATCAGTTGATTTAGATCACATGTTAGCTCAACATAATATATTAAAAACTGATTTGCAGTATTTCATGTCTGGCTAAAATTTGATTTGCCCACTCTTCCTTTTATTACAAAGTTGACTCGTGGCTTTGTCTATTTTAATCGGGACTGTGCCAACTTCATTCACGGTACAGCTACAACAACTCAGCATCCCTAAGCACAAGAGACTTTGCAGACGCTGGAAATTTTGAGCAACACAAAATGCTGGAGGAACTCAGCAGGCCAGGCAGCAACTACAGAGGGGAATAAATCCTTCATCAGGACTGGAAAGGAAAGGTGGGTGGGGAAGAGGCAGAAGTCAGAATAAGGCGGGGGAAGGAGTACAAACTGGCCTTCCATCTGCCCTCCTGACCTCCCTTATTTGGTTCCATACTTCACCTTCCTCTCCTTTTAGTGTCAATCAACTGCTGTCCTTTGTTGTCTCTACCCATCACTATTTCCACTTGTCACTCCTCCATCTGCCCATCACCTTCTCTCACCTGGATTCACCTGGCAGCTCTTGCCCCATCCCTTCCTGATGACTTCAGCTCCCCTCTATCTTTCAGTCAGAATGGAGAGTCTCAACCTAAAACACAAAGATTGTCCATTTCCCTCTACAGATGCTTCCTGACCCACAAAGTTCCTCCAGCAGTTAGTTTATTGATTCTATTATGCTTGTTTGCACAAACTCTACAATGTTACATCACGGCAAGAAACCCAAACTGACAAATGTAGATGGCTTCTCAGAATTAATTACTTGGTCTCAATTTTTTTTTTAACAAAATAAATTTCTTCACAATAAAAAATATCTACAAGAATGAACTGTACAATGCCTTTTCATTCTTTATATTGAACTTCAATGCTTTTAGTACTGTTCTATTACATTCCTACACTTCAATCAATAGCACTCTGCTGCAAATCATGTGGCCCCTTGGGGTCTTCTCCAACCTGGCCCTTTCCTCTCCAGTAGCAGAATAACCCTACACTATGGTCCTTCGCCACCAACGGTAGTACATTACTTCAGGGGCACCTGTTAAAATATTTTTATACTTCAGATAATGCACATTTAAGCAATGGAAAAACTACTTGCCTTGGATGGCGATTTCTGACTCAGGTAATATACCCGCTTCAGCTTCTCATCTGGTGAAAGTTCACTACTTTTTGGCCTGGTTGCTGATGTACTGTGGTTAAACAAAGATTGTTATTTTCTTTCAAAAAGAAAAACACGAAGGAAAGACAAATGCAAAACAAATAGAATATTTAATCATCGTGGCTCTCCCCAGCCCAATCCTTCGATTATGTTGCTGATTAGAGGGAAGTATAAAAGGGATGTCAGAGATAATTCTTGTGTTTAGACAGAGTGGTAGGTGAATGAAACACACTGCCAGGGCAGTGATAGAGACAGACACATTACAAATATTTTTAAGCTCTTACACAGGCACATGGATGAAAGGAAAATGGAGGGCTATGTTAGAGGGAAAAATTAGATTGATTTTGGAGTAGGTTAAAAGGTTAGCACAACATCATGGGCAGTGTTGTACTATTCTATGTTTTAAGATTTTGTCTAGTGTATACCCTCCCAACAAAACCTTGAGATGGCAAACACCTTACCTTTTTGTGAGATTTGGAGTGATATCTTCTTTTTGAGGGATAATGAATCCAGCTAGATTCAGAAGATCACTTATCATCTGCCCCTTGATGTTAATGTCCAATGGAGAATTTGAGTGCAGACTGAGCAAAGAGATTAAGAAAACTGGAATTTATAATGGTTCAAATCACAGCACAATATTTACCTACATAAATTGTTGCAAGGTAAATAAGTTTAGAAAAGCAAACACCTTTCTTGAAAACTATGGTAAGAGTCAGTTACTATTTAAAAAAAACAAGCCTTCATTAAGGAAATTGAGGTAGATACCGGAAATCTGAATAAATTGTTGGAAGCAGAGGCAGCTTTTGTACAGAAATAAATAGAACACTTCAGGCCAGTGAGTCTCCATCTCAACAGTTTTGGTTCAGCCTGCTCTGTTTATCATCTCCAACATTGATAGATTGGCATTTTTCTTAAATTATTGTTGAAGGAGTTAGCCAAGCACATGCTCATACCATTGATTCTGTCTGCTTGTGCTTAGTCACTCAAATCCTGCAACTCTAGCCTGGAAAAGCAAGCTAGACAGCAGATGGACTGCAATCTAGTGGATCATTGAAATATACACAGGACACTCGGCCCATAGCACTACGCCAATTACTGGCTTCCCAATGAACACATTCCCTATTTCAAAGGTACAGTAGCTTAGCGGTTAGTGCAATTACTAGCCACACCAGTGATCATCAATTGGGTTTCTATTCCTGCCACTGTCTAAAAGGAGTTTGTACATTCTCCAAATGGTTGTGTGGATTTCCTCCAGGTGCTCCAGTTTCCTCCTACTTTCTAGTGATGTACAGATTAAGGTGATGGTTAGTAAGCCATGAACATGCTACGTCGATGCCAGAAGCGTGAAACTAATGCGGGCTGCCTCCAGTACAATCGTTGGACTGGGTTGGTCATTGCTGCAAATGACGCATTTCACTGTATGTTTCAATGTACATGTGACAAATAAAACTATTTGTTGAAATGTTATCAACATTGTTAATTTTATTTTTCCACTTTGTTTAATTACATTTTGAATGTTCCCAGTGAACCTGTTTCTCTTTTCAGGCTGTGGGTTTGATCATGGCCCTAATGCTCTAATGGAAGCAATAATACAGCTAAATTATGAAAACACATGAATGCTATTGTACCAATATCATACCTTTTTTGAAGTTTGAATTTTTTAGCTCATCTCTGCAGCAGAATCATTTTTTTGTGGTGGATTTGACACAAACCCAACCAATCGTGAACTTAATTTTACAGAAAATAGCATCTTTTGTATTAAAGCAGCATGCAGCACAAAAACACACAAATTAATATCACTCTTGTTGTTATGCTTCATCTTGCATGTCATTAAAGAGAATTATTATTAGATAAGACCTCAATGGTGGAGCTGGTGGTTGATGATGACACATCACAATAGCAGTGAAGGTGAGGAAGGCTACAGCAGTGAAGGGTCCCCAGTTGTCTTGCACTCCATGCCACTGGACCTTGACACCAATCTGTCAAGGACTGTGTGGTGGCCACCCATGCATCAGCTTCCCCATGTTAAACAAAGTTATACAAAGGTATTCTCTGTTAAGGGAATCCACCCTAACATCTCAGAGCTATATGGATCCCACCTCTGCCTCCATAACTACCTGAAGACCCAGCAATAAACATCTCCTTTGGAGAACATCATACTCAACTTGAGTGACTGCACTACTACTAAATATTGTTGCACAAACAACAGCAACATTACCTTATAGGTTAGGTTTAGAAAAAGGTAATTCAATGAAAAGCAACCTGCATTCACAGTGGGCCATTTTATTTTTTTAACTTTGCAGTTGGAACTGCACAAACACCCGTGTACAAAATTTAAAAAAGACAAAATGGTGGACAATACAGGAAAACTGTGGTTAGAAAGGCTTGAGGATATAATACCAGCTTGTGGTGAACTATTGTTTTTCCAAGAGGAAAGAAATGTACTATGTTGGGGACATTAATTAACCAATTTGCTATACAATAGATTCCAGTTAATTGGGTCACATTAAGACTAGTACACTTTGGCCCATTACACAGCTGCCCCAGTTAGTTGAAGTTTTAAAAAGAGTTAAAAAGGTATTTAAAAAAAGACAAGCTACCATTTAACTCAGTAACAAATTATTTAAATGAAATACAGAAAAAATTAAAACAGTACCATACTGCAGTGTATTAGTTCCTAGTTATTGACAGAGAAATTCATCCAATTATACTGTCATGTTCTTTTGATTAACTGTAAATGAATAAAATCAGCACAGATACCTAGTGCAGACAATGGACTGCCTTCATTGTCTTCCTGCATGAAGTAGTATCAAAATCCAACAATAAATTTCCTGGCATCCTGTGGAATCACCACCTCGTGTCATCTTTATCATTTTTCTCATCTCCATTTTTCCCCTCCTTGGTGTTTTGATACAATGCTTTCAACCATTGCATCGTTTAAATCATCATTTTCATTGTAGAATTCAAGATGATTGTTGATACCTTCAAATCCTTCATAGTTCCTAACTTGCTGAAGTAGTGAAGTTTGTTTTATTTTCACTCCCGGCTACTGACTGATACCACTGATGCTATTTAAAAACTATTCGCTCTACGCAGCATGTAGTGTCTAAAGGTCACACAAGTGCACATGACTGATGCTAGAAACTGTTCAGCAACAGTCTCCTGCCCCAAATTAAGCAGCATACTGTTCCAAACAAATGAAGGGAGTCCTGGCTAGTTTCTCAATTAGATTTTTTTTCTTTAAGAATTGTCCCAAATAAGCTGTTATTCTGATTATCCGATGCTGTTGGACTAGAGAACACATCTTGCATATGGTTATGAGGCTGAGCGAGCTAGGACTTATCTCTTTGGAGAGGCAACTTGATAGAGGTGTATAAGAGGCATAGGATCGAGTTAATAGGCAAAGATATTTTTCCACCAGGATGGAAATGGCTAATACGAGAAAACATACTTTTAAGGTATTGGAAGAAACTACAGGGAGGATGACAGAGGTAGGTTTTCTTTTCTACAGAGAATAGAGTGTGTAGACACGGTCAGGGGTGGTGGTAGAAGCAGATACATTAGGGGCATTTAAGATGCTCTTAGATAGGTATATGGATGATAGAAAAACAGAGGGCTATGTAGGAAGGAAGGGTTAGCTTGATCTTGGAGTAGGTTAAAAGGTTGACACAACAGCATGAGCCAAAGGGCTTGTACTGTACTGTGCTGTGCTATGTTCTATGCTCCATAATAGTCTATCTTATCATTTTATATAAGATAACTGAATGACCCCATGTGCTTATTAAAATAAATCAAACACAATATGGGGAAATAATTTTACAGTGATTCGAACAAATTATAAGGGGGCTATCAGAGATTTTTTTTTAAGACAGAGTGGTGAGTGCGTGGGACATGCTGCCAGGAGTGGTGGTTGAGGTAGATACATTACCGACATTTAAGGGGCTCTTAGCTGGGCACACAGATGAAAAACAGGAGGGCTAATTGGGAGGGAAGGTTAGATTAATCTTGGCCCAACATCATGGAACATAGGTCCTGTACTGTACTATTCTGTGTTCTATGTAATCTCTTCTGCTTGAATGATTTTCAGCGTAGGTCTCATACATAAAGGGCGAAAGAAGGAAGCTGATAGAATGATGAAATAGTGTAAAAGTAAACTTCCAGAGAATAAACACTGTAAGAACTTTCATGAGGAGGAATCAATGTGGAGGTTACTAATTTGTCATCAGTAACTTCGGAAAAAGCAGAGTAAAACAGACGTACAGATGGGCAAATATTTCAATCTTATACCTTGGTGAGATGTTGACTTCTAGAACCCATATCTTCAAGTTCTCGTCAAGCATTATGTCAAATCCAAATAGTTCATGGCAGGTATAACGATTCTTTACATATAAGTTTATCTGGCTGTTCACATAAGACTCAGACCTGCAAAACAAAATAAACAATAAATAAAAAATGAAACCACTCACACTCATGGCTGCGTGACCAGATTTTGCTCTAACTCCATCTATAAGTTTGCAGATGATAATACCATACTGGACTGTATGTCAAATAACGATGAGTTGGAGTACGAGAGAGATAGAGAGCATAGTGACATGACAACAACCTTTCCCTCAACATCAGCAACAAAAAAAAAGAGCTTGTCATTGACTGCAGGAAGGGTTGCTAGTGTATATACTCCTGTCTATATTAACAGTGCTGATCGACTCAGCTCTCTAAAAGAAAAAACACATACAAAAATAAAGACCATACTCACTGGGTCTGCTGTAAAAACAGAAAACAGACTGAGCTTGGCCATATATTCTGCACTTTACCCAACTGCTACTCATTTTATTACTCACGATATGATAGTTTTGATGATCACATCCTTCATTTGCTCCTGTAATGTTTCAATCTTCACTCCCTTCTGAATCAGATACACCCACAGTGCCTTAAGACTCCTAGAAAGATGGGAGTAAACAAACAATTGATTAAGGATCAACTTTATTCGTAATGTACGTTTATACATATTTACTGTGTTATGTTGATCAGGATGCGAAATGCAACCCAAAAAAAAAATTGTAAAGGATTATATAAAAACCAGAACAAAGAATTCATATGTGTGGCCCAACATGGAAAAGTACAACACAGGAACAGATCCTTCAGCCCAAAATGTTGTGCCAAACCAACTAAATTAGTTATCAAACACCCAGTTAAACTAATTCCTTCTGCTTACACATTGTCCATATCCTGTATATTTACATATCCAAGAGCCTTTTGAACACCCGTATATTTGCCTACACTTCCACCTTAGGCCACACATTCCAGACGCTCAACACTCAAAAAAAAAAACACTTGCCCCACACATCTCGCTTGAATTTAACTCCTCTCACCTTAAATGCACTCGTACTAGGCATTAAGAATTAGACAATAACACTAAGCCTGATAAAAACATTTTCAATTTCAAAAGACCAGCACAAGTAGTAAATAGATGGAAAAGAACAAGAAAGAAAAACAGAATAACCTCAGTATGGACGAAAAGGGATACTCCATAGAAGTGAAGCAAAGGCAGAGATAGGAAATGGAGATTTTGAGATCAGATCAGCTGGAAATAACTAAGGAAAAGAAAATACACACAAAAAGCTAGAGGAAGTTTGTGTCAGACAGCATCTATGGAGGGATGAAAGCTCAAAGCCGCCCATTGTGTCATGTACAAATTGCAAGTGATCAGCAGTAGCAAGAAATGTAGATTATAAAATATCTATTATAAAATTATTGTGCTTTATTTTCTAGCTTGCTTTTAGCACAAGAAAACGGAATTTTCCAGCCCTGATCTACAAACATTTGTAGATAAAGGCATCATTTCTGAGGAAATCTTGAACTACTGAACAGTATTTGATAACATTTGATAACACAATGTTCAACCATGGTACAAGAGTTACTTTGTCCTGACGATTTTCCATATGCCTAGGCAAATGTACCAGCAACAAGACTCAAACACAGCAATGTTAAATTTGAAACACAATATATTCTGCAGACGCTGGGAAAACCAGAACAGCACACACAAAATGCTGGAGGAACTCAGCGGGTCAGACAGTATTGATGGAAATGTTAAATATGAGTCTGTTAAGAGGTGTACTCATCTAGGTGTATTCCAGAACAGGATCACTACACTATGTACAATGGTCCAAAACTTCTACTTACCACTTATGTCCCTGACAAAGCTTTTCACTACAGTTGGGCTTGTATTCCGCATTTAGTTTATTTACACTGTAGTTTGTGAGATGCATAAATTTGTTACCAAGCGTCTTCATGGAAGATGAATACCTGGACAATAAAAGTAAAATATGTAATTCTGCATAGAGGAAATGGGTTGAACTAACACTGGCAAATACCATATTTCATGGAAGTTGTAGTGATTAGTATTGTACTCAATACATTCAGTAAAATACAAATACGAATACTGTTACACAGGTACTTGCTTAATGCAGAAGTGTAGTGCAAAATACTCCTAACATTGTGATTTACACCAGCAGTAAAACCAGTATGTTCTACTGGTCAGCTAGATAGTGGAATTAACTTTAACCAAATCAATGGAATGAAAACACAAGAGATGCTGGAAATCTTAAGGAAAAATAAAACATGAATGCAAGGTCTTGGCTCAAAACATCAACTGTTCCTCCCCATGAATGCTGTCTGACCTGCTGTGTTACTTCAGAATTCTATGCGTGTTGCTCAATGGAATAAAAAAAACAGGTAGAAGGTAAATTGGAACACATAAAATTCTGCAGGAACTCAGCAGATCAGACAGCATCTATAGAGGGGAATAAACAATCGATGTTTTGGGCTTTATCAGGGCTGGAAAGGAGGGAAAGATGCCAGAATAAGGTGGGTGGAGGGGAAGGAGTACTAGCTGGCAGGTGATAGGTGAGAGCTGGTGAGGAGGAAGGTGGGGACAGGGCGGATGAAGTGAGAAACTGGGAAGTGATTGATAGAAAAGGTAAAGGGGCTGAAGAAGGAATCTGATAGAAAAGCAGAATAGTCCATGGGAAAAAGGGAAGTAGGAGGGGCACCACAGGGAAGTTATGGATAGGCAGATAAACTGACCTGACAAGGTCAGCCTCAGTGTAGCACATAGAGTAGAGCTGCTGCCTCACAGCTCCAACAACCTTGGTTTAAACCTGACTTCCTGGTGCTGTTTGTGCAGAGTTCATACTTGCCTCTCATGGGCTACTGTATGGTAGGATAGAGTCACAGAGTAATACAGCATGGAAACTTGTCTGTTGGCCCATCATGCCTTTAACATCCTCCTGGCTAGTCCCAGTTGCCTATGTTCGGCAATTATACTCACTTTGACCAGTTCCACTGGCAGCTTATTCCAGATACTCACTACCCTCTCTTTGAAGATGTTAACTCTAAGGTCTCTTTTAAACCTCTCCCCTCTTATTTTGTATTTATGTCCTCTGCAACCCTGGGGAAAATTCTATGACCAACAACCTTATCTATATCCCGCATGATTTTATAAACTATATGGTCACCCATCATTTTCCTACGCTACAATGCATAACAAAATAGCATGGTATATACCAATCTCTCCCTGTAATTTATGTCCTCCAGTCTAGGTAGTATCCAGCAGTCCAGTACTATCATCCTCTGCATACATCTACATTCATTAGTTTTCCCAAAATGTTTTGTCCCATATTGGAACATCCTATAGATCACGACATCACAGTGCAGGCCTTTTGGCCCACTAAGTTGTGCCAACATTGTAACCTACTCAAAGATCAATCTAATCCTTCCCTCCTACATATCCTCTATTTTTTCTATCATCCATGTACCCAAGAATTTCTTAAATGCCCCTAATGTATCTGCCTCTCTACCACCCCTAGCAGAACATTCCACGCACCCACCGCTATCTGTGTAAAGAATTGCACCTACTGCAAATAATGGACTGCCTTCATACAATGCAGTAGACGACTGTATCCTCTAAATCTTTATTTTCATTGTTATATTCAGAATGAGTGTCAGTACCTTCAAATTCTTTGCAATTCTTAACTTGAAGTAGTGAAATCACTTCATTTTCACTCCTGGCCATATCTGGCATTTCCAAGCCTGAATGCTTGAAATCTTGGTGAGTAAAGCAGTTCCAAATTGTCTTACTGCTTATTGCTTACCAACTGTCAGTGACAAAAATTAATTGATTTTTGAACGCTCACATGCAACTGACAGTTTAAAAACTGATTGCTCTAAGCACAGTGTCCAAAGGCCGCACAAGTGCATGCAACTGACGCTAGTTAGAACCTGTTCAGCAACAGTCTACTGCCCCAATTAAGCAGCATAGGGAATTCTTCTCAATTTAGTGTCCGTTCTTTAAGAACCGTCCCAAATAATCAGCTGCCCCGATTAACTGATGGCTCAAATAATGGGAATCCACTGTATTCAAAGCAGAAATTGGTTCTTAATTAGTAAGGGCATCAAAGGTTACAAGAAGGTAGGAAAATGGGGTTTAGAAGGATAATAAATGAGCCATGATTGAATGGCTGAGCAAACTTAAAGGAACAAATGACCTAATCCTGCTCCTATTTACTTATGGACACATCTTCTCTCACAGCATGTTCCAGGCACAAGCTCCATCAACCATACTTTCAACTGATCTAAATCCTTTGACGGCTTTCTTCACTGTCCACGACTCTGTTAATTTTCATGTCATCTACAAATTTATTAGCCTTAACAGGAGCTGCACAGCAGTATAATTGTCAGCACAATATTTTACAACACCAGCTTTAAGAAAGGAGTTGAATTCCCTTTTGCTGTCTGTACATTTCCACAGAAGAGTGTGAGTTTCCTCTTGGTGCTCTGGTTTCCTCCCACATTCCAAGATCAAAAGTGCTGTGGGTTAGTAAATTATGGGCATGCTATGTTGGCGCCAGAAATACACACACCTGTCCCTGGCTCATCCTTGGATTATGCTGGTCACTGACACAAAAGACGCGTTTCACTGTATGTTTCAATGTACATATGACAAATAAAGATTAAAGACAAGGTTTAGTTGTCACATGACACATTTCACTGTATGTTTCAATATATGTTTCCCATCAAATCAGTGAAGATTGTGCTGGGCAGCCTGCAATCGTCACCATACCTCCAGCACCAACATATGAAATGTCTAATACCAGAGGGCAAGCATTTAAGGTGACGGGTAATTTCAAACTTGATGTGAGGGGCAAGTTGTTTTTTTTTTAAAAACAGAGTGGTGGGTGCCTGGAAAGCGTTGCCTAGGGTAGTGGTAGAGGCAGAAACATCAGGGACTTTTAAGAAACATTTAGATAGGCACATGAATGTGAAGAAAATGGAAGGATTCTGCAGGCAGGAGAGATTAGTTTAGTTAGCCATTTGATTACTAATTATTTGGTTTGGCAGAGTGGGCTGAAGGGCCTGTTCCAGCACATTGTCATCTGACTCTACTATATATAACCAAACAAAACAATATTCCTTCCGATCACGGTGCACTCACAAAACAGTAACAACACACAGCACCCAAACCAAAATATTAACATAAGTTAATAAAATTCAAATGCATGCAGCATGCAGGTAAACAGTTCAGTATATACTAAAGAGCACATTGACCTAGTGACGAGACCTTGGTTGTAGAAGGGTATTCGTTAGTCTCACAGCCTGAGAGAAGATGGTGTTACCCAGTCTGGCAGTCCTGGTCCTGATGTTCTGTACCTCCTTTCTATACTAATATTGATTTTCACTTTCATATCGCTTGTGTCTACTCAAGTGCAGATGCTGTGGAGGCCAAGTCATTGGATATATTTAAAGCAGAGGTTGATAGGTTTTTAATTAGTAAGGATGTCAAAGCTTACGGTGAGAAGGCAGGAGAATGGGGTTGGGAGGGATAATAAAAACAGCCATAATAGAATGGCAAAGCAGACTCGATGGGCCAAATGGCCAAACTCTGCTCCCAAGTCTTATGGTCTAAAATATCAAAAACAAGAGATTCTACGGATACTGGAAATCAAGGACAATACACACAAAATGCTGGAAGAACTCAGCAAGTAAGGCAGCATCCATGGAGGAACAATTGACGCTCAAGCTGAGATTGTTCATCAGGACTAAAATATCAATGCAATTTAAAAATTACAATACTCAAAGAGTAGATCAGCATCCAATTAGGAAAAACTATTAGAACTGTTTCATAAAGCATACAATCAAAATCATTCTATGACTCAAATTATACACCAACCATTTCATACAGTAATCTTTTTTTAAAAACTTACTTGCAGCTTGCAAAACGGACCAGGCCATCTGTAAACATGTATATCCTGAGCGGATCATACGAGGTTACGTAGACATAAATTCTCAAATCAAATTTACTCTCACCAATGAGGTAGGGTTTGTGCAAGTATCTAAAGCAAGCAAAATAAAGTAGATTTTACTGCAATGCTTGGAATTATTCTAAATTTAGAAAAGTTTGCTGCTCTTAAGGACTCTTAATCCTGAAGTAACAACTGAAATTCTGGAAACTCTCAAAAGGGCAGGCATCTGTAGAAAGAAACACAGAGTTAACATTTCAAGTCTAAAACCTTTCTTCGAAACTGGGGAAAATTAGAAACTGATTTAAGTTGCAAAGAAGAGGAGCAAAGCAATCGATGGGACATAGGCAATACTTGTAACAAAGTAAGGGCATTAGATGGGCAGGTAGAGACGTTAAAGGTTGATCACGCATTTGTAATGTATGGTTAATGGTAGCAGTGTGGGACGTGTCCAACAAGCCAGGCTGCACTAAAATATAGAACACTTTAGCACAGGAACAGGCCCTTCGGCCCACAATGTTGTGCCAAACCAGTTAAAAAGTAAATGAAAAACCCCCAAAAACTAATCTCTCCTACCTACACAATATCCATATTCCTCTAACTTCCTCACATTTATGTATCTATCCAAATGTCTCTTAAAAGCCTCCAATGCCTCTACCACCGTACCAGGCAGTGCATTCCAGGCATTCACCACTCTGAGTAAAAAAAAACTTAGTCCTCACATCCCCTTTGAACCTACCCCTTCTCACCTTCAATGCATGCACTCTGGTATTAGACATTTCTACCCAGGGAACAGATACTCTCTATCCATTCTATCTATACCTCTTATAATCTTATAAACCTCCATCAGATCTCCCCCTCAGCCTCCACCACTCCAAAGAAAACAACCCCAGTTTGTCCAACCTCTTTTGATAGCACATGCCCACTAAACCAGGCAGCATCCTGGTAAATCTCTTCTGTACTCTTTCCAAAACCTCAACATCCTTCCTATAGTGGGGCGTCCACAGCTGTATGCAATACTCCAGATTTAGCCTAAACAGAGTTTTATAAAGTTGCAACATTTCCTCGTGACTTTTTAACTCAATGCCTCAGCTAATAAAAGAAAGCTTTCCATAAGCTTTTTTAACCACCCTATCAACCTGTGCAGTCAACTCATGAAGCTATGAACTTGGGATCACAAGATCTCTCTGCTCAGCAACACTGTTGAGGTCTTGTCCTTAACAATGTACCTTCTCCTTGCATTTGCCCTACCAAAGTGCAACAACACCTCACATTTATCTGGGTAAAACTCCATCTGCCATATCTGCTAATAATCTATATTGCACTGTATTCTTTGGCAGTCTTCTACACCATCCAAAACTCCACCAATCTTGGTGTCATCTGCAAAAACCACCCATCTACATTTTCATCCAGGTCATTTATATACATCACAAACAGCAGATGTCCCAGCACAGATCCCTGTGGAGCTCCACTAATTACAGAACTCCAGGTCAAAGAAGTCCCTTTGACCACTACTCTCTATCTTCTATGCATAAGCCAGTTCTGAATCAAAACAGCTAATTCACCACAGACCTCGTGCATCTTAATCTTCTGGATTAGCATCCCATGAGGGAATTTGTCAAATACCTTACTAAATTCCATGTAGACAATATACACTGCACTCTCTCGTCACCTTGTCAAAAACAGTCAATCAAGTTGGTAAGGCACAACCTGCCACACACAAAACCATGCTGGCTTTCCCTAATTACTTCTGCATAAATATGACCTAAAATGTGATCAGATTTTCACACAAGTCCTAAAACTAGATAAAAAGAACCCAATAAATAACATATTATACTTGTTCATTTATTTATTGAGAAAAATGATCCAAATTTACATGTATTTGTTGGAAAAAAGTATGTGAACCTTTGGAGTAATGCCTTCTACAAAAGCTATTTGGAGTCAGGTGTTAGAATCAATGAGATGAGATTGGAGGTGTGGGTTGGAGAGGCGCCCTCCCCTATAAAAGACACACAAAGTCAGGTTACTGACAGAGCCTGCTCTTCTCAAGAAAGATCTGTTTATGTGCACCACCTCTTGAACAACTTTCAGAGGACCTTAAAAGCAGTATTGTAGAGATGCATGAAGCTGAAAAAAGCTACAAAAACATTTCTAAAAACCTGAGTCTTCATCAGTTCACCATAAGATATATTGTCTACAAATGGAGGAAGCTCAGTATTGCTGCTACTCTCCCTAGGAGTGGGCATCCTGCAAAGATCACACCAAGAGCACAATGTGCATTGCTGAAGGAGATGAAAAAGAACTCAAGGTTAACATCAAAAGACCTGCAGAAATCTCTAGAACTTGCTAAAGTCCCTGTTCATGTGTCTACTATAAGAAAAACACTGAACATGGAAGGACACCACGGAGGAAACCACTGCTTTTCAAAAAAAAACAACAACATTGTTCAATGTCTCAAGTTTATAATTTACTATTTGGATGCTCTACAATGCTACTTGGACAATGTTCTGTGGTCAGATAGGAAAAAAGGTTGAACTTTTTGGCAGAAATGCACATTGCTATGTTTGGAGGGAAAAAGGCACTGCACACCAGCACTCATCCCAACTGTGAAGCATGGTGGAAGGAGCATCATGGTTTGGGGCTGCTTTGCTGCCTCAGGGCCTGGACAGCTTGCAATTGTTGAGGGAACAATAATTTCAAAATTGTATCAAGACATGTTACAGGGGAACGTCAAGTAGCAGTCCGTCAGCTGAAGCTTATTAGAAGTTGGATAATGCAACAAGACAATAATCAGACAGACAAGGGTAAATCAACAACAGAATGGTATAAAAAGAAGAAAATAAGTGTTTTGGAATGGCCGAGTCAAATCCTGACCTTATATCCTATAGAAATATTGTAGAAGGACCTGAAGCAGTTCATGCAAGGAAGCCCACCAACATTCCAGAGTTGAAGGAATTTTGTAAGGAGGAATGGCCTAAAATTCCTCCAAGCTGATGTGCAGGACTGATCAACGGTTACCAGAAACGTTTGGTTGAAGTTATTGCTGTATGGTGGGGGGGGGGGTGGGCGGTGGGGTCACACCAGTTACTGAAAGCAAAAGTTCACATTTTTTCCATAAATATATTTAATATTGTATCATTTTCCTCAATAAATAAGTGAACAAGTATAATGTTTTGTGTTATTTATTTAATTGGGTTCTCTTTATCTAGTTTTAGGACTTGCATAAAGATCTGATCACATTTTAGGTCATATTTATGCAGAAATAGAGAAAATTCTGCAGGGTTCACAATCTTTCTAGCACCACTGTAGGCCATGGGTTTCTAAATGCTCATGTATCCTATTCCTAAGAACTTTCTCCAGCTCTTTCCCTCAACTGGCGTGAGACTCACCAGTCTATAGTTCTCAGGATTTTCCCTTGTTCCTTTCTTAAAGCGAGGTACAACATTAAGCCAGTCCTCCAGGACTTCAGCTCTGGCTACAGAGGACACTGGTCAAGCACCCAGCAATTTCATCTCCTGCCTCTTTCAATAACCTGGGGTAAATCCCATCATGCCCTGGAGACTTGATCACCTTACTACCCATTAGGAGACCCAATGCTTACTCCTCCTTTACCTCTAAACACCCTTAACAATCAGCACTGATGTCCTTGGTCCATGCCCCAGAAAAGATGTTCCCAATTAAACTCTTCTTAGTTCCTGAATAATGTCCTGATAGTTTGCAATACTCCAATTTAAAACTATCCTGCAAGGACCATACCTATCCCTATCTGTAGCTAACTGCTCACCCACTAAAAGGTCAGTCATCTGGCCAGGCTCATTACCCAACACCAGTTTCAGTACAGCTCCTCCTATCATTTGACAGTCCACATTTGATTTAATAAACCCTCCTGCATACAGTTAACAAATTATGCCCATCTAAAGCCCTTGCACTAAGGAGATCCCAGTTTAAATTGGGAAGTTGAAATTCCCCATGACAACAACCCTTTTTACACATTTCCTCAATCTGTTTACATGTCTATTCCTCTATGTTCTGATGGCATTTGTTAGGGGGTGGGGGCTTAGTAGTACAATCCCATCAGTGTGATTGCACCCTTACTATTCCCGAGTTCTGCCCAAATGGATTCACTAATGGAGAGAGAAAAAAAATTGAGCCAACATCAGATGGATAATTTATCGCCAAAATGGCTGGTTCCAATACGTAGGGAGAAAAAAAAGTTATCTGAAGTTGGAGGAATCAATACTAAGTACAGAAACTGCCAAGTGCCCTGACAGAAGGAACTCCCGAAGATTGCAAAGGGCCTCCTTATAACAATGCAAAAGGCTGCAGAGAGATGGGTCAAAGTGCAAGAAGTGGAGAGTTGAAGAGACAGGCAACAGAAAAAAAATCAGGACTGTTTACAGGTGCTCCACAAAGTAAATCACTCAGTCTGCTCTGAGACCACATTGTGAACAGCAAATGCGGTACACTAGATTAGAAGTGAATCACTACCTCACCTGGAAATACAGGAAGGGACAGGATGCAGCTAATGCAGTTACATGTTTGGCAGGGGATAGGACAGCAGACAGTAGAGTACGAAGACTTCAAAATATTATTAGGGAGGTGTGGGGGAATGCACAGCAGCTGATGGAAATTATGGAGGATTATCTTCAAGTGCAAAGGCTGGAAGGGTAGCTCAAATTTTAAAGTAAATTTATTATCAAAGTACATATATGTCACCACTAACTACCCTGAGATTCATTTCTTGCAGGCATTCACAATAGAACAAAGTAGTATAACAGAATCAATACAAAACTACACACAAAGACTGACAAACAACCAATGTGCAAAAAAAGACAAACTAGTCAAATACAAAAAAAAATAGAAATAGAAATAATAACAATAAGTACTAAATAAATAACACTGAGAACATGAGTTTTAGAGTCCTTGAAAGAGTTTCTATGGGTGTAGCCAACCGATCAAAATTCTATCCTGGCTGTGTTCAAGAGAGTAGGAGCAGATATGTAGGAGATAGCTGATGCAGTCAAGAGCCCTGCCGATTATGGTGGAGGGGAAGTCATGGATTGGGAAAACTTCTCAGTGTGGAAAGTCTCATTGTTGATGGCGGAACTGGGAGAAGGAAAAGGAACATTAACAGAAAGCAGGTAAAAGAAATATAGTCATGACTGACTGGGCTTATGACAGATATTTGTGGCTGGCTTGTCTCCCAAGATTGAGGCAGAACTGAGAAAGGAAAGAGACAAGAGACTGAAGGTGAATCAGGGTGGAAAATAGTGGCAAATATAATCAAATTTTTCAAGCTTTGTATAAATGTAGGAAGCAGCATCAATGCAGTCATTGACGTACTGGATAAAGAGTTGAGGAGAGGGTACAAGTGGAATTGAAACAAGGACTGTTCTATGCATCTCATAAAAGACAAGTATAGCTTGGGCCCATAGCTACACTTTTGATATGAAGTAAATGAATTAATATTAAGAAGTTGCTCAATGTGAGAAAGATAAGCTAGGTGAATGAATGTGATTGTGATCGCCATCACGGGCACTAGCCTCCCCCGTGTTGAAGACATCTTCAAAAGGCGATGCCTCAAAAAAGCAGCATCCATCATAAAGGACCCCATCACCCAGGATATGCCCTCTTCTCATTGCAACAAATAGAGAGGTGGTACAGGAGCCTGAAGAGACACACTCAACATTTTAGGAACAGTTTCAACCCCTCTTCTATCAGATTTCTGAACAGATTAGAACTAACTCATGAACACTACTTCATTATTTTTGCTCTCTTTTTGCGCTTATTTAATTTTTTAATATACATTTTATTACTATTGATAGCATTTTTATGCATTGCACTGTACTTCTGCCGCCAAACAACAATTTTCATGATCTATGTCAGTGACATTAAACCTGATTCTAATTTTAGTGGAGGATAGTTGGTTGAACCTCTGTTCGAGGAGAAGGCAGGAGAATAGGATTGAGGAATAATACATCAGACATGATCGAATGGCGGAGCAGATTCAATGGGCCAGCTGGCCTAATTCTGCTCCTATGTCTTATGATACCAATGAAGAGTCCACACACCCTCCTGATGAGGGATAAAGATGTAGAGGGATTGCTCATGCATAAAACTAGGAAACTATCAAAATGACAAGGTACCACAGATGTCACTGGGAAGGAAAAAAGGGTAAAAGTACTAAGTTTAATGGAGCAAGAGTAAGCTGAAACAGCTTGTCGGCCCATAGACTTCTGCTTGTGGACCGTGGACAGAAGACACAAGGCCACAGGAGACTTGTGCACTTCAAAGTCAGAAGGTGAGGAGGAAAGACCTTCAAGAAGATAAAGTCTGATGAACTGGGAGATAACACCCTGATGCTTTATGTCAGGGGGTAATTCAAGGGTTCATAAACAGTGAGTATCGAGTGATAATAATCATAAATTTTAAAAAAGCAAAAATGACTGGCTACATTGAAAAGACAGGCATATTTGATTGCACAAGAGATATCTGGATATTGTGTACTGAGTGAAGTGAGCACCATTTTAAAGCAAATGAAATGGCCAATAGAAAGCGAGCGCTAGTCTGCAGAATGCATTCAGTGGGGAAGCATACAGTTTGCTTAGAAGTTCAACTGCTCCAACCAAACCAGCCAAAATGAGCTTTGCTAATATCATGAATGTAATGCAGGAACATTTAGATGCCGAACACTTTAGGTTTCATAAGCACAATCAAAAGGAAAGGGAGTCTATTTCAGCATACATGGCAGAATTGAAGAAGTTGTCTGAGCATTTTAAGTTCAGTGATGAGCTTAATGATGCACTGAGAGATCATAAGGTTTGTGGAATATTAAAAGGAAGCATTCAAAAAAAGGTTCCAAACTGAAGCACAACACACAGTTAAAAATCGCTTTATTATGGAAACTGCAGACACAGATGCAATTGAGTTACAGTCAGCGATGAAACTGAGTGTGAACAAAACTGCAACATCTAACAGAAACCTGCCTGGCTGAACAAACTGTGTTACCGTTGTGGCAGGGGCTCGCATACATCAGACCAAAGCAGGTTTAAAGGTGAAACTTGCAGAAAATGCAGCAAATTAGGACGCATACAAAGAGATAAAGATTTAAAAGTCAATTCCAGTTGCAAAAAGAGCACCAATCTGCATGTTGTTGACAAAGAATCTGATGATGTTAAAAGTGACAACAAACTGAATAGCATTGAGATTTATAATGTGAAAACTAACAATAGACAAGCAATATAGCTTACCCCAGAAGTGAATGGCAAATTAATGAAAATGGAATTGAACACTGGCTTGGCTGTTACAGTCTTTCCACAAAAAGTTTAAATGATATTTCAAAGATGCAACTAAGATATTCTGAAGAAAAGATAACTCCTGTGTGAATGACATTCGTAACTGTGAAATATAACAACCAATAAGCCTCATTTGATTTGTATATGGTACAAATTGGGGATAGGGGCACCATTTTGGGGATGTAAGTGGCTGAGACAACTACAAATTGATTGGAGATCCATCCTCTACTTGCATGCCACATCCCCTAATAGAGCAACTGAAAGTGAATTAGGAAACGTACTGGATGATGCCACATCAGTATTCAAGGATGGCACTGGAAAACTCAAACATATCCATGGTAAAATACTATTAACTGAAAATGCCACATCCAAGTTTTGCAAAAAAATTCTTCCAATTCCTTATACCATCCATGATAAAGTAGCCAGTGAGCTAGACCGCACAGAGGCTGAAAGAATTCTTTCCCAGGTTAAGTGGAGACCATGGGCAACATCAGTGGTCCCAGTAGCCACAATGGGTCTGTCAAGATCTGTGGTGATCATAAAGTCACCATCAACCCAGTACTGAAGATACATCTCTCTGCCCAGGATAGAAGCTATATTTGCAAACCTTTCCGGAGGGAAACACTTCAACAAACTGCACTTAGCTGAGGCCTTCCTACAGGTAGAGATAGAAGAACAGTCCAAATTGTTGCTTTCCATATATACTCACTAAAAGCTTTATCGCTATAATAGGTTTAATTTTGGAGTAGCATTTGCACCCGCACTCTGGCAGAAAGCTATGGACCAGGTGTTACAAGGCTGCCCAGACACTCAGTGTTACCTGCATGACATCTTTGTTACAGGAAGGATGACAGGGAACATCTCCAAAATCTCAAGACAATGTTGAAAAGATTAGAAGATTATAGGTTCACAGCACGACGCGTGTGAATTCTTTAAACTAAGCATCACTTACTGTGGTCACACCATGGATGTACAAGCATTACACAAGTGTGTGAGAAAATTCAAGCAGTGGTGGATGCTTCAAGGCCAAAGGACATGTCACAGCTGCAGTCTTTTATAGGATTTCTCAATTACTATAACAGGTCCCTGGCAAACCTAGCTACTTTGCTCCACCTCTTGAACTCATTACTACTGATTGGATAGAAATGGCAATACACAAAGCAATGCGAGGTGGCTTTCCAAAAGACAAAGGAAATGGTGACCTCAACACTGTCCTCACTCATTAATGATCCACACCTTCCAGTGAAGCTTGCCTGTGACACCTCGCCTTATGGAAGAGTAGTCCTGTCACGTGTTATGAGTGACGGAAGTGAATATCCCATAGCCTTTGCATCATATTCCCTGACCACTGTAGAGAAAAAATAGGCACATATTGACAGAGGCCTTGAGTCTGGTTTGGGGTACAAAATATTTCAACCAGTACTTGTATTGGAGAGGGCTTACCCTTATTAGTAATCATCAACCACTACTGTCCACTTTCAATTCTCAGAAGGGTATTCCACTAACAGCAGCAGCACTAATGCAGAAATGGGCTATTTCTTGGAGGACACAATTATAAGATCAAATACAAGAGGACAACTAATCATGGAAATGTTGATAGATTGTCCCAATTACCCTTGGAAAAGGAAATAACTGAAAGTTTACAAAAGAGGACACTCTTCTTGACTCTTTTCCCTAATGCATATTGGAAGTTTCCATATTGCAGCAGAGACAATCCAAAGCGAAAGCAGAAAAGACCTCACGCTGACTCAGGTCTACATAGCCATCCAAAATGGCTGCAATGTGCAACAGAAACCTCAGTTCCCCATTTTTACCAGCGCCGGGATGAACTTGCCAACTTGCCCTTGACGGGAGTTGCCTTATGTGGGGACTACAAGTTGTTGTACCATCCAAGCTTAGGATAAATCAGGAGATCAAGCAGCTTGCCATGCACTGTTCAGGATGCCAACATGTCCAAAAGATGCCCAGAGCAGGGCCTCTCCATCCCTGGGAATGGACGGCATTGTCCTGGCAGAGGATTAATGTGGATTTTGCCAGACTATTCATGGGCTCGCATTTCCTGGTAGTAGTGGATGCAGCTACAAACTTCCAGAAATGATCCCAATAGCCTCGTACACTGTTGATGTGTTGAGAAGCCTCTTCTCAAGGACAGGTGTTCCAGAACATTTTAGACAATGATAATGGACCACAGTTTGTTGTAGAACAATTTTAATTATTCTTGAAAATGAATAGATTAGGACAAATTACATCTGCACTCTACCACCCAGATACAAATGGTTTGGCGAAAAGGTTTGTCCAGAGTCTAAAGAACGCACTGCAAGCAGTGTCAGCAAAATACATGACACTAACATTGAATCAGAAACTCACCAATTTCCTCCTGGCTTATCACAATGCAGCACATTCCACAACTCAATAGCTATACTGTTCCTAACTCAACCACCAGAGGAGGTCACAGAACCTCAGATTGTTTCATGAGTGTCACATGTCAAGCAGAGTGGCCACTCCTCCCCTCCCAAAAAAAAATCAGGGAAGACATTATCCCACGAGTAAAAAATCCTCCACAGTGATTAATTCTTTAAGCCTGAACGGGACAATTTAAAATTTACTGTGCTGTGGATGTTTACAATTTAATATTTCAGTAAAATTTCAGTAATATTTTAAATATATTGTTTGAGAATTCTTTATTTGTTTATATATTACGGGTAATATGCATATACGTACGTGAATGGTATACATCATCATGCCACCCATGCCAGGTGTGCACACTTAATTAAAATAAAAATGTAATTTACGCACCTCTTGGGCTCCCTTGTTTTTTCTTTCAAATAGTTTTATGTTTTGGATTTATAAAACATTACAAAAACACTCAGTAAAAGTACATTTGCACATTCATACATACATGTTTGTAGATAAATTAAGAAAAAAGAA
Organism: Mobula hypostoma; assembly: GCF_963921235.1. Classification (NCBI taxonomy): domain Eukaryota; kingdom Metazoa; phylum Chordata; class Chondrichthyes; order Myliobatiformes; family Myliobatidae; genus Mobula; species Mobula hypostoma. The sequence continues at coordinate 104,610,653 of NC_086102.1, read as the reverse complement.
ATCATACTTCTGAACCAGCAGAGGCCGCTTCTTTGGGATCTGATTCCACTTGTGAATGACTTGGATTCCAATTCCTCTTGCAGATGCAGGCTATTTAAAAAAAAGACAACACAAGAGCAGAGAAAGGCCATCAGGACGCCAATAGATCATTACTTCAGTCACGTTTCTCACAGTAAGTTGACAGGTTCCATGCTAACAGGATTGGTTATTGATGTGAATCATGACAAAGACAACAGCAATAAAACTCTCAGCGAGTCATGAACGTCTGGTTTACAAAACACAAAGACAGTAAAATCGAAGGATCACAAATATAATGTAGAGGTTAGCTTAGTGCCATTACAGTATCAAAAACACGGGTTCAATTCCGCTGCTGTTTGTAAAGAGGTTGTATCTTCTCCCCATGATTGCATGGGTTATCTCCGAGTGTTCCAGTTTCCTCCCACATGCCAAAGACCCATGGGTTGGTAGGTTAATTGGTCACATGGGTATAATTGGGTAGCACGGGCTTGTTGGGCTAAAAGCCGGTTGCATGCTGCATCTCAAAATAAAATAAAGGTACTTCATTACAGGCTGGGGTTTACAGGGCTCTGTATGATCCATTTTTGCATCTTGGATGCAATTCATGTGGAAGAAATGAACAGTGAAAGAGCACCAAAAATATAGCCCAGTAACAAACTACAGGGCAGGAACAGGACTTTTCAACCAGATTTTCAAGTCAAGTCACTTTTAATTGTCATTTCGATCGTAACTACTGGTACAGTACACAGTAAAATCAAAACAATGTTTTTCAGGACCATGGTGCTACATGAAACAATACAAAAACTACACTGAACTACGTAAAACAACACAAAAACTACACTAGACTACAGACCTATCCAGGACTGCATAAAGTGCACAAAACAGTGCAGGCATTACAATAAATAATAAACCAGACAATAGGCACAGTAGAGGGCAGTAGGTTGGTGTCAGTCCATGCTTTGGGTATTGAGGAGTCTGAAGGCTTGGGGGAAGAAACTGTTACATAGTCTGGTTGTGAGAACCCGAATGCTTCTGGTGCCTTTTGCCAGGTGGCAGGAGGGAGAAGAGTTTGTATGAGGGGTGCGTGGGGTCCTTCATAATGCTATTTGCTTTACGGATGCGGCGTGTGGTGTAAGTGTCTGTAATGGCAGAAAGAGCGACCCCGATGATCTTCTCAGCTGACCTTGCTATCCGCTGCAGGGTCTTGCGATCTGATATGGTGCAATTTCCGAACTAGGCAGTGATACAGCTGCTCAAGATGTTCTCAATACCACCTCTGTAGAATGTGGTGAGGATGGTGGGGGGGGGGGGGAATGGACTTTTCTCAGCCTTCGCAGAAAGTAGAGACGCTACTGGGCTTTCTTTGCTATGGAGCTGGTGTTGAGGGACCAGGTGAGATTCTCCGCCAGGTGACCACCAAGAAATTTGGTGCTTTTAACGATCTCTATGGAGGAGTCATCGATGTTCAGCAGAGAGTGGTCGCTCCGTGTCTTCCTGAAGTCAACAACCATCTCTTTTGTTTTGTTCACATTCAGAGACAGGTTGTTGGCTCTGCACCAGTCCATTAGCCACAGCACCTCCTCTCTGTATGCTGGCTCATCGTTCTTGCTGATGAGACCCACACGGCTGTGTCATCGGCGAACTTGATGATGTGGTTCGAGCTGTGCGGTGCAGCATAGATGTGGGTCAGCAGAGTGAACAGCAGTGGACTGAGCACACAGCCCTGGGGGGCCCCTGTGCTCAGTGCGATGGTGTTGGAGATGCTGCTCCCGATCCGGACTGACTGAGGTCTCCCAGTCAGGAAGTCTAAGATCCAGTTGCAGAGGGAGGTGTTCTGGCCCAGTAGGCTCAGCTTTCCAATCAGTTTCTGAGGAATGATTGTGTTGAATGCTGAACTGAAGTCTATGAACAGCATTCGAATGTACATGTCTTTTTTGTCCAGGTGCGTTAGGGCCAGGTGGAGGGTGGTGGCGATGGCGTCGTCTGTTGAACGGTTGGGACGGTACATGAACTGCAGGAGGTCCCGTGAGGGCGGCAGCAGGGTCTTGATGTGCCTCATGACGAGCCTCTCGAAACACTTCATGATGATGGATGTGAGTGCAACGGGACAGTAGTTGTTCAGGCAGGACACTGAAGACTTCTTCGGCACAGGGACGATGGTGGCGGCCTTGAAGCACGTAGGAAAGATGGCACTGCTCGGGGAGATGTTGAAGATGTCAGTGATGTCAGTTTGCTGTAAATGTACCATTTGGACTCCAAGTTTACAGTAGTCCAGCCTCTCATCTAAAAGGAGGTTCTATTTAGCCAGAGCACAGATAAACCACAATGTCTTGAAGTGAAAATGTGCAATTTTCAAAACAACTAACACACACAAAATGTTGGAGGAATTCAGCAAGTCAGACAGCATCTATGGAAAAGAACAAAGAGTCTATGTTTCAGATCAAGACTGTTCATCGGGACTTGAAGATTCTTGACTTGAAACGTCGACTCCTTATTCCTTTCCGTAGATGCTGCCTGACTTGCTGAGTCCCTCCAGTATCTTGTGTACCTTGCTCTGGATTTCCAGCATTTGCAGATCTCATGGTTATGATTTGCAGAATATAAGTATTCAATGCTTGTTTTCAGGAGCATAAAAAAAATTCCAATGAATTTAACTGGAGGATGTACAATGCATATTCCTGTATCTTGCTCAAACATCTTCAATCAACTTTGGTGCAGGAAAAAAAATTATGCATATTTCTCACACTTTACTTCAAAATATAGTTAATGGTTGTAAAGATCATGGAGAGGTAAACTGGCAAAGTACCCAACAAATATTTTTGCTAACCAACAGGTATGCAAAGAAAAAGCAAGGAAATGAAACTTGGCTGCAGGGTTAAACCTGACCTCAGACAATGGAAGGCTAGAATGGAGGGCCCGGATAATATCCTTCTGTTTTAGCCACCAACTTAATCATTTGGCTCAACTAATCTGTGTTCATGGTTTGCAATAGGGATCTACTGTACGACACTTCTGATTTTTCTTCCCAGAGTCTATTTAAGTGTACAAACAATGCTTTTTTTTGCTATCTCATCTGCTTCTAACCTATAAGTTTCAAAATTAAAGATCATAAATTGCTAAGTAAAATGGTTCCCATCTTCATTCTAGTTCTTCTGTGGATCTTAGGTTAACTGGTAGCAACTTACTGGTTTGATGATCCATTTCTGTTTGGTAGAGCCCTCTGCCCAGACATTCTTCAGCAGTTTGATGTCATGAGGGAGGATGAAGGATTGTGGAAAAAAGTTGAACTCTGCTTTCCCAAATCGTACCTGCATTTTCAGTAAGTTACGCCACAGGCGATCCTTGCGCCCGATTTGAAATGATCCTGGAAAGTGATTCAGCTGGAAGGAAAAGGAAATACAGCAGTCTGAGAACACACACAAAATGCTGGGGGGACTCCTCAGGTCAGGCGGCATCTATAGGGAGGACTGAACAGTCGATATTTCAGACTGAGATCCTTCACCAGAACTCAAAAGGAAGGTGAAAGCCAGAATAGGGTAGAAAGAGGGGAAGGAGTACAAGCTGGCATGTGATAGATGAGTCCAGGCGACGAGGTAGGTGGGTGGGTAGGGGAGGTGGGATGAAGTGGGAAGCTGGAGGTGATTAGAGGAAGAGGTAAAAAGCCATCAATAAATGACACTACTAGTGTCTTAAACCATCTGGGTTCAAACTTGGGTCACTTATTGATGCAAACAAGAGAAAATCTGCAGAAGATGGAAATTCAAGCAACACACACAAAATGCTGGTGGACGCAGCAGGCCAGGCAGCATCTATAGGAAGAAGTACAGTTGACATTTCAGGCCAAGACCCTTCGTCAGGACTAACTGAAAGAAGAGATAGTAAGAGATTTGAAAGTGGGAGGGGGAGGAGGAGATCTGAAATGATAGGAGAAGACAGGAGGGGGAGGGAAGAAGCTAAGAGCTGGAAAGTAGATTGGCAAAAGGGATGCAGAGTTGGAGAAGGGGGAGGATCATGGGACAGGAGGCCAAGGGAGAAAAAGGGGGAGAGGAGCCCACAGGAAGATGGAGAGCAGGCAAGCAGTGATTGTGAGAGGGGCAGAGAGAGAAGGAAAAAAAAAGGGGGGAATAAAAATAAATAAGGGATGGGGTAAGAAGGGGAGGGGGGCATTAACAGAAGTTAAAGAAATCAATGTTCATGCCATCAGGTTGGAGGCTACCCAGACGAAATATAAGGTGTTGTTCCTCCAACCTGAGTGTGGCTTCATCTTTACAGTACAGGAGGCCGTGGATAGACATGTCAGAATGGGAATGGGATGTGGAATTAAAATGTGTGGCCACTGGGAGATTCTGCTTTCTCTGGTGGACAGAGTGTAGGTGTTCAGCAAAGCGGTCTCCCAGTCTGCGTCGGGTCTCACCAATATATAGAAGGCCGCACCGGGAGCACCAGATGCAGTATATCACCCAGCCGACTCACAGGTGAAGTGTTGCCTCACCTGCAAGGACTGTCTGGGGCCCTGAATGGTAGTGAGGGAGGAAGTGCAAGGGCAGGTGTAACACTTGTTCCGCTTACAAGGATAAGTGCTGGGAGGGAGATTGGTGGGAAGGGATGGGGGGATGAATGGACAAGGGCGTCGCATAGGGAGCGATCCCTGTGGAAAGCAGAAAGGGTGGGGGGGAGGGAAAGATGTACTTGGTGGTGGGATCCTGTTGGAGGTGGCGAATGTTGTGGAGAATTATGTGTTGGACCCAAAGGCTGGTGGGGTGGTAGGTGAGGACAAGGGGAACCCTATCCCTAGTGGGGTGGCAGGAGGATGGGGTGAGAGCAGATGTGCGTGAAATGGGAGAGATGCGTTTGAGAGCAGAATTGATGGTGGAGGAAGGGAATCCCCTTTCTTTAAAAAAGGAAGACATCTCCTTCGTCCTGGAATGAAAAGCCTCATCCTGAGAGCAGATGCAGTAGAGACGGAGGAATTGTGAGAAGGAGATGGCATTTTTGCAAGGGACAGGGTGGGAAGAGGAATAGTCCAGGTAACTGTGAGAGTCCGTAGGCTTACAGTAGACATCAGTAGATAAGCTGTCTCCAGAGATAGAGACAGAAAGATCAAGAAAGGGGAGGGAGGTGTCGGAAATGGACCAGGTAAACCTGAGAGCAGGGTGAAAGTTGGAGGCAAAGTTAATGAAGTCAACGAGCTCAGCATGCGTGCAGGAAGCAGCGCCAATGCAGTCGTGAATGTAGTGAAGGAAAAGTGGGGGGGACGGATACCAGTATAGGCTTGGAATATGGACTGTTCCACAAAGCCAACAAAAAGTCAGGCATAGCTGGGGCCCATACAGGTGCCCATGGCTACACCTATAGTTTGAAGGAAGTGGGAGGAGCCAAAGGAGAAATTATTAAGAGTAAGGACCAATTCCGCTAGATGGAGGAGAGCGGTGGTAGAGGGGAACTGGTTAGGTCTGGAATCCAAAAAGAAATGGAGAGCTTTGAGACCTTCCTTTGGGGGATGGAGGTATACAGGGACTGGACATCCACGGTGAAAATAAGGCGGTAGGGGCCAGGGAACCTAAAATCATCGAAAATCATTGGTTTTTTACTATTGAAATACAAGCAGAAATGCTGGAAATACTCAGCAGGTCAAGTAGCATTTGTCAGTTTGTCTCTATTATTAATGGGCATTTTCTTGCTTTTTATGTCAATTAGTCATACAACAGCAAACAGGCCATGCAGTCCAACTGGTCCATTCAAGCTAGTCCCATTTATAAGCTCTCCATATAACCTTCTAAACCTTTCCAATTCATGTACTTGTCCAACTGTCTTTTAAACATTATTCATGTACCTGCCTCAGCCACTTTCCCTGGCAGCTGATTCCACATAGATCCTTTGTGTGTATTTTTTTTAAAAAAGCGCTGTCCCTCAAATTCTAATACTTTTATTATCCTCTCACCTTCTAACTTTCCCCTCTAGTTTTTGATACACCAGCTCTAAGAAATAAAGTCCTAGCCTGTTCAGCCTCTCCCTTTAATTCAGACTCTTAAGTCCTGGCAGCATTCTTGTAAGTCTTTTCTGCACCCTTTGCAGTTTTATAACATCATTCTAATAGCAGGCTGATCAAAACTGAACACAATACTTTCCAAGTGCAGCCTCAGCCAGGGAGTGGAGATTACACATAGAGGTCAGATTTAGATAAACAGATTGTAGAAGAAAGAACATCAGGTTCTCAAGTTCCAATCACTTACCTTCTGATACTCCCGGAGAGTTTTGAAAAGTGGTGACTTCATATGGTGTCCCCAGCAACCCAACCAATCGTATGATCCTGAAATGCACACATATCAAACTTTCAACTCAGAAAGGGTGGTTTCTCTATCTCCCTTTTCATGCCATCCCATCACATGCAAGCTTATCCAGCAATTTCACGACCTGAAAGCCATTTGTTATGTTTGAACCCATCTGTGTACAGGAGAACATCACAGGACAATGTGATATACACATAACGGCCACTCTATTAGGTACACCTGCTTGTTAATGCAAATATCTAATCAACTAATCATGTGGTAACAAATCAATGAATAAAAGCATGCAGATATGGTGAAAAAGTGCAGTTATTGTTCAGAATGAGGAAGAAATGTGATCAAAGTGATTTTGACCATGGAATGATTGTTGGTGTCAGAGGGGGTGGTTTGAGTATCTCAGAAATGTGGGATTTTCATGCACAACAGTCTCTAGAGTTTACAGATAATGACTCTAAAAACAAAAGACATCCAGTGAGTGGCAATTCTGTGGGTGCAAATGCTCTGTTAATGAGAGAGGTCAGAGGAAAATGGCCAGACTGGTTCAAGCTGACAGGAAAGCAACACTAACTCAAATAACCATGCGCGTTACAACAGTGGTGGGCAGAAGAACATCTATGAACTCGCAACACATCAAAGTGGATAGGGTACAGCAACAGAAGACCACACTCGGTTCCACTACTGGGCTACACTCAAGAGCCCAGTGTAGCTTCCACTGGATGCCCAACCAACTCTTACCCGATTTAAGACACTACGCACATCAGTGAGAGGACTACAGATACACATTAGTGAAAGTTAAACAAAAGCAGTGCTTAAACTACCAGCAATCAAGGGATTTGGCCTCAAGGTATAAAGAGTTTCAAATTGTTGCTTTACAACCAGGGTATCAAAACAGCTAAATAAATCTGAAACACATCAGTAATGGTGAATATGAAAATATTAAATTAGAAACATAGAAAACCTACAGAACAGTACAGACCCTTCTGCCCACAATGCCGTTCCGAACATGTACTTATTTTTAATATTACCTGGGGTTACCTATAGCCATCTATTTTTCTAAGCAAAATAAATTGCTTATAAATTGTTGCAAAAATCCAAAATTATGTTTTTATCAGGACACTGCTTGGATTACAGAGAATAACTCATGAGGATAGGTTGAGTGTGCTTGAGTTTCTCCCTTTGAAGCAAAGGAGGATGAGAGGTGACTTGATAGAGGTGTACAAGATGATAAAAGGTATAGATAAGAGTGAACAGCCAGAGACACATTTTCCAGGACGAAAATGGCTAATACGAGGGGGAATAATTTGAAGTTGAATGAAGGAAAGTAGAGGAGGGATGGCAGGGGTAGTTTTTATTTTGCTTTTTGCACAGTGAAGGATATGTGGAATGCCCTGTGTGGTAGAGGCAGCTCCATTCAGGAGACTACTAGATGGGCACATGAACGAAATTAGAATGGAGGGCAATGTGGTAGGGACAGGTTAGATTGATCTTCGAGTAGGTGAAAAGGTCAGTTCAACACCATGGGCTGAAGAGAATGTACTACTGTGTTCTGCAAAATATGCTATCCTCCCCAGAGTGGACTACCTGTGGCTTCAGACTGCCAGAAATATATTTGATGCTTAAATGACTCACCTAGTTGAAGAACAATAAATGTTGACTTTGCCAGCAATGGCAACATCAAAATACCAAATAAAGCAAAATATTATCCCAACCTCTGTTGAGGATGTTCAGATGTTACCTATACTAGAATCAGCTAACTGGAACATGTTCCAGTGTAAGTACTGCAGGACATTTAAGAGCCAAGCTGAAATTCCACTTTTATTATTTTAACTGCTATTTTGAGATTCTAATAGACATATTGAGAATCAAAGAGCAAGATCTTAAACATCTTCGACCATAAGACATAGGAGTAAATGAGGCCATTCACAGTCCCACCAGTCTGCACTGCCATTCCATCATGGCCCATTTATTATCCCTCTCAACCCTGCTCCCTTGCCTTCTCCAGTAACCTTCGACACCCTTACTGAGACCCTCCGCTGGTCAGGGTCGACCATGTATATTGCCCCCTAGTTACCTGTATGATATGCAAGCCAGGGCAGTATGATGTGGAGAGCAAGCTGTTCCCCAAGCAGCAGGCTCTCCCTCTCCATGCAGCTGATGAATCCAAAGGAAAGGCAGAGACCGATACAGTTTGACTGTCGCAGGAGTTAGCAGTCAGCATTGAACTCAACGTAGGACTGCCTTAGGGATTCTATCTCTGGGTTTTTCCTTAGGGTTTATTCTCGAAGCCTTCCCCATGACTGGGTGTAGTAACAAGGCAGTGGAGATATGAGATCAGAGTTTTTCTTCTCTTAGATGAGCTGACAACCATGGACGAAGAGCCCCAACTGCCCAAAGCAACTAGTTTTAACCAGCTTTTGCCCCTTCTCCTGTCAAATAAAAACTATTCTGCCAGGGTTAGTAGCTAGACCGCAAGTGAAGGCCAGGAAGTGGACTTGGTTGTCAGAGGTTATACAAGACGCACGCCATTGGGAACATTTTAATAGGTTGTGGGAGCTTATCGCCACTACCAACCGGGAATGACAACCTAACTAATCAAGAACCTATCAACCTCCATTTTAAATACACCAAATGACTAGACAATGAATTACACAGATTCACCAACTTCTGGCTAAAGAACTTTCTCAATTTTCCATTAAAGGCAACAAACTAGTCCCATTTATAAGCACTTGTAACAAGTACAGTCAAAGATTAGATTCCATTTTCTACACTCCACAAGTAAATACATTGCAATTATTCACTAATGTTAGATGGACAATAGCTCTCAAATCTGCAACCCATAAAATATAGAAGGCACATATAAATTAGCGGAAGCTATTGATTCCTGTCAGAGCAATATTTCACAGTGACCTTCATTGTCGCTGGGTCTAGATACAGGAACTCCCTACTCAATCACAGCAGCAGAAGAGCTGCAGCAGTTTAAAAGGCAGTAGTTCACAGTCACCTTCTAAAGGACAATTAAAAGTTAAAAAACAGTTAAAGGATAGGGAATAAATACTGGCCATGCTCAGATGCTCTCACCATGTAAATGAAAAATAATGCAATATCTTACTTTTAGTGATTTTGAAGTGGGATCTGGCTACAGTGTTTTTCACAACTATGGGGGTTACAGCTGACATCTTCCATTTCATTTGCTTCCTTTGCTCCCATGGCAACTGTTCGACTATAAAGGTGACAATACAAGAAATTAAGTTAAACAAAATTTATATTACATTAGGGTATTAGTGGAGTGGTTAGCACAATTGCTTTACAGCACCAGCAATAACCAGTTGGGTTTTGATTCCCATCTCTGTCGGTTAAAAGTTTGTACATTCTCCCTGTAACACTGTGGGTTTCCTCCAGGTGCTCCAGTTTCTTCCCACATTCCAAAGATGTACGGCTAGTGTAAATGAATTATGGGCACGCTATTTTGGCAACACTTACAAGCTGCCCCCAGCACACTTAGCAGTACGAAAAGTTCAGTTATTTAAAACAGGAAGCAGACAAAACACATGGGTCAGCCAAGATTGGAGCTTTAATTTCTTGTGTGTTTTGAGTTAGGTTCACTTGGCTGGTATAGTGTTACATACAAGAGTCCTCAGCATGATTTTTTTGCAAATAAGAATTACAGGAAACACGCATAAAATGCTGGAGGAGCTCAGCAGACCAGGCAGCATCTACGGAAAAGAGTACAGTCAGTGTTTCGGGAGTTTTCTCTTCTTAAGAATTACAGGAATAAGGTAATGAGAAAGGTAGCAAAAATCCCCTTCTCTCAATACCTCCATCTCCGCCATACCTCCTCTCAGGATGAGGCTTTTCATTCTAGAATGAAGGAGATATACTCCTTTTTCAAAGAAAGGGGCTTCCCTTCCTCCACCATCAATGCTGCCCTCAACTGCCTCTTCCATTTCACACGTCTGCTCTTCTACCATCCTTCCGCCACCCTATCAGGGATAGGGTTCTTCTTGTCTTCACCTACCACCCCACCAGCCTCCATGTTCAGCACATAATTCTCCGAAACTTATGCCACCTCCAACAGGATCCCACCACTAGATACACCTTTCCCTCCCCCCAACTTTTTGCTTTCCACAAGGATTGCTCTCTACACGACTCCCTTGTTCATTCATCCCTCCCCACTGAACTCCTTCCTGGCACTTATCCTTGCAAACGGAACAAGTGCTATATCTGCCTCCACACCTCCTCCCACACTATCATCCAGGGCCCTAAACAGTCCTTCCAGGTGAGGCGACACTTCACCTGAGAATCTGTTGGGGTCATTTACTGTGTTCAGTGCTCCCGGTGTGGCCTCCTATATATCGGTGAGACCCGACGAAGATTGGGAGACCCACTTCGCCGAGTACTTATGCTCCATCCACCAGAACAAGCGGGAACTCCCAGTGGCCACCGATTTTAATTCTACTTCCCATTCCGATAAGTCCATCTATGGCCCCTTCCACTGTCGTGATGAAGCCACACTTAGGTTAGAGGAACAACACCTTATATTCTGTTTGGGTAACCTCCAAGCTGATAGCATGAACATCGATTTCTCAAACTTCTGGTAATGACACCCCACCCCTCACCTGTTCACCATTTCCCATCCCTCCCTCACCTATCACCTGGCCATCCCATCGCCTCCTTCTGGGGCTTCTCCCCCCCTTTCTTTCGTTCATGGCTTTCTGTCTCTTTCATCAATCAACTTCCAGCTATTTACTTCATCCCTCCCTCTCCAGGTTTTACCTATCACATGGTGTTTCTCTATCCCCTCCCCCCACCATTTAAATCTACTCCTCAGCCTTTTTTCCTCCAGTCCTGACGAAGGGTTTCAGCCGAAAACATCGACTTCTTTTTTTCCCCATATATGCTGCCTGGCTTGCTGAGTTCCTCTAGCAATTCGTGTGTGTTGCTCGGATTTCTAGCATCTGCAAATTTTCTCTTGTTTGTGATTTGAAAATAGTACATTAGGCATAATTGAGATCAGTAGAAATTTGCAAATTTATTTTTCGTTGTAAATAAAGGCATTTGTTAATTCGTATAATTATCCTAAATAAGGTTTACATTTCCTTTCTTACTTTTCTCATTTGGTGTCCCAAAGTAAATCATCAAAGGCATATCATGAAACAGGCTTTTTATTAATGCTGGCTTAGCAACTTGATGTTTACACTCTTGAGCTTGTGAATACCCAACATGAGAAGCATTCCTAAGGAAAAGGAAGAACAATTAGATCCATATTAGAGCACTGCCATGAATTTACTATGCTATAAATACCTTAAGAACAAATGAATAGTTGTTATAGTCTCAATATGAAAAACTCCCAGCTACCTAGTCCATATTAGCAACTGGAATTCTAAGGAAGCATTTTTCAACTTCATAGGCATCCGTTAGTCTCTTGAGACCATGGATTTGCACCTCGGAAGATTTCCAGGGAGCAGGCCTGGGCAAGGTTGTACGGAAGACCAACAGTTGCCCATGCTGCAAGTCTCCCCTCTCCACACCACCGATGTTGTCCAAGGGAAGGGCATCAGACCCATACAGCTTGGCACCGGTGTCGTCGCAGAGCACTGTGTGGTTAAGTGCCTTGCTCAAGGACACAACATGCTGCCTCAGCCAAGGCTCTAACTAGCGACCTTCAAATCACTAGATGAACGCCTTAACTACCTGGCCAAGCGCCAACACATTTTTCAACTACAACAGAACAAAACACTTTGGAAGATACAGATTAAGGAGTTAGGTGCCCAAAAAGCCCTTTATTAAGCAAAAATTACTTAAGCAGGTGGTACAGCAAAAACATTACATTTTATAGGAGATATCAGTTGCTATTAAAGGTATAAAAAAGTTGGAGACTAGTCAAATTCCTCCTAATATTTGGTGGCTGCAGCACATCAAAAGCAAAGTAACTTGTTTTGATAAGGTGAGTAGACATGGTGAAACTTAAAATTCATTCACCCCATGATTATTGTTGGATAGTAGGAGAGCAAATGACTCAGTATATATGCCCACTTAAGTACCTTCATTAATATATTGCAAACTATTATTTATAATATATCATATATATCTCATTTTAATTGATTTTTTAATGTACTACACTGAGATGATGTCACAAAACAACATATTTCATGACACGTCAGTGATACTAAACCTGATTCTGAAATTGTAATATTTTATTCTGCGCTCCGTAATTGTTTTTCCCTTGTACTATCTGAATCCAGTGAAGTGATGAAATTACCTGTTATAGTGGAAATTTAGTAAGTGAATGTTTGCTAACCAGAGGAGACCTGTATAATTCCTTCAACCTCACCAGAACGAGTGTGAGATCTCTCGGTGGCTGCTGACCACTGCCTACTCTACGATAATTAGGGATGAGCCACCAAATGTTAGGTACTTACACGTTTAAAAAGACCATACTATAAATAAGACATTTATTCATCCTGAATGACAATCTATACAACTTCTATACAAACAGGTATACAGCAAAAGCAAAATCTCCTCAAAATGTGGCAGAAAGCAAGAAAAGGAGAAGTAGCATACTGGATTCCAGGGAACAGACTAGGAAAACACAGGTACAATAAGTCAAATGAAATAATGTTGCTTTTTCAGAAAACGTACTTTATATCAGGAGACTCAGGCATTGCTTCATTAAAATTCATCTTGGTTGAACCGTCCATTGACATCGTAGAATAAGAATCTGCAATTGTAGAACACTCAGACTCTTCTGAAAAGTAACACGAGGTACTTATATAAGGCTACTTAAATATCATAAAGGATTAATATGATTCGGAGAACAGCCCTTTATCATTGAAGTACTTCTCGAAAGGTAACATGTCTAAGGAGTGCAGCATAGATTGTCTAAAATATGGATGATTCAAGTGTTTATGTCAGCTAAACTAACTTGAGTAGAGTCTATTCAACTTTTAGGTTCAGCTTTAGACCTGGCAAGAAAATGATTACAGAACTATTATAGCATGTATAGAAACCATGCAGCTAATCAAGAATAGGCTATCTTCTGCAAGAGCTAACTGGTTAATCCCATTTTCCCCACAGCATTTCTTACTCATTTATCTATTCAGACCTGATTACACTTAACAGAATTATACATAGTTTGTGGCCTGAGTGTTCCTTTTATTTCCAAAGAATTTGAATACAAAAATAAAGATGTCTTTTCACAATTATATAGGGCCTTGAAAAAACTACACTTGGAATCTTGAGAACTTTTTTCCCCAGAAAGGAGAGAGGGTAAATTTGACCATTTGCCATTGTAGCTCCTAGGATGCCTAATAAGGACAAAGTAAGTAGGCTAGGCAACTGTTCTTTAGATTTTAAAGAATGAGGTAACCTTATGAGGCCAATAAAATGCTTAAAGGACTTGACATGCTAGAAACAGAGAGGGTGCTCCCCTGGTCAGAGAGCCCAGTACCAAGGACTCGTTGTCAAATAATAGTTAGTACCTCAGAAGGGCAATGAATGCTCAGTCATTGATTGTAATCAAAATTGAGATTGATGTATTTTTGGATATTAGAGTAATAAATGGAAATGGAGATGGAGAAGGAAAATGGTGTTAAGGTAGAAGATCCACTTGACTGAACAAACTCAAGGAACTAAGTGCTCTTGCTCCCATTTATTATGTTCTTCTGTTTTTTGTGGGCTCTGAGTCTTGTGTAAGGACAGGTAATCTTATATTCAAGGAAAGGTTTTTGCAAATCTCAAAAAACTTTAAAAAAAAAGCAATAAACTATTTTGATTCAATTGTCCTAAATATTAAAACTAAAAACTGGGAACAAAGATAGACTGAAGGAAGGTCTTAACACTTAATTTAAAAAAAAACAGACTTAATCTCAAAGCTAGATGCAAAATTTTAAAATAAAAATAACAATGAAACTACTTAATAGCCTGAAGCCCTAAGGCTCCATGGGGAATTTGGTACAACGTTAAACAACTTGTTACAACAATATACGAAGCAATTCACGTAGGCTTGGAGTTTCTAGGGATTAACATGAACACAAGAGAATCTCTAAAGAACACCCAAAAACCAAATTTACCATCACAATCCTGGCTGCTGGCATCCTCCAAACCATCTGCAGTGTCTTCCCCTTCAATGTCAACACTAATTTAAAAAAAACACAATTTAGATAATTTCCAGAGTATTACACTCTTAATTATCCTGGTCATTTTCTTTAAAGTAATGTGTTTCTTCCACATAATACTCTTAATAACCAGGAAATTTTTAATAAAAGGGTTGAAAGATGAGATTTTCACTGTATCTTGGTACGTGTGACGATAATAAATCAATACCAAACTATATGGTTGGCAGCAACAGCAACAATTGATACTTGAGAGGGGAAAGAGTAGGAAATTATATAACTAGTTCTGCTTTCTGCTGAGTAACAGAGCTAAGGTAAGAAACTCACTCAAGTAGAAAAATATATAACAGTTTACAACTTTTTATAGAGCAGGCAAAAACATTGTTCATTTTCTCTAAAAAAGAAAGAGGAGTATGTTTCAAGCACGGAGAAAGGATCTCACCCAAAATATTGACTGTTTATTCCCCTCCACAGATGCTGCCTGGTCTGCTGGGTTCCTCCAGAATCTTACTTGTGTTGCTCTGTATTTCCAGCATCTGCAGAACCTCTTCGTGTTTATGACTTGCCTCTATACATTACCTCCTCTTCCATTGAAAAAGTGACTTGTAGGCATAACATTTCCATCAATGCACAGGAACAGACCTGATGGCCTACGAAGTCTGCTCCAATCATGATGCCAAATTAAACTATGCCCATGGTCTATATCCCTCCATTCCTTGCTTGTTCATGTATTCCTCTCAGTGACTCTTAAGCATTGCTATTATGTCCACTTCTACCACTTTGTAAACAACCTTCATTCATAGAACACCTTTAAACTTTCCCCTTTTCACATTAAAAGCAGTGTCAAATAACAGAGAATATTTCCAAGCTGGGAAATACTCTTAGACATTCCCAGTTTGACTCTGATGAATGGCAAGCAGGCACAGATCTTAGTCACCAGCAAGCTGAGAGAAAAGCCCTTCAGAATTTGCAGCAAGAATAGGATCAGGATCACATAGTGATAGCTATTGCACTCAGCTCTAGAACATAGAACAACAGTAAGCCCACAATATGCTGACCTTTTAACCTACTCCAAAATCAACCTAACCTTTCCCTCTCACATAGCCTCCATTTTTTTTAATCATCCATGTACAATCTAAGAATTACTTAAGTGTCCCTAATACATTTGTCTCTACTACTACACATGGCAGCGTGTTCCACACCCATCACTCTTTGTGTAAAGAACTTACTTTTGATAGTCCCACCCCCATATTTTCCTCCGATCACTTTAAAATTATGGCCCCTTGCATTAGCCATTTCTGTACTGGGAATAAGTCTCAACTCTCCACTCAATCTATGCCTCTTATCATCTTGTACACCACAAAAAGACACTCTCATCCTCCTTTGCTCTACAGAGAAAAGCCCAGGCTTGCTCAACCCATGTTCAAAAGACATGCCCTGTAGTCCAGGAGGCATCCTGGTAAATCTCTGCACTCTCGCTAATACTTCCAACATCCTTCTTGAAATGAGGCAACCAAAACTGAACCCATATTCCAGTGTGATTTTATAGAGCTGCAATATTTTCTCGTAGCTCTTGAACTTCATCCTCCTACTAATGAAGGCCAACACATCATATGCCTTAACATGGCAACTATGAAGGATCTACGGACATGGACCCCAAGATCCACCTGCTCATTCACACTGCCAAGAAGCCTGCCATTAACCCTATATAACGCCTAAAAATTCAACCTTCCAAAATGCATCACTTCACACTTTTCAGAGTTGAATTCCATCTGTCACCTCTCAGGCCAGCCATGCATCCTGATGATGCCCTACAAAAATCCTCCACACTATCCACAAATCCAACCTTCATGTCATGTTTAATACTGGGAGTATTCGGTAGCACCCACCCACTTCCTCCTCCACTTCCAGCGTGCCCCCCCCCCCAACCTCATAGCCACTGGGACAATAAACAGCAGATAGATACACAGGTTTAGGAAAGGTGCAAAAACTACAAGGTTATTGTCATGGGTGACTTTGACCTTCCTAATATTGATTGGCTCCTTAGTATAAAGAGTTTAGATGGAGGTTAAGGGTAAGGATGAAGGCATTGGAGCTTCTGAAAAAGATAGAAGTTCCTGGGGCCAGATAGGACATTACCCAGGGTACTTCAGGAAGCGAAGGAAGAGGTTGCTGAGGTTTTGACAACAATCTTCGCACCCTCCCTGGCCAGAGGGGTGTACCAGATGCTTGTTCGATTGCAAATGTTGTTCAAAAATAGGTAATAAGGATAACCTTGTGAGTCCTACATTAGTGGTGGGCAAATTGTTGGAGAGGATTCTTAGGAACTGAATTTACAAGCATTTGGAGGAGTATAGTCTTATTAGGGATAGTCAGGATGATGTTGTGAGGGGAAGGTTGTGCTTTGTGAGCCTGACTGAATTTCTCAAGGGGTTGACAAAACAAACTGATGAAGGTAAAATGGTGGATGTTGTTTATATGAGTTTTAATAAGGCATCTGACAAGGTTCCCATGGCAGAATCATTTAGGAAGTCATGAAACATGGTGGCCATGGAAACTTGACTGCATGGATTCAGATATGACTAGCCCACAGAAGATGATAGAGCTCATTCTATCTGGAGGTCGCGACTAATGGTGTTCTGCACGGATCTATTCTAGGACTCCTTTTCCTGGTAAGTTTTGTAAATTACTTTTCGTTTTAAAAAATATAAGCTGAGGGATGGGTTAGTAAGTTCGCAGATGACACAAAGATTGGAGGTACTGTGGATAGTACAGAAGATTGTTATCAGGATAAAGACAAGTTGCAAAGTTGGACAGAAGTGGCAGATGGAGTTTAATCTGAAAAAGCGTGAAGTGATACATTTTGGAAGATCAAACTTGAATACAGAGTACAAAGTATTCTTAGCATTGTGGAGGAACAGAGGAACTTTGGGTCCAAGTCCACTGATCCTTCAAAGTTGTTGTGGAAGTTGATAAAGGGATATAGCCCAATGGTCTCATTGACGGGGGCGGGGGGAGTGTGGTTTGAGTTCAAGAGCCATGACCTAATGTCGCAGCTCTATAAAATTCTGGTTAGACCATACTGAGAGTAGTGTCCTCAGTTTTAGACACCTCACATTAGCAAGGATGTGGAGTTTTAGAGAAGACACAGATATTTACCAGATGTTGCCTAGATTAAGAGAATGTGTCTAATGAGGAAAGATTAATTGAGCTAGGGCTATGGATGAGAGACGATTTGATAGTGGTATATAAGAATATGAGAGGCATAGTGGCCACCCAGCACCTTTTCCCTGAAATGGCAATGACCAATACCAAAGGAAATCCATTTAAGGTGAATGGAAGGAAGTTTAACAGAGATATCAAAGGTACATGTATATATACACATGTAACGCCCTGGGAAAGGTTTCACTGCTAATGTAATGGTCTGTTAATAAAAAGTGTTTTGGTTGAGGTTAGAGATACCAGGTGCTTTGAAATGTGCGCCGTCCAATGGTGGGAGGGTGTTTTCGTGCTGTGTGTCTGACACCAGGGGGATCTGGACTTTGTTCGGCGGGAGATGGAGAGAGAAGATGCCGGAGGGAGGAGATCATAGGACTCGACGTGGTGTGCAGCCATGATCCGACAAAGGCCGAGGAGATTGAAGGAAGATTGACAAAGGGTTAACTGTGAGCTCCAACTTGTGCACATTAGACTGTTTCATTAAAATGGGCCCTTTTCTTTTTCTACTTTTTCTTCACTAACCCTGTAGTCAAATTAAGAATTAAAAAGCTAAATTGTTTAATTGTATGCAGTGTACTGTCTGTTATTTGGTGGTACTGATTTGTAACAGGGTAACAGATCACACAGCATCCACACAAACGGGGGCTTCGGGGTGGATTCGCATCTCAACCTCACCCGCTTGGCAGGGCCAGAGATAGTCTTCCCTAGACTTACGCAGCCGACAGAACCTGAGGGTTACAATTGTGGGGGTATTGTTTGGGATAGATTTTATTGGATGCTATATGACTGCCCTGAGCATTGAACCAGTAGGTTGTATGTTCAAGTCCGTGCTAAACTATTGTCCAGTAAAGTGATTACAATACATGGGAATGGATGCTGCCAGAGTTGAGCGGTGGTGTGAATCTACGGGGTTACTGGTAACGAATGTGTGCGTGTTGAGTGGGGTAGATATTCGTATTCCTGATGTGTTGTTAATTTGACTTGTAAGTACTGTTAAAGTTACAAGTGTGGGACGGAGATTTGATAAAATGACGGGCATAGACTTTTAGTTCAGACTAGTGCTGGGGCAGTGGAACTACCTGGTACTATTGGGGCCCCAGGACAGGTGGGGGCCCATGGACTGTCCATACTTTCCGGGAGGAGGAGAGTGCAAGAGAGGAGGCTGAATCACAAGTCAAGTCTCCCGTAGCTGGGAGCGGAGACTTCAAAGACAGGTTTCTCTCATCTCTGCGGAGCAAGGGAAAGGAGTGGTCTGATTTGGAATGTCTAATTAGTTCCCCAGCGAGGAGGTAGCAGCCTTACCTCCCTGGCGAATATGAGTTGTTAGATGAGTGGCAGTGCTCTGATGACGTAAAACGACAGCGATGGTTGAAAGTTTGAGCAGGCAGGCTGCTGACGTAGTGAGATCCGTAGAGGCACAGAACCCCCTTGCCACTTCTGTGGTCTACATGCAAGAACCAGTAAAGGTGTTTGGTGCGACGGGAAGCCCAATGGAGCTCATGGTGGGGTTTCAGAACATGTGTCGTGAGGAGGGGGAGAAGCTTATATTTTTTGGCTGCAGAGGTAGCTAAATTGTTTGCGGTATAGAGAGGCCATTCAGGCGGCTGAGGTGGATCAGTTAAGAATGGACCAAATAGCGAAAAGCGCCCAGTCCCAGAACCGATTGCTTGGGGTCTCCAACTGTCTCACAAGACGCGCTCCCTTCCCCTCCCTCATTTGTTGAGCTGATCGGAGAAGTACAAGAGGAGGAGAATGCGTCGGAGGCACGGGAGGCCTCCATCGGCAGGGTACAGTCCTCGGTATTAGTCCCCTGCGTTGAAGTGACCGCAGATAGCCTGCCCCAGGGAGTGGCAGAGGAGATCATGGCAGAGTTGAGAACTGAGATGTCCCGGTTATTATCAGTGGGTGTTCCCCCCCCGCATGATAGAACTGATAGGGAGGCATTTCTTCTAAGGGGACAGACTACGCAGAGGACAGCTAGCAGCCGAGGTCCTGTGAGATGGGAGCGGCCGATATTGTCTGTGGCGAAGAGGGATACTTCAGGCGGGAGTGTGAACAATGGGAAACCCCCTTGGAGAATAAACCCCCAGGTACCTAAGCAGAGAGAGACATTAAGAAAACTTAGAGATTCAGTGAGGGGATAGCCTGATGTACTAGGGGGAACACATTTCCAGAAATATATCGAAGAACACCCGAAAGCAAAAAACCATATTCCTGGAGGTTTAGTTGGGCAAAGCTCCAGTGTATCACCACAGATAGAGGGCATTTATGCTAGCGCCATACTTGACACAGGGTTGCAGGCCACTTTGCTGTACCAGACATTTTACAACCAGTATTTGATGCATTTACTATTGACATCACTCAGTGCACTAGAGATCTGGGGTCTTAGTGTGGGAAATTATCCATATGATGGTTATTTGTCAGTGAAGCTGGAGTTTTCGGAGGCTGATGTGGGATTGGTTGAGGTCCTTATTACATTAGCGCTGGTTTGTCTGGACCCTGTTGAGAAGGGCGGTGTTTCAATTCTTGTGGGGACCAACACTCCTATTGTGAGGAGGCTAATGGGAGCCTGCAGGGAGAAAGCTGGAGAGAGCTTTCTGAGACTATTGTCCATTCACCTGGTGTTTCGAGCTGCTTTTGAGGAAGTGCGTGGCTGCATTGGGCCAGATAACGAGTTTAAATGAGGGACTGCCGGGTTCACCCAGTCAAAGACAATTGTGATACGGCCCAGGAAGTAGCAAGAGTAATGGGAAACCCCAAATTTCCTGGAATGCCTGAGGAGTCAGGCATGCCTGCTGGGGTACTGGTGAGGCCCGAACTGCAGAAGCCTTCAGTTGTACTGGCGAACAGGATGGGAGCGGTTGTCAAGAAAGCTACAAAGAGGGAGGTCACCTTCAAGCAGGGGATGCCCCTGGCACATCTCTTCCCAGTGATGGTAATGTCTAGAATCACTATGAGACAAGCCGGGGTGAAGCTATCTGCAAAAGGGGGAATGTTGACCGCTGAGTCATTCAACTTTGGAGACTCCCCAGTATCTGCAGGTTGGAAGAGGAGGTTGACAGAGAAGATGTTGAAGGTGGAAGGTGTCTTTTCCACTGACGAGTTTGATGTGGGTAACCGAGGACACCCTGTTAAGAGAAAGGTCGCGGCGACTTGCCCCTGCAGAGGTGGAAGACGTTCGGCAGCATTTGTGTAAGTTGAAGGAAGCTGGGATCATCACCAAGTCCAGAAGCCCCTATGCGTCCCCAGTAGTAGTGGCCAGGAAGAAGAATGGGAAGGTAGACTATAGGACTCTGAGGGTAAAGAGTTTCTTAGCCCTTTGGAGCGAGGTGGGATGTGAGATATGAAGAGGCCTTTCAGTCACTAAAGGAGCTGCTGACACAGGCGACTGTGCTGGCTTTTGCAGACCATATGTACTGCATACAGATGCCAGCAGAGGGGGCTTAGGGATGTCCTGTATCAGGATCAGGGCATTGGGTTGAGACCTGTTGCATTTGTCAGCTGGAGTCTGTCGTTCTCTGAGAAAAACTATCCCACTCACATTGGAGTTTCTAGTGTTGAAATGGGCTGCGGTGGATAAGTTGAGTGACTACCTCTATGGTGCCAAGTTTGAGGTGAGGATGTACAACAATCTCCTAACTTATATCCTGACCTCGGCAAAATTGGATGCCACAGGCCATCGGTGGTCGGCAGAGTTGTCTGCCTATGATTTCAGCCTGAAGTACCGGCCGGGAAGTAGGAACATTGATGCTAATGTTTTGTCCCGACATGCACATGATGGGTTGGACAGGGACGGAGAGTGGGAGAGCATTCCTGCCCTGGGAGTGAAAGCCGTGTGCCAGTTTGCCATCATGATGAAGGCAGACGGAAGGCAAGGGCAGGATCAAACGGTAGATCAATTGGGACCTTTTCATGACGCCATTCCACAAGCTTACTGTAACCTGACTGCTCTGTAGACAAACCAGTTACTGGAATTGAGTCCTGGGGAAGTGGTAGCTGCTCAGCGAGATGACCCGGGCATCAGTTCCATTTGGTCAGCAATCAAAAAGGGAGACATCGCCCAAGCGGAGAAGATGAAACACACTGTGGTGCCTCCATTACTGACAGAATGGCCCGGATTGGAGTTGAGAAATCGGATCCCATACTGGGTCACATCGCCTCCGGACCGGCCTTGGCGTTCTCAGCTGGTTCTGACTGAAGTATCAGAGGATTGTGTAGAAGTGACTTCATGATGATTCTGGACATTTGGGAGTTGAAAAGACCTATGGGTTGCTCACAGATCAGTTCTATTGGCCCTGAATGAAGCTGGAGGTATTAGAATACTGTAAATCATGCATTTCATGCATACGGAGGAAGACACTGCCTATGAGGGCCGCTCTGTTGTCCCACTTGCAGAGTGTGTATGGATTTCCTGTCAATAGAGGCAAAAGCCAGTAACATGGCAAATGTCTTAGTCATCACGGATCACTGCACCAGATATGCACAGGATTTCCCTACCAAGGATCAGAGGGCATCCATGGTGGCCAAACTGTTATGGGAGAAGTATTTCATTTATTATGGTCTCCCTAGGTGGATACATAGTGATCAGGGATGGGATTTCGAGAGTAGGCTCATACACGAGTTACTGAGCATGCTCGAAGTTGAGGACTACGCCTTATCACCCGCAGAGTGATCCCCAGCCTGAGAGGTTTAATTGGACCTTGCTAGACATGCTCATAACGCTGGAAGTCAGCAAGAAGAACAAGCGGAGTCAACATATTGGACATCTGGTCCACTGCTACAACTGTACATGAAATGAAGCTAATGGGTATTCACCATACTATCTGATGTTTGGGCGCAAGGCAAGGTTGTCCATCGACCTTTGTTTTGGAACTGGTGAGGAAGACCTACAACCGAAGACTTATCTGAGATATGTGTCTGATATGAGAAGAGAACTGAAAAAGGCTTATGAATTAGCTAAGGTCGCGAATGTCAAGCAGGATCAAGGAAATAAGAGATATGATCAAAAGGTTAGCTTCTCCCAACCCATGCCAGGAGACTGGGTCCTCATAAGGAATTTGGGGCTACCTGGGAAGCATAAGTTGGCTAATTGCTGGGCAGCTACACCCTATATAGTGGAGAGTCAGATGCCAATCATACCAGTTTTCCAGGTGAAACCAGAGAATGGGAATAGGCCCCGTCCCTGAACGGGATACTGATTCAGAAGATGAGGAAATGGAGATGCGGCATATACTGCCTTTTGCTAACTCCCCACTGATTGAGGAAGAGATTCCCAACCCCTCTCACGCTGAGTCATGTGAAATCGGGGGGGGGGGGGGGTGCTATGTGTGGACAGACCGGGTTTTCAGTGGGGCCCTGCAAGGGATGAAGCAGGGTGCAGCCAAGGGACCGGGGGAGACCTCACCAGGTAGACCAGAAGTATCCCAAGGAGTGTCTGAACCTGAAGTAGTAGATGAGGGGTTAAGGAGGTCTCAAAGGATCAGGAGTCCACTGGACAGGCTGGCCTATGTAGCACCGGAGGAAACAGAGAGTGGCACCTATCATCTTGGGAAGCCATGTCACTTCCTTTTACACCTGGGTTGGACTTTGTGCATTGTATGAAGGGTCGGCAAATTATTTCAATGTCATGAAGACATGACTAATTTTGGTCGGGGGAAAGTGTAACACTGTGGGAAAGGTTTAACTGCTAATGTAATGGTCTTTCTGTAGAAGCAGTGTTTGGGTTAAGGTTAGAGATAACAGGCGCTTTGAAATGTGAGCCGTCCAATGACGGGAGGGTGTTTTCGTGCTGTGTGCCAGACACCAGGGTGATCTGGGTGTTTTGTTCAGCGGGAGATGAAGAGAGAAGATGCTGGAGGGAGGGGATTATAGAACTCAACCTGGAGTGGAGCCATGCCAGGGAGATCAAAGGAAGATCGGCAAAGGGTTAACTGTGAGCTTCAACTTGTGCACATTAGACTGTTTCATTAAGATGGGCCCTTTTCTTTTTTTGCTTTCTCTTCACGAATCCTGTAGTAAATTGTACTGTCTGTTATTTGGTGGTACTGATTTGTAACAGGGTAACAAATCACACAGCATCCACGCAAACGGGGGCTTCGGGGTGGATTCGCATCTCAATCTCACCCGTTTGGCAGGGCCAGAGTTAGTCTTCCCTAGACTTACGCAGCTGACAGAACCTGAGGGTTAACTAACACACACACACACACAGAGCTAAATACCTGCAACACAGGAGTGGTGTTGAGGCGGATACAATAAGGACACTGAAGTGTCTCTTAGATAGGCATATTGATTTTTAAAAAAAAAATAGGGCTTTAGACTGTGCACGAGAGAAGCCTACAACACGATCAAACTTAATGCTTATGTGGATCAACCAAACACTGTGGGCCAAAGGACCCATAATTACTGTTCTATGCACTATGTTCTATGTTCAGTATCAACAAGACTCCTAATTTAGTACCATCAGCAAATTTGTTAATCATGTCATGTACATTCATATCCCATCATTTACATAAGTAATGAATAACAGATCCCTGCACTGACTCCTGGGGAAACCCACTGGCAGTCAGAGCATCTACATTCACCATCACCTGATTTCTACCCTCAAGCCAACTCTGAATCTATCTCACTAGCTCTCCTTGAATCCTATGTGATCTAACCTTGCAGATCAGTCCACCATGCAAAACCTTGTCAAAGAACCTACTGAATTCCATACAAACATCCACTGTTCTACGTTCATCTACCCCCTTATTCAGGGGTCCCCAACCTTTTTTGCACAGCAGACCAGTTGAATATTGACAATATTCTTGTGGACCGGCCAACATGTCTTTTACAGTTCAGGTTGCCAACTTTCTCACTCCCAAATAAGGGACAAAAGTAGCAGTCAAATCCCAGGACATTTGTGTTTACCCCAAGAAAGACTACCATAACCATGAAGCCTTGCACGGGCACCTGTGTGTGCATGCATGACGTGTGCATGCGTGTACGTGCCGATTTTTTTTTCACAAATCGGTTTTGGCTTAA
Organism: Mobula hypostoma; assembly: GCF_963921235.1. Classification (NCBI taxonomy): domain Eukaryota; kingdom Metazoa; phylum Chordata; class Chondrichthyes; order Myliobatiformes; family Myliobatidae; genus Mobula; species Mobula hypostoma. Next base: position 104,585,998 of record NC_086102.1, on the reverse strand, counting down.
TCTTCCCAACTATACTGTACATATATTATTTCTACTTTATATAGGCTGTATATTTATTATATCATTCCTGCTTTTACTATATGTTAGTGTTATTTTAGGTTTTATGTGTTATTTGGCATGATTTTGTAGGTTATTTTTTGGGTCTGAGAACGCTTAAAAATTTTTCCCATATAAATTAATGGTAATTGCTTCTGCACTTTACGCCATTTTGGCGCGAAAGGTTTCATAGGAACGCTCTACCTTAGCGGGGGAAATACGGGACAAGGGCGGTCCCGTATGGCAGAAACCAATTTAGCCCAATATACAAGATGTCCCGGCAAATACGGGACAGTTGGCAACCCTATGTTCAACTTCAACAGTGTGTGACAGGTAATGAGGAAGGGTGCAGCTGACTCATATCGTTTCCTTGCGGCCTGGTAGCACATGCTTTGCGGCCCGGTGGTTGGGGACCGTTGGCCTTATTTACCCCCTTCAAAAATCTCCAAAAGATTCACCAGTCCTGATGAAGAGTCTCAGCTTAAAACGTTGACTGTTATTTTCCCTCCATAGATGCGGACTGACCTACTGAGCTCCTCCACCATTGTGTTGCTAAAGATTTCCAGCACCTGCAGAATAACTTGTTCTTTTGATTATCCAAGTGATAAGGGCATAAAATACATGAGCAGAATTAGGCCATTGAGCCCATTGAGTCTACTCCACCATTCCATCATGGCTACTTTATTATCCTCTCAACACCATTCTCCTGTCTTTTTCCCGTAACCTTTGATGCCCTGACTAATCAAGAATCTATCAACCTCTGCTTGAGATATACCCAATGACCTGACCTCCATAGCCATCTGTGGCAATGAATTCCACAGCTCTGTTCTAAATGAATATCTCTCTATAGAGGCCATGACCTCTGGTTCTACACTCCCCCACAGAGGAAACATCCTCTCTACGTCCACTCTATCTAGGCCTTTCAATATTTGCTAGGTTTCAATAAGCTCCCCCTCAGTCCTCTGAACTCCTGTGACTACAGGCTCAGAGCCATCAAACACTCATGTGTTAACCCTTTCATTCCTGGAATCATTCTCATAAAGCTCCTCTGGACACTCTTCAATGCCAACATATCTTTTCTTAGATAAGGAACCCAAAACAGATCACAGTTCTCAAAGTGCAATCTGACCAATGCCTTATAAACACTCAGCATTACTTCATTGCTTTTATATTCTAGTCCTCTCGAAATGAATGCTAACATCGTATTCGCCTTCTTTACCACTGACTCAACCTGTAAATTAATGTTTAGGGAACTCTATACGAGGACTCCCAAGTCACTTTGCACCTCTGATTTTTGTAATTTCTCCCCTTTATGCCTTTAATTCCTTCTTCCAAAGTGCATGACCATACACTTCCCTACACCCTATTCTATCAGGTACTACTTTGTCCATTCTCCCAATCTATCAAAGTGCTTCTGCAGACTCTCTGCTTCCTCAACACCACCTGCCCCTCCTTCTATTTTCATATCGTCTGCAAACTTGGCCACAAAGTCATCAATTCCGTCATCCAAATCATTGACATATAATATGAAAAGAAGCAGTTTCAAGACTACCCTCTGCAGCAAGTCACCAGCAGAAAAGGCCCTATTTATTTCCACATTTTGCCTCCTGCAAGTCAGCCAATCTCCTATCAGTACCTTTCCTGTAACATCATGGGCTCTCATCTTGTTACGCAACCACATGTCAATGGCTTTCTGAAAATCCAAGTATGCAAATCAACTGACTCTTTGTCTATATTTAAGGAAACCATGCTGACGTCAGTCTATTTTATCATGTGCCTCCAAGTACCCTGAAACCTCATCCTTAATAATGGATTGCAACATCTTCCCAACCACTGAAGTCAGGCTAACTGCCTATATTTTACTTTCTTCCGCCTCCCTCCCTTCTCAAAGAGTGGAGTGACATTTGCAATTTTCTAGTCCTCCAGAACCATTCCAAAATCTAGTGATTCTTAAAAAATCACTACTAGTACTCCATAATCTCTTCAGCTTCCTCTGGTCCAGGTGACTTATCTTTCAACTTCAGCTTCCCTAGCACCATCTCCTTAGTAATAGCAACTACACTCACTTCTGCCCTGACACACTCAATTTCTGGCATACTGCTAGTGTCTTCCACCATGAAGACTGATGCAAAATACTTGTTAATTTCACCTGCCATATCTTTGTCCCCATTTCTTTCCTTCCACCATCATTTTCTTGCAGTCTGATATCCACTCTTGCCTCTTTTTTGACTCTGAAAAAAAGAACTTTGTATCCTCTTTTATATTATTGGCTAACTTACCTTCTATTACGTATGTGGGTTCTGACCGAAGAAAAGATGGCTAGAGTCACTTAGCACTTTCACGCAAAGGTGTTTACAAATTGCATCAAAAAGATATCTACCAGAAAAACAATGAAAGCTCTGTACTTTGTCCAGTGTGAAATCCTGGTAGCTCAATCTCTCTTTTCCTGCCAAGAACGATCCGCCCCATTTTTTAAGGCACCAGGACATACCATCTTTACCGTGTATGGCAGGAAAGGCACCATAAAGCCAAACCCTTTAAGAACTATTATTAGAATATATATGGGGAAGACATTGAAATGCACAGTAACAGCAGAACGACAGGGCAATGTTTGTTGACTTTGACTTCCCTTGTCAACTACAATTGTATAGAAACATAGAAACATAGAAAATAGGTGCAGGAGTAGGCCATTCGGCCCTTTGAGCCTGCACCGCCATTTATTATGATCATGGCTGATCATCCAACTCAGAACCCCGCCCCAGCCTTCCCTCCATACCCCCTGACCCCCGTAGCCACAAGGGCCATATCTAACTCCCTCTTAAATATAGCCAATGAACTGGTCTCAACAGTTTCCTGTGGCAGAGAATTCCACAGATTCACCACTCTCTGTGTGAAGAAGTTTTTCCTAATCTCGGTCCTAAAAGGCTTCCCCTCTATCCTCAAACTGTGACCCCTCGTTCTGGACTTCCCCAACATCGGGAACAATCTTCCTGCATCTAGCCTGTCCAATCCCTTTAGGATCTTATACGTTTCAATCAGATCCCCCCTCAATCTTCTAAATTCCAACGAGTACAAGCCCAATTCATCCAGTCTTTCTTCATATGAAAGTCCCGCCATCCCAGGAATCAATCTGGTGAACCTTCTTTGTACTCCCTCTATGGCAAAGATGTCTTTCCTCAGATTAGGGGACCAAAACTGCACACAATACTCCAGGTGTGGTCTCACCAAGGCCTTGTACAACTGCAGTAGTACGTCCCTGCTCCTGTACTCGAATCCTCTCGCTATAAATGCCAGCATACCATTCGCCTTTTTCACTGCCTGCTGTACCTGCATGCCCACTTTCAATGACTGGTGTATAATGACACCCAGGTCTCGTTGCACCTCCCCTTTTCCTAATCGGCCACCATTCAGATAATAATCTGTTTTCCTATTTTTGCCACCAAAGTGGATAACTTCACATTTATCCACATTAAATTGCATCTGCCATGAATTTGCCCACTCACCCAACCTATCCAAGTCACCCTGCATCCTCTTAGCATCCTCCTCACTGTTAACACTGCCACCCAGCTTCGTGTCATCCGCAAACTTGGAGATGCTGCATTTAATTCCCTCATCCAAGTCATTAATATATATTGTAAACAACTGGGGTCCCAGCACTGAGCCTTGCGGTACCCCACTAGTCACCGCCTGCCATTCTGAAAAGGTCCCGTTTATTCCCACTCTTTGCTTCCTGTCTGCTAACCAATTCTCCACCCACACCAATACCTTACCCCCAATACCGTGTGCTTTAAGTTTGCACACTAATCTCCTATGTGGGACCTTGTCAAAAGCCTTTTGAAAATCCAAATATACCACATCCACTGGTTCTCCCCTATCCACTCTACTAGTTACATCCTCAAAAAATTCTATGAGATTCGTCAGACATGATTTTCCTTTCACAAATCCATGCTGACTTTGTCCGATCATTTCACCGCTTTCCAAATGTGCTGTTATCACATCCTTGATAACTGACTCCAGCAGTTTCCCCACCACCAACGTTAGGTTAACCGGTCTATAATTCCCCGGTTTCTCTCTCCCTCCTTTTTTAAAAAGTGAGGTTACATTAGCCACCCTCCAATCCTCAGGAACTAGTCCAGAATCTAACGAGTTTTGAAAAATTATCACTAATGCATCCACTATTTCTTGGGCTACTTCTTTAAGCACTCTAGGATGCAGACCATCTGGCCCTGGGGATTTATCTGGCTTCAATCCCTTCAATTTACCTAACACCACTTCCCTACTAACTTGTATTTCGCTCAGTTCCTCCATCCCACTGGACCCTCTGTCCCTTACTATTTCTGGAAGATTATTTATGTCCTCCTTAGTGAAGACAGAACCAAAGTAACTATTCAATTGGTCTGCCATGTCCTTGCTCCCCATAATCAATTCACCTGTTTCTGTCTGCAGGGGACCTACATTTGTCTTTACCAGTTTTTTCCTTTTTACATATCTATAAAAGCTTTTACAGTCCGTTTTTATGTTCCCTGCCAGTTTTCTCTCATAATCTTTTTTCCCCTTCCTAATTAAGCCCTTTGTCCTCCTCTGCTGAACTCTGAATTTCTCCCAGTCCTCAGGTGAGCCACTTTCTCTGGCTAATTTGTATGCTTCTTCTTTGGAATTGATACTATCCCTAATTTCTCTTGTCAGCCACGGGTGCACTACCTTCCTTGATTTATTCTTTTGCCAAACTGGGATGAACAATTGTTGTAGTTCATCCATGCAACCTTTAAATGCTTGCCATTGCATATCCACCGTCAATCCTTTAAGTGTCATTTGCCAGTCTATCTTAGCTAATTCACGTCTCATACCTTCAAAGTTACCCCTCTTTAAGTTCAGAACCTTTGTTTCTGAATTAACTATGTCACTCTCCATCTTAATGAAGAATTCCACCATATTATGGTCACTCTTACCCAAGGGGCCTCTCACGACAAGATCGCTAATTAACCATTCCTCATTGCTCAAAACCCAGTCCAGAATAGCCTGCTCTCTAGTTGGTTCCTCGACATGTTGGTTCAAAAAACCATCCCGCATACATTCCAAGAAATCCTCTTCCTCAGCACCTTTACCAATTTGGTTCACCCAGTCTACATTTAGATTGAAGTCACCCATTATAACTGCTGTTCCTTTATTGCACACATTTCTAATTTCCTGTTTAATACCATCTCCGACCTCACTACTACTGTTAGGTGGCCTGTACACAACTCCCACCAGCATCTTCTGCCCCTTGGTGTTACGCAGCTCTACCCATATCGATTCCACATCTTCCCGGCTTATGTCCTTCCTTTCTATTGCGTTAATCTCTTCTTTAACCAGCAACGCCACCCCACCTCCCCTTCCTTCATGTCTATCCCTCCTGAATATTGAATATCCCTGAACGTTGAGCTCCCATCCCTGGTCACCCTGGAGCCATGTCTCTGTGATCCCAACTATATCATAATCATTAATAACAATCTGCACTTTCAATTCATCCACCTTATTACGAATGCTCCTTGCATTGACACATAAAGCCTTCAGGCGCTCTTTTACAACTCGCTTAGCCCTTATACAATTATGTTGAAAAGTGGCCCTTTTTAATGCTTGCCCTGGATTTGTCGGCCTGCCACTTCTACTTTTCTCCTTAGTACTTTTTGCTTCTACCCTCACTTTACACCCCTCTGTCTCTCTGCACTGGTTCCCATCCCCCTGTTGTGAACTAACCTCCTCACGCCTAGCCTCTTTAATTTGATTCCCACCCCCCAACCATTCTAGTTTAGTATCATCCTGCCTTTAGAATATTTCTTCATCTTTGGTATGTATCTATCTTGCACCTTCTGAATTTCTCCAAGAAACTCTAGCTATTACTGCTCTGCCATCTTGCCTGCTAGATTCTCCCTCCAATCAGCTTTGGCCAGCTGTCTCTTATGCCTCTGTAATTCCCTTTACTCCACTGTAATCCTGATAATCCAATTTTAGCTTCACCTTCTTAAACTGCAGGGTAGATTCTATATTATGACCACTGTCTCCAAAGGTTTCCTTTACCCTAAGTTCTTTAATAAAATCTGGTTCATTACACAACACACAATCCAGAATCGCCTTTCCTCTGGTGGGCTCAATCACAAGCTGCTTTAAAAAGTCCTATCATGGGCATTCTAACAATTCCATCTCTTGTGATCCAGCGCCAACCTGATTTTCCCAATTTACTTGCATATTGAAATCCCCCATGACTATCATAATATTGCCCTTCTTACATGCTTTTTTTTAAAACCTCAAGTTGCAAATTTGTACCCAACATAACGGCTACTGTTCAGAGACCTGCCTATAACTCTCATCAGGTCTTTCTCCTCCTTGCATTTTCTTAACTCCACCCACAAGAATTCTACATCTTTTAATCCTATGTCACCTTTTTGTAAGGATTTGATTTCATTTTTTACGACCACAGCCACACCACCTCCTCTGCCTATCATTTTAATACGTGTATCCGTTGGATAGTAAACTCCCAACTATGATTTTCTTTCAGCTACAACTCAGTAATGCCTACAATGTCATACCTGCCAATCTCTAACTGCTCTATAAGATCATCTGTATACTACGTGCATTCAAATATAACACCTTCAGTCTGCATTCATCACCTTTTTCAACTTTACTCCTATATTACACTTCAACTCATCCCACTGACAGCAATTTCCCCCTATCATCTACTTGTCTTCCTCAGTCTCACTAAACACTGCCCTTTCCTCAGCCCCATCATGCTGGGTCCCATCCCCCTGCCAAATTAGCTTAAACTCTCCTCAAACAGCTCTAGCAAACTTCCCCTCAAGGATATTGGTTCCACTCGGGTTCAGGTGTAGCCCACCCTTTTTGTACAGGTAATACCTTCCCCAGAACAGACCCCAATGTTCCATAAATCTGAAACCCTGCCCCCTGCACCAATTCCTCAGCCACAAATTCATCTGCCAGATTATCATATTCTCACTCTCACTGGAGCATGGCACAGGCAGCAATCCAGACATTACATCCCTAAAGGTCCTGTTTTTCAACCTTCTACCCATCTCCCTATATCCTCTCTTCAGGACCTCCTCCCTTTTCTACCTATTCTGTCGGTACCAACATGTACGTGACTTCTGGCTGCACATTCTCCCCCTTTAGAACACTATGGACCCGATCCGAGACACCCCTGACCCTGGCACCTGGGAGGCAACATACCATGCCGGTGTCTCTTGCATGTCCACAGAATCGCCTGTCTGCTGCCCTAATTATGGAATCCTCTGTCACTACTGCACTGGTCTTCTCCCCCTCTTTCTGAGCCATAGAGCTAGACTCAATGCCTGAGACCTGACCACTGGAACTTTCCTCTGCTAGGTCATTCCACACAACACCCCTCCCCCTCCCCAACACTATCCAAAGCAGTATACCTGGTGTTGAGGGGAATGGCCACTGCTGATGGTAGATCTTGTCCCTTAGAATACTCTCCAGTAACTTCCCTGCAAATGGAATCAGGCTCACTGGCATGTAGATTCCTGGCCTGTCCATGCTATGCTTCATGGGACATTAGCCATCCTCCAGATACCTGGAACTTCACCAGTGACTAATGAAGCAAGTATCTCCACAAGGGCTTCCACAATTTTTTCTTTAACCTCCCATAATGTCCATGGGTGCACTTGGTCAGTCCCTAGGCATTTACCCACGTAATCTTCATAACATGCACATGATCCACATGTTTACTTATTATCTCATTTCTTTGTCATCCATGATATTCTTAGTAATCACTGAAGAATAATAGTCATTAAACATCTCAGCTGTTCCGCACATGGTCTTGATTGTCTTTAAGAGGACCTAATCTCTCCTTAGTCATCCTTTTACCGTTAATATAATTGAAGACGCTCTTGGAATTATCCTTAACCCCCCCTTGCCAAATCTATTTCATATCTTCTATATGCCCTCCTGATTTCCTTCTTAAGTCTGCTGTTAAACTTTTTTTTATATATTCATTGAGGGATTCATTCGTACCTAGCTGCTTAAGCATGAAGTAAGATCCCTTCTTTTTGCTTGACTGAGCCTCAATATCTTTCATCATCCAGGGTTTCATGAACTTGGTATGCCTACCCTTCACCCTAACAGGAACATGCTGCCCCAAGTTTCGTGATACTACACTTTTAAAACCAACTGTTTATTTGCCTTTAAATAGTCACCCTGTCAACTACAGCCAAGTTCTGCCTAATGCCATCAAAGTTCAAACTGTGGACTTGTTCTACCTTTGTCTATAACTATTTTAAAACCAATATATTTGTGGCCATTGGACCCAATGTACTCACCAACTTTAGTAAATTGGCTTAGCTTATTTCCTATTGCATTGCTTCCTCCCGAGAATGTTCCCCTATAGATTGCATGAAGAAACTGTCTTGGATGTACTGCACAAATTCTGCCCTAACCAGGCTCTTTGCATGAAATTTGCAATAGCAGGAAATTTGAAATCTCCTACTAGTGTTACCCTACTATTCTCATAATCGTAGGATAGTGTCAGAAGGAGATTTCAAATTTGACAAAATTTATATATTTCTATCAATCCTGATAATTCCTTCAGTATCATTTCAACTCAAAATACAAAACCAGTACAGTTTTAAATAAATTGGGTCTTTTATGGAATATCATGGATGCCAAAGTCCTGAGAGAATGAGTAGTGAGGTCTTGGATCATACCATTGGGTATATTTAAGTAGGTTCTTAATTAGTCAGGACGCCAAAGCTTATGGGAAGAAGATAGGAGAATGAAGTTGAGAAGGATAATATACCAGCTATGAAAGAATGGTAGTAGACTCGATGGATCTGCCTCTTATGCCTTATCGTCTTATGGTCTAAATATTTCCAAGAACAATCATCTTTGATAGTGTACTAACATCACAAGAACAATTTGAAACACAACGACTACTTACTTTGAGTTCTGAGAATCTGCCTCCGTCTTGGAGTTTTCTGGATCGTTAACAATTTTGTTTCCAGGCCTGAGCTGCATGGCAGCTATCTGAAGTGTGAGTGAGCCAACATTAGCTTTGGGGGTGGAAAAGATAATCTGTTTCTTTGTCTGGTCAGATCCTTGATGCATACCAATGTTCTCTGGTAAGGTGACTGGGCTATTATTGTGGATGTTCATACTGGTGGACAAAACACCAGATGTTTTGCTAGAACTAGTGATGATATTTTCTTTACTTGCACTGTTTTCTTTAACTGGATGTTCCAAGTTACCATTGGTATATACATACTCAGACTTCAAGGCTGACGGTAAATTACTCTCCTTAATGAGATTTGGTGCAGTTCTTTTAAATATTCCCCCAGCACTGTTGTATGTAACATTGTGAAGGTGAATACCTTGGGAAGACAAGCCTTCAGTTTCTTTAGAAAAAGTCACACATCGCTCATGGACATTATTCTTTGGAATGCGGTCTTCTGATGATCTTTTCACAGCTTCAGTAAATTTTAATTCTGGATCACCAGGGATGCTTTTTGTTAGTTTGATAGCACTCTTCAAGTTATTATGGAAATGTTCATTTTGATGAACGGGTCGCTCAATTTTATCCTCTGTGTTAGGGCGAACAGGACTTCCAGGGAAGACCTTGGCACTGATCCCATTGTATTTAGCTGGGCTTTCTGCATCTCCAATCTCATTGTCTCCATGTGTAGTCACAGGTTTGGGGCTCTTTGCCCATTTCTGGTGCAAAGGCACTTTGGCACTGGTAGGTCTCATAAATGCATTAGTGTTTAACAATGGTTTCCGATAGAGTGAAGTAGGTTTACCTATATGATTGGGGTTATTTTTGCTCATGGACACAAGCTCGCAACCTGCATTATGGGAATTATAGTGGTGTGTAATTGGTGAAATACCACTGTTCCATTTCATTAGGCTGTCACAAGAGATTGCTCTGGAAGGAATTGAATGGATAAATCCATTAAAACATGATGAAGATGCTGTTGTTCTATTTCCTAGCCCACTGAGCCGTGAACCAAGGGACTCTAGCTTCTGATACGATCTGTAGTTGTGATTAGTTCGATCATAAATTGATGAGGTTTCAAAAGGGCTAACCAAAACATTAGAATGAAAACCACTGTATGAACTTGGCATTGCTTGTCTGCCATTGCCCCTTGCCATAGCAGGGTAGGAGTGAGAAAGAACATGATGAGATATTCCAAAGCAAGCATTTTTTTTTCTTACAGGTACAATCACATGGCAACCATCCCATTCCCATAGTGGGTGCTGGGCAACAGAATAAGATGGCCTACACTCCTGTGTTTGAAAAGCTCTGAAGGGTTTTATGCTTGAGCTCAGCAAAGTTTTATGGTAGTTCTTGGAACTGGGATCTGTAGCACACTCCTCACTCTTGGACGAGGCCATGAACTGCCATTTTATTCACAACACAAGCAAACAATGGAAGCTGTGAAATTGAAGGACAGAAAACCCCTTCAGTGAACCTGAAAAACACAAGTCAAACAATAGCACTGAAAGATAAATAAACAATACATTTAGACATAAAACAAATGAAAGTATTGCATGCATCAAGGAATCATGAATACCAAATTTGCACCACATTGATGGCTCACATTACATTCATTTTAATGATATCAGAGAGGACAGCCATCTTCCTAACCCTTAACTAACCAAGAACAGAAATCAGTGAAATCCCAGAATTGTTCAAAGAAATAACATTTTATTTTTTTATTTTTATTTAGAGATACAGCACAGTAACAGGTCCTTCTGGCTCAATGAGTTTGTGTCACCCTATTACACTCATGTGGCCAATTAACCTACTAACCCATACATCTTTGGAACATGGGAGAAAACTGGTGCACCTGCAGGAAATCCATGCAGTCACAAGAGTATAGAGCCTCTTTACAAAGAGCAGCAGAATTGTATCTGGGTTACTGGTGTTGTAATGGCCTTTTGTTAACCACTACGCTACCATGCCATTCTTTCAAAGAACATGAACAGCTAAGCAAATGATGATGGGTGGTTGTTGGGCTTTCATTTAAAAGAAAAATTACACTAGAGTAATTGGGTAGTTCAAGTTTATTATCATTCAACTATACACATGTATTAAGCTAAATGAAATATTATTCCTTTAGGGCCAGGGTGCAAAACACGATGCATATAGTCACACAGCGCATATAGTTATGATCTAGCACATACTGTCACAGAATAGTATCAGCATGAGACTGAGAGGCATGGCCCAAAGATTGACAGGATGAAAAAGTATAAATTGCATGTTTATGTATTTGTAGACATCCCTTTTCCAAGTTTTAAAGATTTTACTGAAACATCTCCAAATGTTTCCATGTCAGTTATCCATGGAAACAAGTGCTTGACCTACGTTTTCTTCTTCTGACTGATGCTGCTCAACTTGCTGGGTGTTTCCATCTTTGCAGCTTAAAAACAAACTCTCCAAGATATCACAAGTACAATGGGTTGGACAAATGACTTTCCATAAGGCGCAGGAACAGAATTATTCCATTCAGCCCATTACGTCTGCTCCACTACTTCATCATGGCTGATTGACCATCTCAATAACATTCTCCTGCCTTCACCCTGTAACCTTTGATGTCTTTGTTAATCAAGAATCTATCAACCTCCACTCAATGACTTGGTTATCACAGCAGCCTGTGGCAAAGAACCACCCTCTGGCTAAAGAAATTCTTCCTCATCTTTGTTCTAACTGGATGTCCCTCTATTCTGAGACTGTGCCCTCCACCACCATTGGAAACATCCTCTCCACATCCTATCTAGGCCTTTCAATATTTGATAGGTTTCAATGAGCTCCTGCGCCCCCCCCCCCCGCCCCATTCTTCTAAGCTCCAGCAAGTACAGGCTCAGAGACATCAAATGATCTTCATATCTTGTGAACCTCCTCTAGAGTCTCTCCAATGCCAACACATCTTTTCTTAGATAAGGGGCCCAAACAACTGACAGCACCCCAAGTGCGGTCTGACCCATACTTTATAAAACCTCCGCATTACCTCATGCAACACACATCAAAGTTGCTGGTGAACGCAGCAGGCCAGGCAGCATCTGTAGGAAGAGGTGCAGTCGACGTTTCAGGCCGAGGCCCTTCGTCAGGACTAACTGAAGGAAGAGTGAGTAAGGGATTTGAAAGTTGGAGGAGGAGGGGGAGATCCAAAATGATAGGAGAAGACAGGAGGGGGAGGGATCTCTATCCACATCATTGACATATTTGAAGAAGTGATCCCACACTGACTCCTGCAGCGCACCACTAATCTTGGCAGCCAACCAGAAAAGGTCCCTGTTATTCTGACTCTTTGCTTCATGCCAGTCAATCTTCGATCCATGCTACTATCTTCCCTGTAATATCAAGGGGTTTTATCTTGTTAAGCAACCTCACATGTGGCACCATGTCAAAGGCCTTCTGAAAACCCAAATAAACAACATACACTTACTTTCCTTTGTCTATCCTGTCTGTTATTTCCTCAAACAATTCCAAAATGTTTGTCAGGCAAGATTTCTCCTCATGCCAACTTTGGCCTATTTTGTCATGTGTTTCAAGTACCCTGAAAACCTCATCCTTAAGAATGTACTGCAACAAGTTTCTAAACCACTGAAGTCAGGCCTAAAATTTTCCTTCTTCTGCCTCCTTTCCTTCTTAAAGAGTGGAGTGACATTTGCAATTGTGCAGTCCTCCGGAACCATTCCAGAATCTAGTAATTCTTGAAAGATCTTTGTCAATGCTTCCACAATTTCTTCAGCTATCTCTTTCAGAATCCTGGGATGTAGTCCATCTGGCCAGGTTACTTATCCACCTTCAAACTGTTCAGTTTCCAAAGCACCTTCTCCTTCATAATAGCAATGACAATCACTTCTGCCACCTGACACACTCTCATTTCTGGCTTTCTACTGGTGTCTTCCACAGTGAAGATTGACCAAAATATGTGAGTTAATTCATTATTTCTTTGTCCTCAGTTACAACCTTTCCAACATCACTTTCCAGAGGTCCATTTACATGTATGAAAAAACTTATTATTGGTCAGTTTACCTTCAGATTTCATCTTTTCTCTTAATGGCTTTTAGTTGCGTTCTACTGGTTTTTAAAAGCTTCCCAATCCTCTTACTTTCCCCAAACTTTTGCTATATTATAAACTCCCTCATTTGCTTTTATGCTGTCCTTGACTTCTCTTGTCAACCTATTCTAAAGGTGTCACTCTGCCTTTAGAATACTTCTACATTTTTGGAATGTATCTTTCCTGTACCTTCTAAATTGCTCTTAGAAATTCCAGCTATTTCTGTTCAGCTAAAGTACCCCTCCCATCAGCTTTGGCTAGCTCCCTCTCATGTCTCCTCAATTCCCTTTACTCCACTAATACATCTAATTTTAGCTTCTCCTTCTCAAACTGCAGGATAAATATGAATTCTATCATATTATGATCACTGTCTCCTAAGGGTTCTTTAACCTTAAGCTCCATAATCAGATCTAAGTCATTACATTACACCCAACCTAGAACTGCTGTTCTTCTAGTAGGCTCAACCACAAACTGTTCGAAAAAGCCATTGCTTAGGCATTCTATAAAGTCTCTCTTGAGATCCAGCACAAACCTGGTTTTTGCAATCTGTATGTATATTGAAATCCCCCATGACTGTTGCAACATTGCCCTTTTTACCTGTCATTTGTATCTCCCATTGCAATTTGTAGCCCACATCCTGGCCACTGTTCAGGAACCTGTACACAACTCCCATCAGGATCTTTTTACACTTGCAGCTTCTTAACTCTACCAATAAGGATTCTGCACCTTCCGATCCTATATCACCTCTTTGTAGGGATTTTATTTAATTTCTTACCAACAGTGCCACACTACCCCCTCTGTCTATTTGTCTGATGTTTCAAGACAATGTGTACCATTAGATATTAAGCTCCTAACTATGATCTTCACGACTCAGTGATGCCTATGTTAAACCTGCCAATCACGAACTGCACTACAAGATCATCCTTCTTATTCCACATAATATGTCCATTCAAATAAAATGTAAGATTTTGCGAATAAAAATTGCGAGTCAAGTCGTGCTAAACATAACTTCCATTATGAACAAACCAAAAGAGGTCACCTTACATTGACATCATTACGTCTTAAAGTAAACACAATAACTCAACGATGGTGGTTGTGAATTATGTAGAACAGCTTCTATTACAAACAATGGGTGTCATCTGTCACCCATTTCATTACTCTACACAGCCCCACCTCAGAATTCTCCAAACCAGCATTGAGAGTCCATCTGGAACTCATACGAGCAGCTTGGCTCGAGTCCTGTGTGCTTTGGTCGGAATAACAGCAGGTATCTCTGGTTCATCCTGGGGTGGATTGACTCACACATGGGAAAATGACAGTGGAACCATCCAGGTCTTGCTGGGCTTGTTTATGGCGACCTACATAAGTATATTCAGGTTTACACTTCCTATCTACAGTAAGTCTTTTCGACCCATTCCAAACTGCAGAACAGGCTTAAGGCAATGATGATGTGTATCATGGCGGACAAAAACAAACAAGGTAGAACATAGGTCAACTGAAACACAAGAGTGCTATACGCCATGATGGAAGGTACAAATAGGTGTAAAAGATTTACTGATGAGGGTGGAATGCTGCAAGTCCTCCTTTGGAGCCATTCTGAGCCCCAGCAGGACCCACAGGAAACAATCATGCCTGTCAGGAAGGCCCTCAAAGCAGCCTTTAAGGAGCGGTGAAACTGCTTGCACAGGCCATTGGACTGCAGGTGATATGCCCTGGTGTGATGCAATTTAATGTCAAAGTTCTGGGCCATTGCAGCCCAGAGGTTCGACATGGAGAAGTATTAGATGGGATGCCAAACCGAGTGACACAGATGTTGATGAATGCCTGAGCCACATCCGCAGCCTTCGACGATGCAAGATGGGCAATCTCTGGCCACCTGGTGGCACAGTCCACTGTGGTAAGGAGATGTGTGAAACTGTGGTGGAGGGACAGGGAAAGAGGATCAACCAGGTCCTCACTGACTTGGGCAAACCATCGTTCAGAGACCTCACCTCGAAAGGTGCTGATGGTGCCCCAATGTGACAGTTAATTTTCACCCGCTGACACACAAAACATGCTGCACTCCAGTCTCACGCATCTTTCCTAAGGCTGTGCCATGCAAACTTTAAAGCAACCAGTTTCTGTGAAGCCTTCCCACCTAGATACGAGAGGCCT
This sequence comes from Mobula hypostoma, assembly GCF_963921235.1. NCBI lineage: Eukaryota > Metazoa > Chordata > Chondrichthyes > Myliobatiformes > Myliobatidae > Mobula > Mobula hypostoma. The sequence goes on along the minus strand of NC_086102.1, from coordinate 104,570,738 downwards.
TGAATGGAATTAAAAGAGTGCGCCTCCAGATCTC